>NC_140235.1:10734752-11179752 GCF_949987555.1 Borostomias antarcticus
AGTTATGGCAGAGGGAACGGTCTGTATCTCTGTTAGTCTAGCAGAGAACATCCCAGAGGGCTCGTAAGGAACACGCTCTCTCCACAGAGTTGGCTCTCTGAAGCTCCAGACTCTATTTGTCTCACCCTCCCTGTAATAACACCCCGCCCCCCTCCACACACGCACACACACACACACACACACACACACACACACACAACCCACCTCTAATGGCCTTGCAGAAAAAGCCGTTCAATATTGATCAGTCATTCTCCGACGACATAAATATCTACAGCTTATAAAAAGTGTGTGTCAGATGGAGATCGAAAAGGCACAGGGTATGAGTCAGGCATCAGTCACAGGCAGACAATGGGGGGTGATGTGGAGTATTTCGCTCACGGCCCAGGGTGTAGAAAGCCACAAGAAAGGCCCACTGGCAGATGGGTTTGTGTTACGAGGGCAGAGGCAATTAGGCCAGCTCTAATCCTCCATCTGCTTTCCTTGAATGCTGCCCCATCAGCTAGGAGCAAGTCTGCCACTCCAAGCAAGCACACACAACACTGGTGTCCCTGTCACCTAGCTATAGCTAGCTAGCCAGAAAATCCCTGACCACGCAGCATGCAACGCAAACGACAGAGTCAGCTAGTTTCACTCCCCCAACCCCCACATACCGTACCTCTCTTCTGTTTACCCATCTGCTCCTTTCTCCTCGCATCTCTCCTCTCTCCTCTCATCTCTCCTGTGATCTCTCCTCACATCTCTCCTCTCATCTCTCCTCACTTCTCTCCTCTCCTCTCTCCTCTCCTCTCTCCTCACATCTCTCCTCACATCTCTCCTCTCTCCTCTCATCTCTCCTGTTATCTCTCCTCACATCTCTCCTGTCATCTCTCCTCTCATCTCTCCTCACTTCTCTCCTCTCCTCTCCTCTCTCCTCACATCTCTCCTGTCATCTCTCCTCACATCTCTCCGCTCTCCTCTCATCTCTCCTCTCCTCTCTCCTCACATCTCTCCTGTCATCTCTCCTCGCATCTCTCCTCTCTCCTCTCATCTCTCCTGTCATCTCTCCTCACATCTCTCCTCACATCTCTCCTCTCATCTCTCCTGACATCTCTCCTCACATCTCTCCTGTCATCTCTCCTCCCATCTCTCCTCTCTCCTCTCATCTCTCCTCTTATCTGTCATCTCATCTTTCCTCACATCTCTCCTGTCATCTCTCCTCACATCTCTCCTCTCTCCTCTCATCTCTCCTCTTATCTGCCATCTCATCTTTCCTCACATCTCTCCTCTCATCTCTCCTCACATCTCTCATCTCTCCTGTCATCTCTCATCTCTCCTCTCATCTCATCTCTCATCTCTCCTCACATATCTCATCTCTCCTCACATCTCTGATCTCTCCTCACATCTCTCATCTCTCTCCTCACATCTCTCATCTCCTCACATCTCTCCTCTCACCTTTCCTCTCTCCTCACATCTCTCATCTCTCCTCTCCTCTCTTCTCATATCTCTCCTCACATCTCTCCTCTCACCTCTCTCCTCTCCACCCTCTCATCACATCTCTCCTCACGTCTCTCCTCTCTCTGCCTGTGTGGATTTCAACGCCCCAGCATGAGCATGTCTGTGAAAAGTAGGCTAACTGCAGACATGTTGCGCCCATCTGGTTCACAAGCATGAATGGGAATAAATACGTATGTGTGCTGCAACTGTGGTAGAATGTCATTACTCATTGATAATTGTCAGTGTCATCATTATGTTGATCCAGATAGAAAGAATTCATTTCTTAAAAACATTGTTAAAAGAGAATTCATTTCTTTAATTTGTGTAAGCAATAAATGAAGTTGTAGTCCTTAACTGTCCTGTAAAAGAGAGGTTAAAATGGTTAAAAAGGTTAGATGGAAAAAATTAGGGAATCTATGATCTACTAGTTGAGTCTTTGTGTGTTGATGAGTGATCGATGGTCATGCCTGCAGGAGCAGAACGAGGGAGATACGCACATTTTCTTCATTCTACATGAAGGTTTCAAAGAGGAAACACTGTGTCCATGTGTCCTTTACTACCTACATGCTAATATCTCCCCTATTTCAGGGCGTAACACAACCGTACTCTCTCTCACATCTCTCCTGTCATCTCTCCTCTCATCTCTCCTCACATCTCTCCTCACATCTCTCCTCTCTCAGCTCTCCTCACATCTCTCATCTCTCCTCTCTCATCTCTCCTCACATCTCTCCTCACATCTCTCCTCTCATCTCTCCTCACATCTCTCACCTCTCCTCACATCTCTCATCTCTCCTGTCATCTCTCCTCTCAGCTCTCCTCTCCTCACATCTCTCATCTCATATCTCATTTCTCCTCACATCTCTCATCTCTCCTCACATCTCTCATCTCTCTCCTCACATCTCTCATCTCTCCTCACATCTCTCCTCTCATCTTTCCTCTCTCCTCACATCTCTCCTCTCCTCTCTTCTCATATCTCTCCTCACATCTCTCCTCTCACGTCTCTCCTCTCCACCCTCTCATCACATCTCTCCTCACGTCTCTCCTCTCTCTGCCTGTGTGGATCAGTCTCATTTCAACGCCCCAGCATGAGCATGTCTGTGAAAAGTAGGCTAACTGCAGACATGTTGCACCCATCTGGTTCACAAGCATGAATGGGAATAAATATGTATGTGTGCTGCAACCGTATACAGTATATACTGTGTCATCCATGTTTAGATCTTTCGTCCATGTGTGATGAGATCATTTGCAGTGGAAGGACATTGCTGACATGAGGATTGACCAATCAGCATCACAGAGGAAACATATCTCAGAAGCTCAACACTCAAGTACCACCAGGATCCTCCTTCTTACAGATTTTCTCAATTGCTTAAACACATGTTTTGAATGAAGACCTTTTTTTCTCAAAACTCTACACACAAATCACCAAAACACACACACAAAATTCTATATAACCCTCTGCCTTCAAATAACAAACACAACCTTCAAAACACATTTAACCTCTTCTCAAAAGTGAACTTTGAGTTCAAATGACAAACACAATCCTCAAAACACATTAAACCTCTTCTCAAAAGTGAAATTTGTGTTCAAATGATACACACATCCATCATTCAAGTAGACACTTCTATCACCAGTTGAACACTGCAGTGCAAAATGGAAAACACTACTGTCTGAATGTAAAACACTTAGACTTTTGCATGTTCATGCTGTAACACTCCCTTTTTATAAAATATTACAGTCTAATGTTGTATGGTATACTCAAATATAAAACAACACACATATTCAGTAACATCATATTTTTTTTATTTTGCACCCAAACAAGAAACAACTTAGGCAACATCTTGCCTTTGGGCCCTGTCTGTCCACAGGACCTCATCTACATCACAGGCGATATTCTCCATGCCATGGCAAAGGGGGAAGAAGCACCTGGAATGGCGCAAGAAACCTTGACAGACCTCAGCTGGGACGTCCCCACAGGCCTCCTCCAGAGCCTGCAGCAGTGGGGTCCGTTGGTGTGGCTGCCTCTCATAGACCTTCCACCTCCAGGCGGAGAAGAACTCCTCAATTGGGTTTAGGAAAGGGGAGTACGGAGGGAGGTAGACAACATAAAAATGTGGGTGGTCGATGAACCAGTCTTGGACCCCAGCAGCCCGGTGGAAACTCATGTTGTCCCAGATCACAACATAGTTGAGCTGCTGTGACCCAAAGAACTGGTCTGGAGGAATGAGGATGTTCTGTAGAGTGTCCAGGAATGTAAGCAGATGATTGGAGTTGTATGGACCCATGGTGGCGTGATGGTGGATGATACCGTGGTGGTTCATGGCCGCACACATGGTGATGTTTCCCCCTCGCTGACCAGGGACCTCTACAATGGCACGCTAGTCGATGATATTCCTGCCCCGACGCCTTCGTTTGATCAGGTTGAAGCCGGCCTCGTCAACGTAGATGAATTGATGAATCTCAGGTGCATTGTCTAGCTCCAGAACTCTCTGAAACACACAGCATGACAATATCAGACATGGACCTAGAGCGGCCAATACAGTATGATATTGTGAAACAATACTGTAGATAACTTCATCATATTACAGGTGCAATACAGCAATGTGTCAGTTCTGAATATTGGACTTACTTGCACATAATCATGGCGCTGTTGTTTTACCCTGTCCGAATTCCTTTCGAATGGTACACCTGTTTCATCCTCAGGGAATCATGGCGCAGGACGCGGTCCAATGTGGCCAAGCTGATAGTATTGATGTTTTGGAAAATCTGTTGGTCTGCAATGACCTTTGTCTTGATTTGTTTTAGGGTGATGGCATTGTGGCTCTAAAACCATATTTACAATGTCAGTCTTCTGCTCAGCGGTCAGCAGATGTGCTCGCCCACCAGCCGGTGGTCATCTTTCAATCCTGCAAAAAAGATACATAGTTACATAATTACATATTGTATTGACAAAGCAGGAATGCAGTTCTCATGATATGTTCCATACTGTAGAACATGCTTTGTTTACAGTACTATGGTCCACTTATAAAACGATATTCTACAGTAATCATTGGGTGCCAGATTATGGAGGCAACTGAGAAGCGGCTCAGGTTGGGTTGGACCCTGAGGCCGGCCTCTCTCATGGTCAACCCATGGTTGAGCACATGGTCGATGATTGTCGCCCGAATTTAATCGGAGATGGCGGTTCTCCTTTGTTTTCCTCCCCCTCCTTGGCCTCCTCTCCCGCCATCTTGTCTGCCTACTTGTCCTCCTCCTCCCGCTCCTCGTGCTCCTCTTCCAACTCCTTGTCCTCCTCTTCCTCCCCCTCCTTGGCCTCCTCTCCCTCCCATCTTGTCTGCCTCCTCTTCCTCCTCTTCCCCCTCCTTGTCCTCCTCTTCCTCCCCCTCCTTGGCCTCCTCTCCCCCCCATCTTGTCTGCCTCCTCTTCCCCCTCCTTGGCCTCCTCTTCCCCCCGTTTGTCCTCCTCCTCTTCCTCCTCCTCTCACCCGTACTCCTCTGCCTCTCTGTACACCTCTCTCTTCAAATTCATCCATTGTTCTCCAAACCAGGAGCTCACCTGTGGCCCTTTCATACTGCTCAACCTCTGGTTGCAAATTACTCAACAGACTTGAGTGTTTAGCAATTAGCTTTGTTGTGTGTTCCAAGTGAAGATAGTGAAATTCTATTGGAAAAGTGTGCAAAATATAGACACGTGTGTAGTGTTTTGAGGTGGTTGGGAAAAAGGGTGGTTTGGAATTGACAGCTGAGTGTAAAGAAGATGTATGTGTTTGCAGTCAGAGACATAGTGTAGAGTTTTGAGAAAGGGTGAAAGGGGAATTGAGAGCTGTGTGTAAGCAGATATGTGTGTTAGTTCAGCAGAATTGGTTTAGTGATTTGCTACACAAGTCAGAGATTATGCACATTGTGCTTGACTTTTGATTTTTGTGTTTAAGCAATTGAGGAAAAACTGTAAGCACCTACTGTTTTTTATTTTGCTACTCTCGCACTTTAGCACCAGACTATGCTCTTAGTCACTTGTTTAGAGATACACTTGTGAGTTCTGGTGAGTAGTAATACACGGACTACTTACGTTAAATGCAATTATACAACGGTATAGATCCGGTCCATTGTCTCTATTGGTCAGTTTGCATTCCAGCCGTGGCGAACCACGATATCCCCACGCTAAAATGGAATGTTCGCATCTTTTAATATCAATCCACCTCTTATTAGTAGCCGTTGCAGTGTCCAGATCAATGTTTACAAAGATATGCTGTAGCATTGTCGTTGCCTGGCAACGTTCCCTTTTTCAGCGGAAATATCCCCAAATTTTTAACAAATAGTTCCATTAAAAATACATTTTAAAGTTCGTATTGTCTTTCTTTTTGAAATATTGACGGATAAATGTGGCAACCGTTGTATAAAAGCATTATGGAACTCGAAGCCATGGGATGTCACTGATATCGTCACGGCTAGCGGGGTGTAACGGCACTCCGCTGCGCGTCGTGCCTAACCACTCCCGCTAGCCGTGGCGATATCCGTGACATCCCACTGCTTCTCGTTCTATAATGCTTCATTATTGTACATACTGTAAGTTGCTTTGGATGAAAGCGTCTGCTAAATGACTGCTGCTGATAGTGCCCATAGTGGGTAGCAGGAAGTGATGTAGCTGGGGCCAGATGTGGCGAGTTGATGGCTATGGCGGTTGACAGACGCGGACCTACGTGACGCCGATCGAGACGCAGCGCGGCCTACATCAGGAGCACCAGATGTGTCACTGTGGAGGAGACTCATCCTCCTTTACGGGAGGCATGCACATCCTGTATGGTCGCCGTGGTAACTGGAAGGCACGCCTCCCTCCTTTGAGAGAGCGGCTGTCAGGGGGTCGTACTGTAGATTGACACTTGAACAAAATGTTCCCCTCCCACGCCGATGGCCCCCCAACTGTGTCTCATTGCTGCTTGCTACCATCTCAGGGGGTCCTTATGATAATGACAGGGTAGCTGCTGAGGATTATGGGGGAGAGCACACTAACTCAATACTAGTGTTAGAGAGAGAGAGAGGGGGGGGGGGTTAAGGAGAGAGTGAGAAAGAAAGAGGAAAAGAGAGAGAGAGAGAGTCATAAAACGTTAATTACATCCACTTGTGTAGGAGGATGGTGAGGATGGCTGAAGGAGAGAGTCCTGGTGACTCACACACGGCTTATCTGTAAAGGCTCCCTCCAGCCCAACACTCACACCTCTCTCGGGGTAAATGCCACAGCTGCAGCGCCAACCTGATCCTGGAAACTGGAAGTTGGGAATAACACAGGTTTTTAAACTTTAGGAGTATCAGTGTTGCTGTTCTCAAAGATGCGTACAGATTTTCATGAAAGGTCTGGTTGGAAGAGTTGTGATACAATAGGCAGTAGTCCAAGCACACCAAAATCAAGAGGGACACCAAAATCAACCCGCCGGTCTCCACTGCACAAGTAGAGTAGTGGTCAGAGCATTGGACTCCCACATGCCTCACCACAACATTTATAGAGCAATAAATTACATTAAATTACATTTTCAGAGCAAGAAAGGCTAAGAGCATCAGGTCCAGGCCTAAGCCAGATGTGGACTGATGTGTGTCTGTGTGTACGTGTGTGTGTGTGTGTGTGTGTGTGTGTGTGTGTGTGTGTGTGTGTGTGTGTGTGTGTGTGTGTGTGTGTGTGTGTGTGTGTGTGTTAACTAAATACTACGACATCCACAGCTGACACGGGGATTTCTATCAGACTCAGGGTGGTCTGCGGGCGACAGTGGGGCATCCACTGGACCTGGTTAGAAGGTAGGAGGGAGAGAGAGAGGCACTAGGGGAGGCAGAAAACAGTTAGTAGCACACTGAGCCATTGAAGCAACACAGCTGTCAGAACAGAACAAGCCTGTTTCAGGGTAACCAGCTTCTGTACACTACTTGATATACATACAGTGCATAGCAGGATATACACCAATGTATACAGAGGATTTACAGGTAGGTTTGAGACCTTTCAACCTCTTAATCTGTCTTTCCCCACCAAAAACCAACAACAAATGTTGCGGGTATACTGTACACGTGCAAAACTTTGAACATGCATAAAAAATTACAGTATAACTGAAACTTCTCATGTGACACGGAGGCACTGAGAGTGGTTTTCGAGCTGGACTACACAATGTTGTCAATGTCATCCATTCCCATTCTCCATGGGCAAAGGGCGCTGTGAGTGGAGACATCCATCAGTCCCTGGGGACCCTCTGCTGCTGGCCGGCGCCGGCGCCCTCAAGTCAGCTGCGACCAATGGAGATGGATTGCAGATAAACGACATGTCACACTGGCAATATACAGCACACCTCAACGCTTAAAAGTACAGAAGCAGACGGACAAAACATCTCCACAAAAAACCTCAACAACTGAATAACAAAGTGATAGCAATAAATTCACGTCAAGACACCAAAGTTGAGAGGAGACTGATGAAAATGTATTAGAGCTGGCTGTTAGAAAGAACTGTCAATCATTAACATTATCAGCTGGTTCCAATGTGTGTGGGTGTATGACTCCTGTGTGACTGCCCGAGGGTTCCTGGAGACGGAGGTTACAACAGGGGGAGTCATGCTGCTACCCAAGGGGGGTCCAAGTATAGGGAAAGGTCCCCACCATATAGCTGTATATGTCCCTAGGGTAAGGGTGACAGTCTCTCATGTGGTGCACAAACACCGACTCTTTAGATACGAGGGTGTCAGGCGCCTCATCCTATCTTAGTTGCAAGGCCGCATGATTGAGAAGAGAGAGAGACAGCTTTGTCTAGAAGGACGCAGGGGGGTGTGGGACACCCACCCCTCCCTCTCGTCAGGAGGTTAAAACCACTGTTCTGCTGTATGTTAATTTGATTTGGGTTCAGCCAAGACCAGACAGGTCATCTGTGCATTAGACATTGCCATGTTCTTTTGTATGTTATACCTTCTGGAATAAACCGCTTTTGCTCAGACTCAAATCCCGTGTTGGAGAGATTCATTTGGAACACCTGAGAAAAGAGACACTGGACTGTGTGGTATATTTGGAGATTGGGGGTCCGTCTTTTATTGGAAACAAAAAACACAACGCAGAGCTAATCAAGGACAATAATAAAAGACAACGAGATTCAACAATACTATTCTTAGAGATTAAGGGCTTAGTTAAAATTGAATCTGGGACATCTAGAGCACAGCCAGATGTGATTAAAATGAGCTGTTCTCTTTTCTTACCTGAGAAATCACCCAGGAGCTGGAGAACTTTCCTCTCAGCCCTGGTTACTGAGGGCAGGAAAGACATGATCTGGCCACAGCCTCGGACAAATAGATTAGATTAGATTAGATAGATAAATACTGTAGATAGATAGATAGATAGATAGATAGATAGATAGATAGATAGATAGATAGATAGATAGATAGATAGATAGATAGATAGATAGATAGATAGATAGATAGATAGATAGATAGATAGATAGATAGATAGATAGATAGATAGGCAGGCAGGCAGGCAGACATGGACTTTAGGACATGAACTAGGAAAATTACAGCAAAGGATCAATGGTGGTGATGATCAACATCTTGATGAGGAGTTTAGCCTCTCTATTAGCCTCTCTTACTCTGAAAATGTAATTTAATGTTATTTATTGCTCTATAAATGTTCTTAGCCGGTAGACAAACATACTCCAGGAGCTTGCTCGATCGCCTCGTTGAGAGTGGTCAGGGAAGAATTTTTACAGCTCACTTATCTGGCCCCCGGGTGATTACTGTTTTTTTGCTTCCCTCTGGAATATGTAGGGGTGGGATGTCTGCCCACCTCCCTTGTTCTCTGTAAAGCGCATTGTGTTGCCTCTGGGTATGAAATGCGCTATATAAATAAAGCTTTGATTGATTGATTGATTGATAGCACCAACAAATTAGCATGAGCAGTCCTGTCTTCTCTGTTTTCTGGTGCTCTCAGGTTCAGTAGGAAACAGGACACCCTCAGTGGAGCCTAGCACTTTGATGGAGTGTTATCAGGCGTTATTTCAAAGGCTTCATATATAGCCTGGCACTTCGCCTCTCCCCGTGCTGCAGACTCATGGACTAGCTCTGCTCTCAGTGTCATTAAGCTCAATTTGAGCTGTAATTGCTTAGGGCCAGACAGCCAACTGCTTCTGTGATGGATGGACAGGCTTTTCTGACAGAGAGAAGTCTGTGGTCGTGGGTTTCTATAATAGGACACCCTGTCTACCTACCTCAACCAGTGGTGATTGCTCGAAAGCAATGAAGGCACGAAAATTGACTTTCAGACTGTTTTTGACTTAAATGTTACTTGTATTGTGCCATATCGCTTTATTTTCATCCATGTTTAGCGTTTTGGTAGTGTTCCGTCGCCATACAGTCCTCAAGAAAATACAGTCCACATTATGGTCCGTTGACAGCGGTCTTACTAGCTCATCATTCACTTAAGGCCAGGTTCTGGTTTACTAAATCAAGACCAAATGAAAAATCAAACAATCAAATTAGCCCACACATACAAAACTGCGAAAAATGTCGTCATCAGACGAAATGTAACCTAATCTGTAATATGTCAAAATGCTTAAAAGTCAGCCAGCTCTCGAAGTGCCTACATTGGAATTCACATTGACATTTTAACATTGGGACGGTTTATCCAATCAAAACTTGTCACGACTGTCCCATCACCTGTCAATCACGTTATCCACTTTAGCTATCTAGCTACTGGCAGCATTACTGTAATGAACATGGAAAACTGAGATATTGAGTATTTGTTAAAAGTTGATTTTACAAAACTACCTTTTGAGCAGCAGCTCTAAATAAAACAATGGGAGACCTATGCCATCACTGGTGAGGATGACTAGAAAACAGAATTGGAGGAGGTAAGTGCAGAACTTTCTGAGGTAAAAGTTATGCTAGAACAGAGTGGCTAGCTGGGAGTGCTAAGCTTCAGAAGCTATTTTGTTGGCCATGTCTCCTCTTTGACTGGACAACCTGCTCTCTGAACAACCCATGGGTTACAACTGGACTTGTAGGAACTAATTTTAAAGGGCATACACGAATCAGCACGATTTAGATTAACAATTTTAACTTGCAAAACAGCATGGGAAGCCAAGGGTGTCTACTTATCCAAAATGAAGTGGATTAAACAAGTTTGGGTTATGATATAAGGGAGGTCTTTTGTGATTAATTTCCAGTTGTTTTGCTTCCTGGAGCAGTGGGCTAATAGGTCTAGTAGCCTAGTAGGCTAGTAGTAGCCTAAACACTGATTAGTGAAGTAGGGGAGTAGGCTATTGAGTGCTGTGCCCTAAGGGGGTGTATTATATCGTCCTGTCATTCCTCTTCGTGGTGCTTGGCCATTGTTGTCATATAATGGCTCTGTAGTTTATTTAGTGTGTCCCTAAAAGCTTGGTTGTTCCGGCCTAAATATTGCCCTCTTATTCGCTCGCTCTCAAATTATCGGCCTTTGTTGATGTGTTAAAATAAAATAAAAAGTAGTTTTCCTGTATGTTTTTTAGAAAAATGCCACTGCTCAGCGCCCTTCTGGTGCTGTGATACCTTTCATCAGGGCATGCTTTGAAAGCTCACCCCCCAAAAAATTGTGCCTTCGTTGGTCCTGGCTTACCCGGTTCTAGGACCCACCAGGCGCCACTGCCCAACCTCGGACCTGCTGTCCTCTCCTCCATGGTGTCTGACGTATGAATTCAGCATGGTGCAATTAAAGTTGCACTGAAACGGACGTTTGAGATCATCTAACTTCCGTAGTTTGACGTATTTCCGACGCAAACAAGCTATGAGGGTGGGACATATGTTTAGAGGAATTTGATTGGAACATTGACAAGTGGACGTGTTTTAAGAACTTTAGACAGATTCGATAGAAGGATAGCGTTGGTTGACGGGTGGATGTCGTGAGATTATTGGCCTAAAATCAAAAAAGGTACCTGTTGTCATCATTGCACGTGACCTACCGTTTTCCAGGAAGTAAGAAATGATATACTTTGATATAAGATTACAACAAAAGTAGAATTTTGTGATTTTTTGGGCATACATCGTTGAATAGGTGAACACTATGACCAATTATGTGAACCAAAATGGGACAGAATGCTTTTTTCATTTCAGTGCGACTTTAAGAGGGACGTTGAGGCCCCAAGATACAGATACCACTATGCCGGTCCCAATATTATTTGTACAATGGTACAATAGACCCACGTAGAAGGATTTTTGTTATTTGGCCAACATGGTTTACATGGTTTTACATGGTTACAGTTTGCACAGGACATTTCTAGAGAGCACTGGACCCTGATCCACCACTCTTCATCTCACTCTCTGGACAGGAGAAAGACTTCATTCTATATAAGTGCTCGCTCTCTCTCTCTCTCTCTCTCTCTCTCTCTCTCTCTCTCTCTCTCTCTCTCTCTCTCTCTCTCCCTTCCTCTCTCTCTCTCCCCCTCTCTCTCTCCCTCCCTCCCTCCCTCTCTCTTCCTCTCACTCTCTCTCTCTCTCTCTCCCTCCCTCTCTCTCTCCCCCTCTCTCTCTCTCTCTCTCTCTCCCCCTTCCTCTCTCTCTCTCCCTCCCTCCCTCTCTCTCCCTTCCTTTCTCTCTTTCCCTCCCTCTCTCTCCCTTCCTCCCTCCCTCCCTCTCTCTCCCTTCCTCCCTCCCTTCTTCTCTCTCCCTTCCTCCCTCCCTCCCTCTCTCTCCCTTCCTCTCTCTCTCTGTCCCTCCCTCTCTCCCCCTCCCTCTCTCTCTCTGTCCCTCTCTCTCCCTCTCTCCCCTCTCTCTCTCCCTCTGTCTCCCCCTCCCTCTCTCATCTCTCTCTAACCTCCCTCTCTCTATCCTTCCCTCTCTCCCTTACTCTGTGTATCACACCTCTGCTTGCGAGCCTGAAAACAGTCTGTCAAAGGTTGTTACTTTTCACCTTGCCACCTCACCTATCATGCAGTGACGGATACGCCCAGCGGGTGTACCGCGTGTCTCTGGATCCGCAGATGGTACGGTGGCCCTGTTTGGACACACTTGTGTGCCGGAGATTGCACAGGGGACACACTGGGGGGACTTGAGGGGGTGTTGCAGAGTGGGAGTGATAGTAAGACCAGGCATGAAAACCCTGTAAAACGCTGTGGAGAAATATGGGGAGAGCGGGTTTTTACTGCCATGGCAACGCCAGTGAGAGAGCAGTGTAGTCATGGCTCCCGGGGATAGCATTAATATGTTTTTTATTGTCTGCTTGCTTCCCTTATCATTATTTACTAAATAGAATGTGGGCGGACTGTTAATTAGCCTATTGCTGCATGGTTTATGTACGTTTTTGCATAAGATTAGAAAGTAGGCAACAACAAAAGTACAACTCAGCGTGTTCCCTCTCCCACAAGTTCTCTCCCATCAGATATACAGTTTTTCCTGGATACAGAAATTAATTACATCCTGTTAACAATGGTGAATCTGTCAGAACAATCTCTGCATTTTTCTGTAGAAATGGTTGGGTTCATTCTCAGCTGAGGAGTATGCGACGCTTTGCACGTTTTACTGATATAAAACACAATAAACGATCCCCCTGGAGAGTCCGTCCAAAGCTAAAAGCTGATAATATTTGGCCGATATCAGACAGAATTGTCAGCTTGTTACGTTACATTTCTATCTTCAGCTCGGTGGAGTGGGCAGATTCAAAGGTCTTAATCCAGGCTATGATAATACAGTAGACACACACACACACACACATACACACACACACACACACACACACACACACACACACACATACATATATACACACACACACACACACACACACACACACAACAACAACAACAGACAACAACAACAACAGAGGGGAATTCAAAGCGGATCTCCCTTCTCCCAGGGGGGGGGTCAATCAGAAAGAGCAGGGCCAGATCGCCCCAGGGGGGGTTTAAAGAGAGCCTCTCAAGTCCACTTCCTGACCCCGCGGGAGAAGCAGCTTCCTCCAGAAACCACCTGGAGAGACACAACAAAGTGACCCCACGACCTCTGAGGGGGGCGGGGCCCTAGAGCAGGATATGACCGTTCCCTTTCACTGTCCCTCTGGCAGCCTGGCCTGCTGGCTTTGGATCTCGTCTCTTTCAGAGACTGTTTTGTAGAAATAGATTATAGAAATATTTTGCATGTTTATGCTCTAAATGGACCTACAGATCCCCATGTCTACAATCCCATTACATCACGACAACACAGTCATGAGGTCATGAAGGTCCAAAGTAAAGTGCCTTCCATCTTGTAGCAACAGTCTATTGCCCATCTGTAAAACCCAATCATGCAACACAAGCCTTTAGAGGGAAGGCTTTGTTTTTTTAAAGACATGTTTTTTCTTTTGTCACATTTACCCTGGTCACTGATTTTGTTACTCAAACAACTTGATAAGTAGGACAGAAAACTCTAACTGTGATGAAACAGATAGGATTATACAAACGATCAAAATAAACCAATTACCGTCATGTTCCTCTCCACCGTGAGGGAACATACAGTAAGATGGGAAGATGGGAGGAATCTGTTGAAGACAAGTCACGTCCAGTCCTAATGTTGCGTTAAAGGTAGGTACTGTATCTGATGGTAAAGGTATATATCTGATGGTAAATGTAGGTACTGTATCTGATGGCCTTCTCTTTTTTGTTGGGACGTTTGATGTATATGATGATTGACACTTCCGGGTTAGATAGACAAACAAAGGGAGCACACAGACACACGGTCAGACACAGACGCACACACACATGCACACACACAGATAGACACATGCACACACACCTCAGTGACTGTTCAGACCAGTGTTGTGTGGCAGCTGGAGGTAAGTTAGTCTCTACTGCCGCTCTACCCGGTGCCTCGGGCCCCCTGATAAGAGACGGCCCTCCTGTCCGAGACGCAGACATGTGTCCAGGAATTTACATCCAAACACCTTAAACCTTTGTCCTGGTAATTTCATCACCTTCCCCCAAGTCCCCTGCAAACCCCAGTTTCAGTCTAATGTAAAACACCAACTCTCCCCCCTTTGTAATTGTAAACACACTCTGCATAGCTCTTCCTCATCTCTTTGTTTAAGTCAGAAGGGCCCCACCTTAGTCTTCCTCGTCCTGATTCAGACCTTTGTTTTCTTTGTTTATCACATGTCTTTACTCTTGGCCACGCCTGCCATTCATGTACAATGCAGTAGCCAATCACATCCTCAAAGCGCCGTACCTGTGGTTTGCTTGAATATAAGACTGGGCAGGACAAGCTTTGAATTCACTTCTCTGACTAACCACCCTTGCTGTGTTTCTCAGGAAGTCCTTGCGCTCGTAATGTTTTCCACAATAAACCAGACTCAACCTTTTGAACGTATCTTGGTAAATCTTTTGACTAGACAAGTCTAAAATACTATCACAGTTTGGCGAACGGGAATGGGAGCACTGCCTGCGTTTGCTTCGGGATTCCAGTGGATAGGACTGATCGGCAGACGTGTCGGGTCCATAGTGGGCGTTGGAAAATCAATTTTCTCTCTTGCGCTAGAGCGCGTGGAGAGATTATTTCCTCAGTTCTTCCACTGGATTCTTGAAGCTCACAGGTACGTTTAAACGAACCCTCTTATGGGTTGAGTTGTATTTGCCTTGATTTGGTTCAGCTTGTTGGTCTGGATTGTTTGAAAACGGAAAACCCCAGCGTGGGTATTTAGTAAGTAACTATCTAAGGAGATGTGAACAGCAATAGATTTTATATCGTATTGTCTTTTGACTTCGTCCTTGTTTCGTTACGAGGGTATCAGCTGTTCAAGTGAGAGTTTGGCACAGAACAGGTTTCCTTTTGGCCGGTCGCGGGAGAGTTTTAACAGCTGTTCAAGTGAGAGTTTGGCACAGAACAGGTTTCCTTTTGGCCGGTCGCGGGAGAGTTTTAACCGAGAGCACGTTGAGAGAGTTTTTGCTCAATGGAGATGTAGCTACAGGGCGGAATTGAGAGTTTTGCAATCCGTGTTTCTGGTAGAGATTTTGACCAGAGGGGCTGTACAATTTGGTAGGATCTAGACGGAAGGTTTAGCCTGGACCAAATTGCTAGTGCAGCCGAGAATGTTTTGTTGTAAACGTGGGCCTTTGTTTCATGTTTGTGTGTTAAGTCGTATATTAGTCGTTTTTGGTCGTCGTTTGGTCATTCTTTGTTTGCGTTCCCGTGTGAGTCTGCTACGTTCTTTCTTGTATGTGCACGGGGGGTTGTTCGTCTTATGTGTTCACTGTTTTGAGCCTCGGCTCTTGATTGTATGTTTGTTATGCGCGCCATGGATCCAGGTAAAGTATTGTTTTGTACACTTTTTAGACTGTTAAAATTCTGCTAGATTTCCAGTAGGCTAGCTAGCTGGTTGCCTAGGAGATAAGGAAAACTCCGCTATCGCGGTGTTCCGCCATTGAGCCAGAAGAGAACAAAGCACTTCCTGACTGGGTGAGTACTAAGCGAATTTAATGTGTCTTAATGTGTGCTTTACCGCCGTGAGTTAACTCTAAGGTTTCCTTTCATTGCTGTTTTGGGGTTTTTAGGCTGCGTCGTGATTATTAGGGATTTGTTTCTTTAAATTTCCCCGCGCTGCCAAAGACAACTTCCGGGTCATACATGCAACATTTTGGGAGCACCACTAGGTGTCAATGTAACCCCGGCTAATAAAAATATGCTAGAGGATGTAACAGGATTCTACTGCAAACGTCTAGCCTGAGGAGATTGTTGCGCTCAAGCATTATTCTGCGAGCGTTTGTTGGCAGTTTTTCGTTATGTGCTAAAGCATTTTCGATTTCTTACATCCACATCTGACATTTTTAGTGTTAAATTCTAAGATTCGGGCTCAGCTAGAGGGTTAAGGGAAAAGCCTGTTAATTCTCTAGACTGGTCTGTTTTTAAGATTTGGGAGTAGCACGAGAGAGTTTTTTTTAGGTCAGGAAGGAAAGATAAGGAGATTCAGCAAACAGTATCTCCACCATTTCCCCAGCAGAATAACTCTGATTTAAAATTAGATTCCCCCCTCGACTTGTTGCGCCATTAGCCACGCCCCTTCTCTCTACGGGTTAAGCGCGCCCCTTTCTACGAGGTATTTCGTCCGAACAGGTCAGGAAGGAAAAGCCTCCGATTTGGGGTCGAGCGCCACCTGCTGGACTTCCCTTGAACAACCCATAAGGGAGATTTTAAACTAGCCAAGATAGAGTTTTAATTTTTTAAGGTAAATAAACAGGATAAAATAGATGTAGAGCGAACTCAAAAGTCTGACAGGGTTTTGAATAGGTGTTTGATTCAGGAGTTTTGTTTCAATAGTCAATGAATGGCCATAAGCTGTTCGTTTTATGCATTTCTACTGTATGAATTTCATTCATATAATGATGTGTTTTTTGAGGAGTTGGCATTAGGCCTTCTCCTCTGCTATTGAACCCAGTCTGTGTTTGAGTCTTATTTTTCAGGTGTTATGGACCCTGGGCGGCAGGTCTTTGAGGAGCCTGGATCATGCCTTCCTGGGGACATTGGAACCTGCTGTTGGTCTGTTTAACTGTTGTTTGTTTTGTCTCTCTTTCTGATATGTAGCTTAAGACATAAGGGTTGTGCATAATAGTGGGGGGAATAGATAAGGGTTGCTAGTGTCTTAATCTGAATGCAGCATCTCATAACCCAATTATATTTTTTTTAAATGAGTATGTTAAATATCTCATGTTTATAGTTTGAGGCACATTCATCGGGCCTGAGTGTTTTTTCTGAGTGGTTTTTTACAGACAACTGTCGTTCCGGGAGTGATGGGTGAATGCCGAACCAGGAGACGGGCACAGACCGGAGGTGGAGATGGAGGTTACTGGCCTGTTTCCCTACAGATGGGCGATCTGGGGTGTCACCAACTCACTGTGAGCGACAGATAAGTATGAAACAGAGAAGAGACCATTTTGTCCGAGGCAGTGCCCAAATACTCTGTCCTCAAATGCAGAAGAGGGAGGGTTTAGATATACAAATTTTAGCTATACAAATGAAGCTTTGATGGAGTTTTTGATTAGTTAATTGTAAATGAAGCCAATTCATTTTAGTGTCATTTTCTTTGCCCCATCTCTATTTTTATCCTGACTTCAGGAAATTTTTGCTTTCACCCTTAGGGGGTGTTGTTTTGTTGAGACGAGAATATGGTTATTTTATTTTCATAAAATCGCGAGAGAAATGCTAGAGCCAAATCCAATTGCCTTGATCATGACTGGGGACTGGGCGTGTTAAAGTCATTCTAACACTGCCCTTGATGTCACTATAGGCTACTGCAGACTGGCTCTAAATGACACTTGAACAGTCACCCTGTTTAAGTTTTCCTGACAGAATAACAACATTTTTTCCCCAAAGCAGGAGCTTGCGCTTAACCATATTTCTGAGAATCTCCAACAGATTTTGAATAACCGTTCCTGACCAAACGGGGGGAACAGGGAGACCAGACCAGAGGACTCTCCTTTTGCTCTTCTGTTTTGTCTCTGTTTGTCTCTCTCATCTGTGGATCCACAGACGGAGCACTTCATCAGCCTGTGCTGGGGGAGCGGGAGCGCCGAGGTGAGCCCTCCAGCAGCACAACCCGGGCCGACCCTACGTGGAGCAGTACAGGGATGGACCGGGTTCAGTTCAAGAGCCTGTACGTGCTGCTGGCGCCCTGGCTGTGTGGTGTCCCACCGCACCTTCACCCTGCTGAACCAGGACAGGGACTCCCTCCTCACCCTCCGAGAGCTCGCTACAAAAGCTGCAGCTGTCTCTGCTTCCTCCCCTGTGCTTTCTATACTCTCTGTACCATCCACAGACCCTGACAAGATTCCTCCACTGTCCCTGGCAGACATTTCTGACCTACAAGCATCTGCTCCACCTGCGGAGAAAAAGAAATGAAGGAATAAGTGCACACTTCCACCACCAAACTAACCTGTATCTAGGGCCTAATGACAAAACCTGTACTACCTCGTTCATGTTTTCATTATGCTTTCAAACTAGCCCACGTTGCAAAAAACAGGGGTGACGGAGGATGTTAACAGGTATTGGTATGCACCAGGTTTCACGGTTTTTGAGGAACAAAACTGTGCCAAATGCATCATATGCATGCAAACCAATGTTGGAAAAGGGAGAAAAATGGAACTGTCAGCACATCCTCGGCCAAGTGGGCCATGGGAACATGTTATGATGGATTTTATTGAACTCTCTCCATGCCAGGGGTACAAATATTGCCTGGTATTAACTGATGTTTTCTCCAAATGGACTGAGGTATTTCCTTGCAGGCATGCCTCAGCGTTGTCAGTGGCAAAGAGTCTCCTGAGAGAGATCATTCCAAGATGGGGCCTGCCAACCAAACTCTCTTCAGATCGAGGGAGCCATTTTGTAAATAGTGTCATTCAGGAAATCTGAAATAGCCTACAGATTGACCTTAGAACGCATTGTAGCTATCATCCAGCAAGTGCTGGAATAGTGGAGAGAGCTAATCAAACTCTGAAAGTAAAGCTCACCAAGCTGATGGCAGAGACAGGTCTGTCATGGATGAAAATTCTACCTCTGGCACTCATGTATATGAGAGGAAGACCGCACCAGACCACAGGGCTGCCTCCACATGAAGTCCTTACTGGTCGACCTATGAAAATGACTAACACACCGTTTTCCCCAAAATAAGATTAGTCTCATGTCATGTGAAGATGATATGATACAATATTGTCTTGCACTGAATAAAATTCTAAAAAATGTCTTCAACAGAGTGAGGACCGCCATTTCCTGAGGCTAAGGAGGGGTTCCTGCATCACATCTCTCCTGGGGATTGGTTCCTGCATCACATCTCTCCTGGGGATTGGGTCCTGGTCCACGACCACAGACGAAGGAGCTGGAACTCGCCGAGGTGGCTCGGGCCGTACCAGGTTCTACTCATCACGCAGACAGCGATCTGAGAGGACTTCGTGGACCCATGCAAGCCATTGCCGACGGGTCCAAGCAGCAGAGGACGGTCCACCAGGGGATCGCAAACACCAGGAGATCAGAATGCAGCTGAACCAGAGGGCTCAGAGGCCAAAACCATGGGCCATCACACTGTCCTCTCCTCTGACAAGGAATCGGAGGAAAAATGACCTTGCTGGTCACCTCCTCACAAGATGCACCACACACGCACACACACCTGCACACACTAACATTGAACATAACTGATTTCAAGCAACGCAACATTGAAGTTGCGATCTAGAAGAGAAGACGCCTTGCATTCCCCAGATGACATTCTCCTCTGATGAGCAATCGGACTGCACCTCTAATCGCACACACTGGAACCTACATTAAACATTCAGAGACGCACACATGGAATCTATGTTCCATAGGACATCACATGCGATTATTCACAAGAGTGAATGAACTTTAAAATAATCTGAAAAATATCATATTTGTTTACAAGAGTTACAATGGTTGAAACATGAGTTGATAAATAAGTTTGGGTTTTTCCTCTAAATTGACCAAGAGGTTTTTTGCCCCTCTTACACTGGTAACCATTTTATCTTTTTTGCCTTGTAAAATCAAGTTTTTTGGTGAATGGTTGTCCACTCTTAGACTATAAATAGTATATAATCATGTCATCTTTTTTATCTTGTTTCCTGTCAAATTTCTGAAACAAGGGGTTTTGGTGCGTGATTTTGCACGTGGAAAGAAAATAATAAAAAAAAGAAAAGAAATTTTTTTTTTTTTTTTGCTCCACCTAGTGGAGAGATTATTTCCTTTCCACATGTATAGCATAGCTGACTGTTTACACTGTGTTTGGATTTTATATTTTATTTTTGTGTGCCTGTTCAGGCACAAATGAGGGATTGTCCAGGAATTTACATCCAAACACCTTAAACCTTTGTCCTGGTAATTTCATCACCTTCCCCCAAGTCCCCTGCAAACCCCAGTTTCAGTCTAATGTAAAACACCAACTCTCCCCCCTTTGTAATTGTAAACACACTCTGCATAGCTCTTCCTCATCTCTTTGTTTAAGTCAGAAGGGCCCCACCTTAGTCTTCCTCGTCCTGATTCAGACCTTTGTTTTCTTTGTTTATCACATGTCTTTACTCTTGGCCACGCCTGCCATTCATGTACAATGCAGTAGCCAATCACATCCTCAAAGCGCCGTACCTGTGGTTTGCTTGAATATAAGACTGGGCAGGACAAGCTTTGAATTCACTTCTCTGACTAACCACCCTTGCTGTGTTTCTCAGGAAGTCCTTGCGCTCGTAATGTTTTCCACAATAAACCAGACTCAACCTTTTGAACGTATCTTGGTAAATCTTTTGACTAGACAAGTCTAAAATACTATCACACATGCTGGATGATCAGAGGGATGTGTTGGCTTGGCACTGCTAAATCATGTTCATGCTTAATCATGTTCATGCGCTGCTAAATCCTGTTTATAAATCATGTATACACCATAAACACATGTGGATTAATAGAAGGGAGTGACATGGAACAGTGGTATGAACACAAGAGTATACTCTAGGTATGACAGTGAACTGGGGTCAATAGATTATACTGTAGGTATGACAGTGAACTGGGGTCAATATATTATACTGTAGGTATGACAGTGAACTGGGGTCAATAGATTATACGACAGATTGTGGTGTGCCTGTGCATCTTAATCTGTGACCTTTTTTAATCTATTCTGTTTTTATCAAAGCTTCCAAGCTGCATGTGAAAGGGTTTAACCTACAACATGAATTGTAAATAATTCACACGTAGCACGTCATCTACCAGTACATTAGAATCAGAATCAGTTTTATTGCCAGGGAGGTTTTTACACATACTGTACAAATAATTTGTTCTGGACTGTTGGTGCACTAACAATAATGTATAGACAGTATTAGACAGGGTGCAAGGACTAGATGGGACAGTGTAAAGACAGGACAGTGCAAATTACAGTGCAAAATACAAAATGGTGTGGGATGTGTGTATACAGTGTGTGTACAGTGTGCCCATGTGTGTACGATGTTTTTATATATACAATATGTGTGCGGTTGCGATGTGTGTGTGCAGTGCGGGCCTGTGTACAAAAACTCTATTAGTGAGAATGAATGAATGCTACCAGCAGTAGGTCATCCCTCCTCTGATGGTCAAGACGGCTCATCTCGCCTTTTAATTCCTTGCCTGCAGCGACGTCGCCATCGCCATCTGTGATTTCCCTGTCCTCTCTTCCTCTCCTTCACTCCCTCCCTCCCGCTCTCCTTCTGTCTCTCCCTCCCTCCCTCCCTCTCTCTCTCCCTCCCTCCTCCTACTCTCCCTCCTCTCTCCCTCTCTCTCTCCCTCTCTCTCTCCCTCCCTCCTCCTACTCTCCCTCCTCTCTTCTTCTCTGTCTCCCCCTCTTTTCAAAAAAATCCCAAACGACATAGAGGTCCGTTTACAATTGTTTCATTTTTACCAACAATGTTTGTGTGTGTGTGTGTGTGTGCGCGTGTGTGTGTATGTATGTGTGTGTATGTGTGCATGTGTGTGTGTGTTTGAAGAGACGGCACACTGTGCTTAATGTCCTCCACCCAGCAGGAATAGGGTTCATTAACACATCATGGAGAAGAGATTAGTGCTGTATGCCTCACTGGGTCAGGATTGGCAAGAGCCAACACCCTCTGGTGCTGAGCATCTCCTGCCAATCCTAGTACCCCCACCCCCACATGGCTCAGGCATTATTCTGTGTGTGTGTGTGTGTGTGTGTGTGTGTGTGTGTGTGTGTGTGTGTGTATACACCTGTGTTGTGCATGTGTGTTTTTGTTTGTGTGTGTGTGTGCGTCTGCGTCTGTGACTCAGTCAATAGCAATCTAATCTTGTGAAAACCCCTTGGTTCCTTCAAAGGTGGCTCATTATCACAGTGAAAGTGCATACTTACAGTGAAGTGTATGTATGTCGTGACCAGGTCGTCATGACCATGACGCAGACCCTTTTAGCTGGGTTAGAGACCTATCTCCACACTTCGTCTACGCTGTTATCTAAGGCTTATCCCCAAAACCTACATCCGGTGAATCATACTACACAGCGATTACATAGAAATAATTTAGCGGAAGCTTTTATCCAAAGCAACTTACAATAATTGCATTTAACGTAGTCATTGTACTACTACTCACCAGAACTCTCCTTTCTAAACAAGTGACTAAGAGCATAATCTTGTGCTGAAGCTAAAGTGTAAGAGTAGCACAATAAAAAACAAAACAATAGGTGCTTAAGAGGGAGGATCTGGTAGTACTTCTTGAAGAGATGAGTTTTGAGCCTGCGCCGAAAGATGGGCAGCGACTCTGCTGTCCTGACGTCAGTGGGCAGTTTATTCCACCACTGCGGGGCCAGGGAGGGACCCCAGCTTGGCCTTATGGTTGAGAGCACTGACTTACTGTAGTAATGTGCACTGACATCAACACCAGGTGACCAGAGAGGCTTGAACAGCAGGTGACGCCAGGTTCTGTATAAAAATACATGAATTATGACGACAGGCTCCCAGGCATTGTGAAAACCCAGATAATGGACCACAACCACTTACATCGCATGTCATTTTGACCATGAAGATGAACACATGAAAGAGATATTCTTCATCCTCACCAGCAGACCAGTGGGCAGATGCTGTCAGACCCAGCAGCAATGCCGGAGGCGGCGTCCCTTATCACAGACTCCTTCCCCGGGACAAGCAGCCGGCATCGCCATCCTGATCACGTGACCTTGGTAACTCTGCCCTTCAGTCAGATTTCCACCCGACCTGGTCTTGGTCTGTTGGGCCAATCACAATCGTTTATCTAATGTGTGGCGGGTTTGATACGATGACTGTACCCACTTGATACGATGACTAACTCACATTTCGCTGCTCTGATTGGTTGCAGGTCTATTCAATTGCGTCCGGAGAGAAGCTTTTTGGTCTGCACCCGTTGATAACGCTCCTTGGAAATCGAAAATGAACCCCTTTGCATTTGTGAATTGGGTCTGCTGATGCCAGGCTCCGGGACAGGGCCCCCTCTCTAAATCTCATTAGCCCAAACCAGCAGCTCAGTGTTGGGGAAGGAGGGTCATGTGCCCAACCTCCATCGCTCAGAGGGCCTCTCATTACAGGCAGCCATCCACCCAAGCAGCCCTTCTCCGGCCATCCTCCCTCTCCCTCCCTCTCCATCTGCCTCCATCTCTCTCCCTCCCTCCCTCTCTCTCTCCCTCCCATCCTTCCCTCCTTCTCTCTCTCCCTTCCATTCCTCCCTCCTTCCTTCTCTCTCCCTTTCTCCCTCTCCCTCCCTCTCTTCCTCCCATTCTAAAGGCAGCCAGCTCCATCCATCAGCTGCATTGATCCACCTGCCCCCCCCCCCCCCCACGCCCCCTCCGCCGGCGTGGGATCTGTCTGCTTCTAGGGCTAAGTGGGAAGGATGGCGGCGCGGATATTTCAGCTCTCTGGCGACGGCCCCGCCCCCGCCCCCTCCCCCCGGCGTCCCTGACTGCTGTTTTCCTTTCCACAACAAAACGTTCTTCTCTGCAGATCTGAATAAAGGAGGCCCTAGTAGGTGCCACTGATAATATGTTTTTCATGTTTTTGAATTCCTGGCTGAACTCAGGTCCCTGTTGTTGATGCTAGTGTTTAGCCGGGAGGAAACATCCTGTGGTGAATTAGATCCGTGGAGTGAGACGACAGGCTGGACCCGTCCCCTACCTCACTCCATCTGTGGAATAGCATCGGCTGTGAGGGAGTGAGACGACACGTTTGACCCGTCCCTACCTAACTCCGTCAGGGGACTGCTGAACAAGAGAAGTGTGACCTAGAACAAGGCAGTAGCTGAAGGAAACCTAGTTTCACAATCATATAATCAATACGACCCAACCAGACCCTAGAGTTCTCTGAGGACAAACACTATTGAAGTTGAGAAAAACAAACACTCTCTCTCTCTTTCTCTCAATCCAATCATCCCTCTACAGTACTGAGGTTAGGAGGTCATGCTTCAACTAGAAAGATGTAGTTTTCTGTCAGAGTTCCAAGTGCCATTGATTTTGTTACTCTGGTGTTGTTTTTGGGATGTGGTTAAGCACAGTGATCTCCTTTGAGAGAACCATTTTAAAATAGTCCGAATCTCTGATGACCTTACTGTAAAAACCATGTTAAAACCCTCTCCCTGTCAGTAAGTAAGAGACAAGAGCAGTCTCTGTGTGTGTGTGTGTGTGTGTGTGTGTGTGTGTGTGTGTGTGTGTGTGTGTGTGTGTGTGTGTGTGTATGTGTGTGTGTGTGTGTGTGTGTGTGTCCAGGGAGATGAATGCGTGATCCTGGGTGTGTGGATAAGACCCAGGCAAGCGAGGACTGTCAGTGCTGATCACTCTCAGTTACACTCGGCTGCTCTCTCAAACACTCCAGTCAGTCACAACACCAACGACACCAACCACCACCTCAAACACAAAACCACCCTGTCCAGTCACAACACCAACGACACCAACCACCACCTCAAACACAAAACCACCCTGTCCAGTCACAACACCAACGACACCAACCACCACCTCAAACACAAAACCACCCTGTCCAGTCAATCACAACACAACACTAACGACACCAACCACCACCTCAAACACAAAACCACCCTGTCCAGTCACAACACCAACGACACCAACCACCACCTCAAACACAAAACCACCCTGCCCAGTCAATCACAACACAACACTAACGACACCAACCACCACCTCAAACACAAAACCACCCTGCCCAGTCAATCACAACACAACACTAACGACACCAACCACCACCTCAAACACAAAACCACCCTGTCCAGTCAATCACAACACAACACTAACGACACCAACCACCACCTCAAACACAAAACCACCCTGTCCAGTCAATCACAACACAACACTAACGACACCAACCACCACCTCAAACACAAAACCACCCTGTCCAGTCAATCACAACACAACACCAATGACACCAACCACTGTCCAGACACACCAGCAACCACCACAACATTCCTCTCCCTGAGGTTGAGATCATCAAAAACAATCTATAATCTGTATATTCATACATGTATGAATGCATGAACTCTACTTCTGCGGTGTTACTATCTACTGTAGAGAGAGCACATACTGACTGACTGGCCAAACATCGTCACACTAGAACTCCAGACCCCAGACTCATTCAGATTAATGAACAGCATAAAATATATGTGTCAATCAATGGGCTATTCTCCACAAAACACTCCTCCTCACTTGACAAGGCTTGTACTGTACCAGTGATTCCAAGGCTCAACTATGCTGTTTAATTCCCTGTATAATCAAGGACCTGGAAGGACAGGGGAAGATGCACTAGTGACAGATGGAAACCAGACAAATCTCTAATGAGAAGACATGGTGAGGTAACATTGGAACATACTACATACAGTAGATATGGATTTGGATGATGTGTGTCTTTGACAGTAAGACTGTTTTCCATTTCATGCCGGTTTACAGTTGAAAAACAGCACGGGTGTTGCGTGAGGAGAGCTTGTGCTGGTGACAAACACAAATCGGAGGAGAGAGTGGGTTTGGTCAGACACACGAGTGACAGGATGAACAGTGATATGGAGTAATGAGCTACTGTAGCTCTGCAGTGAATTTTATGTGTGACAGTGATGGCATGACCTCCGGTCACACATGATGATTATGATGATGACGATGATGATGATAATGATTACTGCACTGTAGAGAGGAGACGCTGTAAGGAGAATGTCATATTAAATGACGCTTGATTGACATGCTTACCCTGGAGCTGATCTGACAAGTCTTTCAGCATATGCTATCAGACAGAATGCCAGAATGCCAATTTGAAAGGGGCAATATTGTTATTCCAATGTTGTGACTGTATTTTCACTAAAGGAGATGGAGGAAATTAACTCCCTGATTGATTGATTGATTGATTGATTGATTGATTGGTTGATTGATTTTAGCATGGATAATGCAGACAGTAAAAATCACAACACTAATCACAACATGTACATCCTATACATGTACATTCTATACTTGGCCATCCTATACACTGTATAGGATGTACATGTATACAATGAGCAGTATAGGATGTAGGCCTACCTGTATAGTATACAGGTACATCCTATAGTGCTCATTGTACACATCTACATCCTATACAGGTACAACCTTTAAATCCTGTACGTGTTCAACCTATACATGTTGGATGTAAAGTAGGCTACACTGTACATGTGCCCATGTGCCTTATGTTGAACAGTAATAGCAGGAGCAGTAACAGAATTTAGCAGAATGAAAAATGCTGTTTATAACAAAACAATTGCATGAAACATTTCAAGCACGTGCTGAAAAATGGCACAGGGAAAGAAAGAAAGAAAGAAAGAAAGAAAGAAAGAAAGAAAGAAAGAAAGAAAGAGAAAGAAAGAAAACTCTTTTCAGCGTGGTGCTTCCATCACTCTCCCTCCCTCCCTCCCTCCTCTTAGCCCCCCTCCACTTGTCACTTCTCCCAGCTGTAAATGACAGGAAATGGGCCTGTTTCTGAATAGAGGCAGCCCGGCTCCCACCGGTATTGTGTGCATAATTGTGTGATTTTCAACATCAAGATCAGAACATGGGGGGTGAAAGAACGAGGCAGGCCATTTCCTGCTCTCTACTTGTTCTTCTGTAGCCCCTTTCTATTTCAGAGAATGATGCATAGAGAGGGAGAAAGAAAGAAAGAAAGAACGAACGAGAGAATGGGTTTCTGAATGAATTTATTCCAAGGGAGTTGCCTTCCTTGTTAATTGCCCAGTTGACAGCGTTCCACAGTTGCTTGCATTCAGTCAAATATGGTTTGATGAGTGTGTGATTCATTTAGTTTAAATGAAAAGCCAAAATGAGAAGCCATTGGAATCAAGTTTGACTGTATCTCGTGTCCAGTTGTCCACCATCATATCCAGCTGCCACACGCACGCACGCGCGCACGCACGCACACCATCAAAACCCAACCCTGGCTGAATCTGAAAGCATTACAGACAGTCAGCCACTAACTATCGCGGTGTCAGTGTCAAACTGTAAACATCTGTCAGGGTGTGAATTTCATGAACAGCGCAACAAAGGCACCATTTGCATTCATTAGTGATATTGATGAGACTGTGGTAAATAGGGCGCTTCTGTGGATGCTGGGTACAGTTACAGTAAAACAAATTCCCTGTGCTTCTATGCTGTCCCAGTCAGGCAGCATAGAAGATCTCTTCAGATGACAGGTACAGGAAATACATCCAGGTACTCGCTGCTACCAGCGAGGAGATGCTACTGTACAGTACAGTGGAATAGAATAGAAAGTTTATTGGGCATATATAACCAGTACAGGTACATTGGAATTCTTGTCATCACTTGTCCTTACAACATCAACACTAATCAATTCCGCATTCCAGTCCTAGGTATGCAACCAGATATTATGATTATAAGGTTCCCAAATTGGCAATCTACTCTCTGTAGTCTAGCAGTCTATCAAATGGATCCTCATCTATTTATTCCATCCAATCATGGACGGGGCGGCTGTAGCTCAGGAGGTAGAGTGGGTCATCCAATGATCGTGGGGTCAGCGGTTCGAATCCCGGCTCCTCCTGACGACATGTCGATGGGCAAGATACTAAACCCCAAATTACTCCCAATGAGCAGGCTAGCACCTTGCACGGCAGATGCCGCCACTGGTGTGTCTATGTGTGTGTGAACGAGTGAATGAGAGGCTTTCATTGTAAAGCACAGGATAAAAATGCTATATAACTGCAGTCCATTTACCACGGATGGGTGCAGACCTTCCCACAGTCAAAAGTAGAGCTCAGGGGGTATATTCTGCTGCTATATTCTGCTGCTCACCACACTGACCACGCACGCAGACACGTCATCCCCCTGACCCCCCCCCCCCGGACCCCCCGACCCATCTTTCATGGAAGCAATTCATCCCTCCAATTTGCCCCCCGCGACACCATCTGGATTCCCTCAGCGGCCGTTCCCAGAACAAAGCAGTTGGTGGCGGTGAGCAGTGTGGCGCAGGACTCAGACTGGACTATGCGCAGGGCTGTGTAGCGGGGCTGCTCGTCTGGCGGTGCCAGGCTCTGGGCGCGGTACGCCGGCGCACGCTGATAGACGTGGAGTCTGGAGGCCCTAGCTGGCAGGCAGAGCGGCCGGCTCAGAGGCGCTGGCAGGCTGGATGGGCGGAGGTGAAAAAGCCCCCATTGTTCCAACGGAGGAAACCCTGAACACTCAGATGTGTTTATACGATACAGGGTACGTATCGTGCTTCCCCCCCCCCCCAACACACGCCCATCCTCGGCCCCGACACGCATGCAGACGCACGCGCACACACCATCCCCATGTCGTCTGGTGGCGGCCTGTCTATTAGCCACCCAGTGCTGAGAGGGACAGAGGGCTCAGACAAACAGAGCGTTTCCCCTCCGGACCTCGCTAGTACTCATTCAGTCACGAGTACTGGACCTTCCAGAGGTCTCCTGGACATCAGTATCGTCGTGTGAGGTCTCCTGGACATCAGAACCATCGTGTGAGGTCTCCTGGACATCAGTAGTTGTGTGGTTGTGCAGCACTCTGCCCACAAAGTGTGACTGTGTAAGAGCGCCATCCAGGGAGCAGCAGATCAATACAAGAACATGACACGAGGGCAGAGTTGAGTGGTACATGTTGTATTTAGCGGAGGAGTTACAATGAATAAATATGAAATTAAATACTGTGGTTCCAAGCCTTACAGTAAACAAGAGCTTGTGAGTGAATGCTGATTAATAGGAAAGACACTCAAGATACTGTGGTAGGAAGAGAGCGGTGAAACGAACATGTTTGTTGTTCAGTGGTGAGGTCCTCCCACAGAGTATGAACAACCCTGCAATATAATACGCAATTTGACTGAACAAAAACACACAAAAGTCCTGTCTTTTTAAACAAAGCAACAGAGACCGCAAACAACAAAAGTGCTTTTTCCCCCTCAAAAGACAACATACAGCAGTTTCTAAAGAGTTTTTCTCTGCTCAGGACATTGTCTCCTATGACAAACATTAACTTGAGTCTGCACTGCTGAAACACAATTACAAAAAGTGTATAGAATCTCTCCAATCTCTTCCTTTCACACACATCATGGTGAGTTGAGTGGACAGTATTAAGTGGCATCAACACCATTTCCTGGTCCCAACCTCTAGAAGATGCCAGACTGATAACTTGACTGGCTCAAGTTAGCTTATAGCTCTGTAGCACCACACTTAAGAATCATGGACTTAAAACACAACTGTTTGTAGTCCAGTCGTCAAAGAGGCAACACGTGCACTGTTGCACATACAATCCTTTGCACCTGTGCGACTAAGTAAAGACTATTATAGTAAAATACATTTTGGATTGTCTTTTTGGTTGTGGTGATTGTGTTTCCAGCCTGTCGTTATTCAAATCATACAAGAAAACCAGAATTTACCTGGTGTTGCAGAACCCAAACACAGTTGTTTGCTTAGCTGCCTAAGGCACTGTTTTAGGCTGGTTAAACTCTAGCTGACAAAATATTTGGAAAAAACACAACAACGTTTTTCCAAGAATGTAAAGAAAAAATCTTCATGCCTGTCTTTTATAATATACTGCATTTCTACACAGATGCTATAAGGACATCCCTCTGTGACTTGAGAATCATGCCTCTCTTTTTCAGCAAAACCATGTTGTATTGAGGGTGGGGGGGGGTGAGTCTACAGTATGGATATGGGGTCATTTTTGCTGCAGCGCAAGATCAACCTCCCAGACCAGCCATGGCGGTGGGTCAGTCACTAGAGATCAACCTCCCAGACCAGCCAATGGCGGTGGGTCAGTCACTAGAGATCAACCTCCCAGACCAGCCATGGCGGTGGGTCAGTCACTAGAGATCAACCTCCCAGACCAGCCATGGCGGTGGGTCAGTCACTAGAGAGAGACTCTCAGACAGAGTGTTCATGAAAGACACCAGAGACCAGACACCGTGTCAAATCTCCCAGCTGTCACTGAAGTACTGGTCTTCCTCCTCCTCTTCCTCCTGTTCCTCAATCTCATTCTCGTCCTTGTCCTCCTCTCTGTGTTCCTCCTCCTCCTCTTCGTCCTCTTTGAGCTGCGCTAGCATGGTCTGAAGAGCAGCCTTCACCTCCCCAACCTGCTTCTCAAGGGCCTGTGAGCTGGAGTTAAGGAAAACCACATTGGAAATGTCTGAAATACACACACAGAATGCCAGCAGGCATGTGTACACACACACACACACACACACACACAGATAAGACACTCCACACACAACCATACACATACACACACACACACACACACACACACACACACACACACACACACACACACACACACACACACACACACACTTATCCACTAACACTCGCAGACATGACTCAGACTCCCACATATACTGTATATACACACACGCACTCCAGTGTGTGAAATAGGTGGTCCCCACTGGTTAATGGTCATAGCATCCACCCAGAGAGAGCATAGGCTGATGAAGTCATCAATCTCCCTCCACTTGGCCACCAAACTCTGATTACTGGTTCCGAACCATCAAGTCATACTCAATTTAACCTCGTTCGATTCACTATTCATGAGCTCATTTTCTCTCCGAACGCCGGACCCGCGCAAACAGACCAGCCAGCTGAATAATTCATGAGTCCTCAGTGAAAGGGCTGGAGGCTCCCTCATCAAAGAGGGATTGTTTAACCTGCTTAGGGACCCAAATTAATGGTGTGAGTGTCCAGCTTAAGTGGCAGATCAGAGGGATGCCTTTCGCGGCAGATGGAGCCCGACGGTCCGTTTTGCTCTCCAAATGGACACAGATTGTCCTCATCCATAATTAACCCGCTGTTAAAGAGTGCTTCGTGAATAATGCAGGGTTTAACGTCCAACGACAGCAAACGGCCAAATGCGGTGGAGTTCACATATCCATGTTTAGGGTGGAGGAGGGGGGGGGGGGTGTACTTAAATCAAAACTGACCATCTGCGTTTGTCTAGAGTAGACGACTAGAGCGCATGCACGCTTGCTGGGGTCCTTTCTTTCTCCTCCTGTTCTCTCTCTCCATCTCACCATCCACCCTGAGAGCCCTGGCCTCCTGTCTCCATGGCAACCTCCGCCTCCCCATCAACAACCTACTGCAGCTAAGTGAATCACGTGCCCGCTACCTCTGCACGGAATAACACAACCTTGTCTGCGCGGTCCACATGTCCTGTCCTACGTCCTCTGGGTTGAGACAGACCGACCGACCGACCGACCGACCGACCGACAGACAGACAGACAGACCGACAGACAAACGGGGGAGAGGAGGAGGGCCTGTCCAGTCGGTGTCTGTGCATCCAGCTCCTGTGGGCAGATATGATTGCAACAGGGGTGTTGTGGTGACTAAGAAGTGGGTATATTCTGACTAAAGAAGTGGGTATACTCTGACTAAAGAAGTGGGTATATTCTGACTAAAGAAGTGGGTATACTCTGACTAAAGAAGTGGGTATATTCTGACTAAAGAAGTGGGTATACTCTGACTAAAAAAGTGGGTATACTCTGACTAAAGAAGTAAGTATATTCTGACTAAAGAAATGGGTATACTCTGACTAAAGAAGTGGGTATATTCTGACTAAAAAAGTGGGTATATTCTGACTAAAGAAGTGGGTATACTCTGACTAAAAAAGTGGGTATACTCTGACTAAAGAAGTAAGTATATTCTGACTAAAGAAATGGGTATACTCTGACTAAAGAAGTGGGTATATTTTGACTAAAGAAGTGGGTATATTCTGACTAAAGAAGTGGGTATATTCAAACTAAAAAAGTGGGTATATTCAAACTAAAAAAGTGGGTATATTCTGACTAAAAAAGTGGGTATATTCTGACTAAAGAAGTGGATATATTCTGACTAAAGAAGTGGATATATTCTGACTAAAGAAGTGGGTATATTCTGACTAAAGAAGTGGGTATATTCTGACTAAAAAAGTGGGTATATTCTGACTAAAGTGGGTATATTTTGACTAAAGAAGTGGATATATTTTGACTAAAGAAGTGGATATATTTTGACTAAAGAAGTGGATATATTCTGACTAAAGAAGTGGGTATATTCTGACTAAAGAAGTGGGTATATTCTGACTAAAAAAGTGGGTATATTCTGACTAAAGTGGGTATATTCTGACTAAAGAAGTGGGTATATTTTGACTAAAGAAGTGGATATATTTTGACTAAAGAAGGGGGTATACTCTGACTAAAGAAGTGGGTATACTCTAAACGGCCAAATGCGGTGGAGTTCACATATCCATGTTTAGGGTGGAGGAGGGGGGGGGGTGTACTTAAATCAAACCTGTCCATCTGCGTTTGTCTAGAGTAGACGACTAGAGCGCATGCCCGCTTGCTGGGGTCACTATATAGTGACTAAAGAAGTGGGTATATTCTCACTAAAGAAGGGGGTATACTGTAGCAGAAATGTTACTGTAGTTTTTACATTAGTGCTGTTAAAGAAGTACTGTGGGTACATGGATAGAGAAGTGCATCCTGAGTATACCTCTGTATACCCTCCACCAAACCACTGGATATATACCCTCCACCACACCACTGGATATATACCCTCCACCACACCACTGGATATATACCCTTCACCACACCACTGGATATATACCCTCCACCACACCACTGGATATATACCCTCCACCACACCACTGGATATATACCCTTTACCACACCACTGGATATATACCCTTCACCACACCACTGGATATATACCCTCCACCACACCACTGGATATATACCCTTCACCACACCACTGGATATATACCCTCCACCACACCACTGGATATATACCCTCCACCACACCACTGGATGCCGCCCAGGGCTGAGGGGAGGAGGCAGCACAGCTTTCTCCACAGCTCTGTCAGCCGGCACAGCAGGAGACAGGAAGCACTTGGCACAACGGCCGAGGGCAGAACACACACCACATACCGTACCATACCGTACCATACAGCACCGTACCATACAGCACCGTATAGGGGAAGGGCAGGGGTGGGTGAGGACTAAATCCCAATCATGTTTTTTTGGGGTGTTATTATTATTATTTGGGGCAGATTGTGTAAACACTGAGTGTCTTTACTCAGTAAAATGGGCGCTGACAGAGAAGTCTAGAGGATTTCTCCAGTCCCTCGTCGACATTTCACCTCTCTTTTAATGAGGTCTCACTGTAGAAGTGGAGGCAGTGGGGCCAGAGAATAACATTGTAATCTGTTTCCAATCAGCTTTACTAATTAACATGGAGAGTGATGTATTGTGACCTGTAATCAGTTTCAATTTTTCCATTTGAGTCGTCATCAAGGAAATTGTGATTTCCTCCAGATGAAATCGGCGCCGGGGGAGGGGGGGTATGGAGGGAGGGTAGGAGGAAGGATATAATATGATCAATAAAACCCGATCAGAAGCATACTTTGTGGCAATATTTTTGCCAGAACGTCAACGGACACCAGTGACCTCTTTGAAAACGAGAGTCTATGGTGTTTTTGAGGGATTTTGTCTATGCACCTATGGATCCATTGAGTGTGCTAGCGGAGACAGGCTATATCGAGCGCGAGAGAGAGAGAGAGAGAGAGAGAGAGAGAGAGAGAGAGGGAGAGAGAGAGAGAGAGAGAGAGAATAGTAATAATCTGATAATCTGCAAGAGGTCATCTTTGTTCCCTCTCTGCCTACCTGGAGGATAAGACATCTATCATCAAAAGATCTATGTATGCAGCAAGATATAGTGTTTAGGATCAGAAACTATCCAGCGTGACTGACAGACAGAAAGACACACACATGCACGCACGCACACGCACACACACACACACACACACACACACACACACACACACACACACACAAAGGATGTAAGGATGAAAGGATATGGGTGAGAGCCTGATCCCGGTTCATAATGGCCGTCTGCAGGTCATCCTCCAAGGTCATCAGCCTGTCGCTGATCAGCTCACAGCGCTCCGTCAGGTCTGCAGCCTCACCGCACTCCTCCTGAGAGGAGGGAGAGGGGGATGGAGGAGGAGAGGAGGGAGAGGGGGATGGAGGAGGAGAGGAGGGAGAGGAGGATGGAGGAGAGGAAGGAGAGGGGGATGGAGGAGGAGAGGAGGGGAGAGAGGGATGGAGGAGGAGAGGAGGGGAGAGAAAGGGACGAGCAACAAAACTTTCATTATGTAACCCCTCAATTTGTGCCGACCGTCATGACGCAATATCCTGCGGCGTATGAACATGTGTGTGTGTGTGTGTGTGTGTGTGTGTGTGTGTGGACAGAGACTGCGTTGGTAGAGGTTGGGAGGGTGAGGTTGAGCAGAGGGACACCAGGTTTGGTTAGAGGGCAAACTGGGCGATAATTAGATCAAACCCCTTCGCGGACGCTGTGCCCCAGTTCCACCACATGCACGCACACACACACACACGCACGCATGCACGTGCACACATGCACATGCACACACACACGCACAAACACAAGCGCGCACACACACACACACACACACGCACGCACGCACACGTGGACACATGCACATGCACACACACACGCACAAACACAAGCGCACAAACACACACACACAGTGATTCAATGCTTTTCCCACCATGTCAGACAGCAGAGAGACAAGTCTAGCCTGACTCATGACTGCAGGTAGAAAATATCCCGCCCCAAAGGACCAGCACTGGTTCTGCATCGTGGTTTGTGTGTGTGTGTGTGTGTGTGTGTGTGTGTGTGTGTGTGTGTGTGTGTGTGTGTGTGTGTGTGTGTGTGTGTGTGCGCGCGTGTGCGTGTGTGTGGCTGTCGGAAATGAATTCCTGTGGCCTGGAATGGAACATCTTTTTATAGGCTGATGAAAGGCCCGTCCAAATGTGCAACAAGGAGACAGAAGTGGGATGGCTGTGGTCCTGTGGGTCGCCATTAGTATGAATGTTTCCACACCAAAATAACAGACGAAGCCAAAGAATAGAAAGTGAACTATTTGGAAATATTCCCTAAAGTAGGTGTTCCACAACTCGTATGAAAGGGGTTGGTTGTTAAATCAGCCCAGTGACTTTCATTGTTACTTGGAGAGTTGAGATCAGAACTGAGGAAGGACATTTAGAAGGAATTGAATATAGGACAGTTGAGAGGAAGTGAGAACATGCATCCGCACACAAAGACACACACACACACACACACCGATGTCCCATGGGGCAATATGCTGGGCGGGTTAAGTGGAAATCATTTACTCATTTACTCAAAGAGGAGAGAGGGGTCAGACAAGGTGAGGTAGGGACTGGCTATGTCCTAAACACACTCCTAAACACACACACACACACACACACACACACACAGAGCAAACATCAATCTCAGGGCGCTGCGTTATACTTTTTTTTTTCTCTTTAACCAAAACACATGTTAACAACACTACTTATTATTCTACTCAGGCTGCAGCGAAGCTCAGTCCAGCTAGGCCGCAGGCGTCTGGCACACCCAGCTTTCCAGGAAGCCGCTGCCTGTCTGCAGACAGAGGAGTTCTATCTGAGTAATCATCAGCGCTACAGATGTACTCCGCCATCGAGTCATCAGCATGCACGCTCCCGGCGTGGGCTGTGACTGCACCAGACACGCGATGCAGATGGGCCCAAAACGAATCGATCCTCTATAACGGAATCAGGAGTTAAGAGGTCACGATCTAAACTGAGGTCATGTTAAACATGCCTCGAGCCTGATGTTCGTCTAATACTACAATTCCCAGACTGCACCAGCATGTAGTAGACCTGCGGTAGAGGAACCAGCCGTACCTCCGGGTGATGCTCCTCCATGCAGAACAGAAACTCCTCCAATTTCTGGAACAAAAGAGAGAAACATTTGTTGACTGACCCTACATACAGTGATAAACATCTTCATGAATTATTGAAAATGCAATTATGCCTTCTGTGTACTGTACGGATGCTGCATCACCATTATTAAGCCTGGCTGGATAATTATTCACTAGATGAAGTGAGGAGAATGAATTAACGGACCTTGCTGTGTGTTCCTTATTTTGTATTCACACCCTGCTGCTAAAACGGGAGGTAATTACCTTTCAGGGTAACTAACATTTTTTGTGACTTAAGGCGGGAAAGACATTTGGAAAAAATAATAATAATGTGATTTCATCGTTAATTAATTTTTAAATGAAAAATAATGAGGACTTTAATGGCCTTTTCTGGCTTGTGGAGTAGTGGTAGGGTGACTCCTACTCAGAGACAAGGGTTGTATTGAGAGGGTTGGTTGCGATTTGGTTGGTTTGGCGTCATGTGAATGACTGATTTTACAAAGGTTTTTAGAGGTTAAGAAAGCAGGAAATGCCCTAGATGGAGGGGAGAGAGAGAGGAAGAGAGTGAGAGAGTGAGAGAGTGAAAGAGAGAGAGTGAGAGAGAAAGAGAGAGAGAAAGAGAGAAAGAGAGAGAGAGAGAGAGAGAGAGAGAGACCTCACCTTCATCTTCCTGGGGAGAGGTTAGAAGGGGAGGCCAGGCTTCAGGAAGAGAGAGAGGGAAAGACAAGAACAAGGAGAAAGACAAAAAATAGAGAACAGATGTAGGTCAAAGGTTATTGGGCTGAGCAGGACAAAGAAATGGGTTAGAATATGTGGTAACTAAGGAGGGAGTTGCTGACCTGTCCAAGAGTTATAGGGATAAGAAGAACAGAAGAAGATAGAGGGGTTTGTGTTACAGAGAATACTAGTCGCCCAGAGTCTTGCGGATCGGAAAAGCCCATTCACATTCTGTCCATTCAGCCAATAACTGTACGAATGAAAGTATGAGGCAAATTAGCGGAGCTGCCAGTATGAGGACGTACAAACAAAAACCAGCTTCCTGCTCATGACCCTGACAAGCAAACAGATTCCATCCTCCCTCAGCACGGGCCAAAATAACCAAGCTCTCACACAACATATTTTGGAAGACGTACGCACGCACGCACACGCACGCACACACGCACGCGCGCACACGCACACCCACACACACACACAGCTGTTTTGGCTGATTTCCCATCTCAGACAGGCCTGTCAGCAGAGAGAGGAGAGGCTGGGTTGGGTCATGTCCCGGGGCTTTGGAGCTCCGGTCACTACGGGAGAGACCAGCACAGAGCGCACACACACACACACATACAGTACTCTCTCTCTCACTCAAACACACACACACACACACACACACACTACTCTCTCTCAAACACACACACACACACACACACACACACACACACATACAGTACTCTCTCTCTCTCTCTCTCTCTCTCTCTCTCTCACACTCAAACACACACACACACACACACACAAGTATCCCAGCGAGGCCCATAACATATTGTTCCAGGGAGGGGAGACTCTGGGAGAGAAGTCTCCAAGACAGATAAAATGTTTCCAAAATGTGCTCTCTTTCTGTTCCTCCACGTCCATGGACTACTGATTGCGTGATGGTGCTAAGTGACTGAAACACGTCACAGAATGAAATGTCAGGAAAACCAGTCTGGTTTGTGTTATCCTGGTTAAACATGAGTTACATGTAGCAAATGCGTACGTGTAAATTAGTAAAATGCCTCTCTGGATGTACTTTGTATAAAAAGCATGCCAAATGTGTCACAGCCCTTCCTCTCCATTCAAATGCTTTGCTTCCAAATCACTGCAAACAGTACACAGACAATCTGTCACACACACACACACACACACACACACACACACACACACACACTCCAGTATGTGTGTGTGAGCACAACTGACCCTTATTACAGCGTTCTGAAACATGCGTTGCTGCTTTACCTTGGTGAACTCGGAGTTCTGGAGGTTGGCCTCAGGACACCAGCGCCCCCCCAGAGCAGTGAGCATGGCGCAGTCCTCCTCCTCTTTGGTGCATGGCTGGCTGTGGGACTGGACCACCGGGGCGGGGGGGTCTTCCACGTCGGGCCCGCCGAGGCTGGGGGTGCCCAGCTTGAGGCCTCGTAAGAACAGGTGACACGCCTCCAGATCGGCCTCCCACACCCGCTCCAGTGCTGGGCAGCCGCAGCTGCAGAGAGAGACGCCAGCATGCGTTATCACACACACAAACACACCATCACTATTATACAGGATACCGTAGACACCCAAGCCAGTTACTTTGAAAGGTAATAGAATGGCCATCAGGCCTGAAGTAATTCGCCTCGGTAGGTATACAACACTGTACAAAAGTTTTATCTGGTCACCTCTTGAAGTCCGCTCATACGGGACAAAAGGAAACGAACGAAGGGTGAAAAGAGAGAAGCAAAGCATCTGACACGCGCACACAAAGGACAATGAACCGTCTGTTCAGTCATCTCGGTCGTAGACTTAAAGACTAATGTGTGGTGAGACTGTACTGTTTCTTCAGAGAAGAGCTCTTCAAAGAGAGGCCGCCGGGGTGGGAGACGGAGGTTAGCCCCGGTGGGGGTCGTCTCCTCACAGCTGGATCTCACAGAACCAGGGTTGTTAGGGAGGTTTGGAGTTTGTTTACTCTATGAAATATCATCAATTGTCAATTGTTCCGCTGCACACAGGATTGTGGGTCAGAATCAGCAAATCAGAAAAGTCTGCTGGCTTGCATACAGCAAAATACGACCGTATGTAGTAGGACATCATGGTATTTTTTGCCATACTGCATGTGGCACACTATGTATTGGGACATACTGTACTAACATCCTTCTTTTGGCATACTATATACAGTAGTATGGAAGAATGTGATTCGGAACGCAGCCATGGAACTGCGGTTGACTGAACGTGTGTCAGTGAGGCAGAACTATTCAGCTCCTCTCCCAAGTCTACTTCCAGTACCATAAAACGTCATCACAAAACACCATGGCAACAACAGGGGTAATTTCAGCTATTCAATATTGTAAGTGGCAGTTGAACAGACGGAAACGCACCACACTGGATTTAAGTAGGTCGAAATTATGATGGGTGTGTAAATGCTGCTCGAGTGATGGGTGGCTGCACTTCCAGCGCTTAAAAGAACAACTTACAGTATTGAAATATGCGTGCTGGCTGGTCATTACTATCTAACATATAAAAGCATGACCCACAGCTGGCTGTCCTTTGTCCGTCCCTCTGTCCAGACTTTCCTCGGACACCGTCAGCCTGACAGCATTCATATTTGGCACAATATTGATTTATGTTTTGGGCTCATTTTAACGTATAAGACACCAGCCAATGCTGGTGCTAATCCCGCCCCCAGTGTTCCAGCTGCCCACTCTAGAATTATCTAGCCTGCTCATCAGCTGCAACGAGCTGCGGCTTTGCCCAAAATTAGAGCGTTTGCCCTGTTACAAACACTGAGCCATTACCTCGCGCCAGCCTGCTCTCGCTGCCCAGCTGTGCCCAACATTAGTACGTTCTATTGTCCATCCAATAGTAGTAGTAGATAGCTAGCTTGCAAACAATAGCCATCAAGCTATCATTCAGACGGGACTTCCCAAACTTGTTCTGGGGGGGAGATGGGCATATAATAGACTAAATGGCCAATATTACTGATGGCTCCAACGGGAATCAGAACTACAGTAGCATATAAGTTGATTGGATGGGCTAAGCTGGAGTGATGGCAGATGTACAGTATTTAGATGGTGTCCATAGTGCTCCAGGTATCGCAACTAGTTATAGAAAATACATAATAATGAGTTATACAGAAAATACATAATGAGTTATACAGAAAATACATAATGTATCACACATACTGTATAGGGCTGCCTCTGACCTGACAGGGGACCTGCCTCACAAACACTCCCTCACCCTGACAGAGGACCTGCCTCACAAACATTCCCTCACCCTGACAGAGGACCTGCCTCACAAACACTCCCTCACCCTGACAGATGACCTGCCTCACAAACACTCCCTCACCCTGACAGAGGACCTGCCTCACAAACATTCCCTCACCCTGACAGAGGACCTGCCTCACAAACACTCCCTCACCCTGACAGATGACCTGCCTCACAAACACTCCCTCACCCTGACAGATGACCTGCCTCACAAACACTCCCTCACCCTGACAGATGACCTGCCTCACAAACACTCCCTCACCCTGACAGAGGACCTGCCTCACAAACATTCCCTCACCCTGACAGAGGACCTGCCTCACAAACACTCCCTCACCCTGACAGAGGACCTGCCTCACAAACACTCCCTCACCCTGAAAGAGGACCTGCCTCACAAACACTCCCTCACCCTGACAGATGACCTGCCTCACAAACACTCCCTCACCCTGACAGAGGACCTGCCTCACAAACACTCCCTCACCCTGACAGAGGACCTGCCTCACAAACACTCCCTCACCCTGACAGATGACCTGCCTCACAAACACTCCCTCACCCTGACAGAGGACCTGCCTCACAAACACTCCCTCACCCTGACAGAGGACCTGCCTCACAAACACTCCCTCACCCTGAAAGATGACCTGCCTCACAAACACTCCCTCACCCTGACAGAGGACCTGCCTCACAAACACTCCCTCACCCTGACAGATGACCTGCCTCACAAACACTCCCTCACCCTGACAGAGGACCTGCCTCACAAACACTCCCTCACCCTGACAGAGGACCTGCCTCACAAACACTCCCTCACCCTGACAGATGGAGGGGAAACCAAGCACAGAGAATGACCACACAAACAAACACAAACACAACCAGCAGTCCAACTGTAGGAGAGAGAGAGAGAGAGAGAGAGAGAGAGAGAGAGAGAGAGAGAAAGAGAGAGAGATGGAGGGTTTATGTTTATTTATTTGGATCCACCATTAGGTACTGCAATATGCAGTAACTACTCTTCCTGGGGAGAGAGGGGGGGAGGGAGAAGGAGATAGATTGAGGAAGAGAGAGGGAGGGAGAGAGAGAGAAAGAGAGAGAGGGGGGAGGGAGCAGGAGAGAGAGGGACAGGGAGGGAGGGAGAGAGAGAGAGAGAGAGAGAGAGAGGGAGAGAGAGAGGGAGGATGAAGGAGAGATTGAGGGAGAGGGAGGGAGCGAGCCATGTATGGTTATAAATGGTGGTTTTTGTGGAATGTGTGGCTGTTCTGGAGAATGAGAGAGAGGGCAGTAGATATATAAGGATGATTGGGAGGGGCTGGTGATGATGTCATTTTTGGGGTTTTGGCACGTCTCTTGGTGTCCCTGCACCACACATTTCTTTGTTCTCTGGAGGCTAGGCATACCTGTAAGCTTACAATTAAAATTACCTAAATGTGCATTTGGTCTCTGGAATACTTGTTCAAAGACTTGGGCGGAACCCATCAAGCTAGAACTAGACTTTTAAGGTCAAGAAATCCTCAATAGAGTAGCATCCTTCCTTTCATAACACAATAAAACAAACACAAACTACAGTACCTCCTTCCAGCAACACACACCACCTTGCAAACAAACCAAATATATAGTTCACAGAAAAACATACAGACTAAGAAACACTGCCACAGATAAGATAAGAGAAGATGAGTAATAAGGTAAGTAATAACTCATGCTCTGAGGAAGACCTCTGGCCGAAACATTAGCATGTTTCATTGACTCCAAAAAAAACCCGGTGAAATAGAGGATCTGTCCATGTATCTTTTATTGGTGAGTGCTACCATGCATCTTTGATGTCCTTTTGATGTTCACAATTTTTGGTTTAGCACCACAATTTAATTTTGGGGAAGGTGCATCCATTTCTATTGCAACTACCACAAATAAGATAAGAGAAGATAAGTAATAAGGTAAGTAACTTTAAAGGGATATTCTGGAATTTTTGAGCTAGGGCCTTATTTTTGACTTAACTATCATGTTTTTGATTGATGGAGATCATTTTCATTTAATTCCATGCTGTAGATAGATTTGGGTCATTCCAATTTCCATTGCTGGCTAATGCTACAAACCAGAATGGATTACACGATATAGGATGGTAAATAGACAAAATAATCCCAGAGAGACTTAACTCATATTTAATTTGTTTTTGGGTGCGCTTTATGTGTTGGGGGATGTTTTTTGGACAGGCTAACGTGACTTAATAGGGTTGCACTAGCATTAGCCACCAGTGGAAATTGGACGACCCAAAGCTATCTACAGCATGGAATTAACTGAGAATGATCTCCATCAGTCAAAAACATCATAGGTAAGTTGAAAATTAGTCCCTAGTTCAAAAATTCCAGAATATCCCTTTAATGATCCCCAGGAGGGGACATTTGGGCGTTACAGCAGCGGAAAGATAGAACAGAAGAGGTAGAGGATCAAATCAAGAATCAATGGGTCATATAACTGATTCTGGATTTGATCCTGTTCCTCTTCTGTTCTGTCTCCATCTCTCCCTGCTGCCCCAGAATTGGATGTCAGTTGTTTTCTAGGCAATCTCCTCTGAAAGATTGCCAACCTCTGCACTCCACCACTGTCTGCTTTCAAACCACTCATCAAACTGCGTTTGGCACACAGACATTGGCAGAGGGGCCCGGCCCATCCCTCTGCCCAAACCTATTCAGCACTCAACACTGCTGCTGCTCAGCGCTGGCATAGTGGGGAGGTACTCAATGAGCCATGCCATTGTTATTCATCTCCTCGGGAATGGAGAGGGGCAGGCACCCTGTCACACACACACACATGCATACACACACACATCATACCCAGATGCAGAGCCAGAGAACTCTGTGAGTTCTCTAGTGTGTTACAGACAGGGAGACGTTCTCTAGTGTGTTACAGACAGGGAGACGTTCTCTAGTGTGTTACAGACAGGGAGACGTTCTCTAGTGTGTTACAGACAGGGAGACATTCTCTAGTGTGTTACAGACAGGGAGACGTTAAAGTCCTGTCTCCCAGACATCCCTGCGATGGGTTCCTCCCTGTGCCGGTCTGTCTGAACTGACGGTGTCCTCCTGAACCTCTGACCCCGGGTTAACTGACGGTGTCCTTCTGAACCTCTGACCCTGGGTTAAGTGACGGTGTCCTCCTGAACCTCTGACCCTGGGTTAAGTGACGGTGTCCTCCTGAACCTCTGACCCTGGGTTAACTGACGGTGTCCTCCTGCCCCCGGCCAGCTGACAGGGCCAGGGAGTGGGCACGCTGCGGTGCTAACGGCTCCGTAATGAGAGGAGAAGGTGGGCAGAACCAGACGCCCAGTCCCTCTGAAGCACCCGTCTCCCTGTGGAGCTTGGAGCCTGGCAGGGTAACTCTCTGCTCTCTCACACACTCTCTCACACACACACACACACACACACTCCTCCCACACACACACACACACACCCTCTCGCTCTCTCTCTGCTCTTTCACACACACTCTCACACACACACTCCTCCCACACACACACAACCTCCCTCCCTCCCTCTCCCTCTCTCTCTCCCTCTCTCTCTCACACACACTCTCACACACACTCTCACACACTCTCACACACACTCCTCGCACACAAACACACACCCTCTCTCTCTCTGTCTCTCTCACACACACACACACACACACACACACACGTACACACTCCTCTTACACACTCTCTCACACGCTCTCTCACACAGACACACACACACACACACACACTCCTCTTACACACAGCGGAGCCTCTGTATAAAAGCGTCTACAGGCTCTTCTTACACGGACACACACTCCTGTCAGACACACTCAGGGATCAGCCAGATGCACTGGGCTGGTAGTGAGCCAGCGTAGGGGGAGTCGCTCAAGGGTACAAGAGTTCACACAGTCACCTTAGACACCTGCTGGAGGGGACTTGGCAGTGATTAACAAAGTTAGCTCCCGCTGAAGTCACTAGGGCACCGTCATAGCATGCACCCATAGTGGCAAATGTATAAAAAGCTTTTATACTCCACACTAAAGAGTGTTTTTCTTCTTTTTTTTTACTTTATCATGTTACAATGACACCCACAGAGTGCAGGTGTTAATTGAGCATAACAATGCTGTGTTCTTTCTGTCAACATACTGAGTAAAAGTGGATGGCAGACGAGGGGAAGTGTGTGAGATGGTTTGGCGTCTCGGGGAGTTCGGTATCCGCCAGGCGACGGCTCCGCGCTGAGCTGTGTGACATGCCCTCAGGGCTCATCATCACGCCTGGCCTTTTAAAACTACAAATGAACAAAACAGAGAATATCGTCCCAGTGGGGCTTGTTTGATGATCTGTTCGCAAGTCGCTTTCCATGAAAGTAAATATGACAAAAGAACACTCAAAAAAACTCACAAGAAAAGAACTTCAGGACACACTGTGATTTAGCTTTGAACATTTCTACACGGTGTATTCAATAGACTCCCAGCTCACTGATCTGAGGCCCATTATTCTATTTCCGGTGTGGTATATTCTGGGATGTGTAAATCCTAGCATCCTGCTTGGCTCTATAGAAAGGAGGAGATAATTGCTTTTTTGACACCCTCCGTCTCCACGGGGACCAGACATGTCTCTAGCGCAGGACCTATCTACAGTAGACTGCCCCTCTCTCCCTGTTCCTCATGAGCAGTATTACTGTAAAGCTATATCAGTCTCGCGATGCCAGACTTTGGAGATTATAGACTGACTCGTGAGTCTGGGGCTACTGTATATAACTGTAGATATTAGATTTTGTCTGAGGCTAATTTAGTCTTGTGTTGTCTCAATCTGAGAGGTGGGGGAAGGAAGAGCAAGTCCCCCGTGACAGACAGTGGATGAGCAAGAGTGGATGAGTGACAGGGGATGGTGTGGCTTGGTGTATGTGTGCGTGCGTGTGTGTGTGTGTGCGGGTGTGTGTGTGTGTGTGTGTGTGCGTGCGCATGTGTATGTGTGTGCGTATGGCCTGATGCCCATTCAATCAACTCAAATATTGCAAACCACAAAGCCGGACTGGTGGCATGCAGGTGTGTCCTGCCCCTGACCTCAGATCAGCTGTGGGGAGTTAAGAGGTGAGCTACAGTAGATGGTCTGTGGGAGCCCATTCATTACTAGCTGCATCCAGGAGCCAATCAAACCAAGGCAGGAGGGTAGAAAGACAGAAAAACGGAGGGGAAAAACCTGATTATATCGCAGGCCAAGTTTGTATAGAGATGCCCTCGCTACAGGGTATTATCAAAACACACACACGCGCACACACAGACACACACACACACACGCACACACGCACACACATTAGAGATGCGCGGATGGAGTTTGACCCACCCGAATCCGGGTGATTCGGTGAAGATTATAGGCTCGCTTTCGCAGGATCTCGGTTGACGAAGTGGTCGAGGGTACTTGAGTGAGCTGCTGGCAGGTCTCGCACTTTCTCACAGTCTTTATAATATAATATATATAATTATAGTAGTTATTAAATACGAATATAACTGACAAATCCACCCGCATATCCGCGGATATATCCGCATCTCTAACACACATACACTGCCATCTGTCAGTTAAACAGCAAGGGATGCTTTAATGGATTTGGGGGTGGTTGCTGCCTGGTAGCCGGTGGGGCTGCAAGGGACTGCTCCCCCGCCAGGACAGGACAACCAGGTGGGACTGCAGGGGACTGCTCCCCCGCCAGGACAGGACAACCAGGTGGGACTGCAGGGGACTGCTCCCCCCCCCAGGACAGGACAACCAGGTGGGACTGCAGGGGACTGCTCCCCCCCCAGGACAGGACAACCAGGTGGGACTGCTTCCCCGCCAGGACAGGACAACCAGGGGACACTGAGCCTTGGCGGGCTGCCAGACAGACCGCCCATCTACCCCACGAGGGACGGCGGCTCACAGAACCTCTGGAAACTCTGGATCAGCGGCAGAGGGGCTCTGAGCGAGCGGGAGCTGCTCTGAAGGGGGATGGACAGGCAGAACATGGACTCTCAGCCTGCTCTCCTCCGTCCTCCTCCTCCTCCTCCTCCCTTCCCCTCCCGGGGGTGCCTGCTCTCCTCCTCCTCCTCCCTTCTCCCCCCGGGGGTGCCTGCTCTCCTCCTCCCTTCTCCCCCCGGGGGTGCCTGCTCTCCTCCTCCTCCTCCCTTCCCCTCCCGGGGGTGCCTGCTCTCCTCCTCCTCCTCCTCCTCCCTTCCCCCCCCGGGGGTGCCTGCTCTCCTCCTCCTCCTCCTCCCTTCCCCCCCCGGGGGTGCCTGCTCCCAGCCTGCTCCCTCCCACCACTTCAAAAGACCGCCCCACCCTCCCCCCAACACCCATGAGACTTTGCCCTCAATTGATATAGGTGTATATCAGAGAGAGAGAGACAGGAGACTCAGTGGCAGGGGCGAGGGAAGAGGAGAGAGAATAATTGAGTGAGAGAGGGAGGGAGGGAGGGAGGGAGGGAGAGACGAGAGAGAGGGAAGGACAGAGAGGGAGAGCTGAGAAAAGACCAGAGAGAGGTGTGGGGGACGGGGGGAGAGAGAGAAAAAGAGAGAGGGGGGGGGAGAGAGAGAGAGAGAGAGAGAGAGAAGGAGAGAAAGAGTGTGTGTGTGTGTGTGTGTCTGTGAGAGAGAGAGAGAGAGAGAGAGAGAGAGAGAAAGAGAGGCAGAGAGAGAAAGAGTGTGTGAGAGAAAAAAAGAGAGAGGGACAGAAAGAGTGTGTGTGTGAGAGAAGGGGAGGGAGAGAGAGAGAATGAATGTGTGAGAGAGGGAGAAAAAGAGTGAGTGTGTGTGGGAGAGAGAGAGGGAGACAAGGGGAGAGGCAGAGAGAGAGAGAGGGGGAGAGAGAGAGAGATAGAGAGCATACAGCCATCTTCTTACCTGTGCAGCCGGTCCTCCAGGAGTTCAATATACTTGGCGGCGTTCTCTTTCAGGCTGCGTTCTGCGGGGAGAGAGAGGGGAAGAACGCGCTTACTCACACTTCATTTAACCCCCTCTATTCACTTATCTCATCCACGGCAAGGTCGCCTAGCAACCAATCATCGCATCCATGCCCGAGTAATTAACCAGACAGCAGAGAGAAAGACTGCACTGAGCAAAGGGCGGCCATCATCATCATCTGTGCTGCCAGCGAAGCCGAGAAACGCCAAAGCACTTTTTGCGGCGCAGACGCCACTTTTCTGGACGTTAGAAGGGTCTGAGTGGGTGGAAGATTAGAATCGGCCAGAGGGGGAAGAGGAGAATGACCTCACGGTAAAAGTATCTTTACGAGGCTGGATTGACTGTAGGGGATGTGTGGGGGTTCGGCTGGGAGGGGTGCGGGGGGTGTCTGGTGAGGCGCTACCCTCTCTCTGGGAGCCGTCTCCTACTCCTCCACAAAACCAGAGAACTCCGCCTCAGGTCCTAGACATGGGCTGGGTGAGCCCCCTCTCCCCGTACAGGGGAGGGGAAATTGAGTGGTGTTAATTAGCTCATGTATGAAACATGAGATATGGGAGAGATGGGCCCCTGCAGACACACACACACACACGCACATACACACACACACAGCTGGCCAAATGAACGTGAAACCCAGCAGCGGTGCAATCTCAGTCCTCCGCAATCAAGGCCCGTTAAGCTACAGACGCACACTCACAGCACGCATCGCGGAAACAGACACACATGGCACGCTAGCACAGCTTCACACAGCGACACACAAATCACTCAATCACTCTCTCTCTCTCGCACTCATTCTCATTCACAGAGGGGAAAAAATAACCTAATTGGGTCCGCTGATTGAAACGAGAATCACACTGGGCTTTTAATCTAATTTTCACGATTGTCTCCAGTGGTGGCTATCAGACAGCGCTGGCTCCAGCAGACGAGTGTAGGACCAGAGAGAGAGAAGGGGGGGGGAGAAGGGACCAGAAAAATGTGTTTAGTTTAGTAGAATCACTTGAATGTGTAAGTATGTGAAGGTGGACACACACGCTAGCATGCAGATGGGGGGGGGGGTGTACAGTGTATGTGTGCGTGTCACCTCAAAATACCTAAATGCATTTGTCAGACGCGTATGAGATTCCTGTGGGGTTGATATTGCGTGTCTAGTAGATTGTGTGTGTGTGTGTGTGCGTGTGCATGTGTGTGTGTCGACCACAGCTCATGTATCTGAGGCTGCCTGTGTAAAAAACGGCGTGCAGTACGATATCCACTGAATAATACATGACGGCGGCGTTGGGTCTCGTCGTCTGTGGAACAGAACAGACGGCAAAGCGCTGGATCCGACTTGGCCGAGCTCCTCCTCCTCCTCCTCCGCTGATCTTTCTCAAATCAAACATCTCAAATCAAACATCTCAAATCAAGGAGTAGGGAAGATGGGGGTTGAAAATACACACAGCTCAATGTACAGTATAGCCTACTGTAGTACTGTATGATGGACAAAATCCCCATCTATCAGCATCAGTATTTGGTTGCCTAGGCCACTAACAAGGAAATGGGGGAGTTCATGACGATGATAATTGTGAATTTCAAACCACCTCCACCAACTGTTGAGTCGACCCATATTAAGATCTGATATTCTAGTAACGGCGCTCAAATAACGCACTGTAGCAACAGGACAAGACACAGCAGGGCACTTCCTGTACTGAGAAAAAGACCAGGACGTTGGGTGAAATAGCTACTTCCTGTAAGGCAGTGGGTGGGTGTTGCTGTTGGCAGGTCATGTGAATAAAATCTGCATTAAGAAGCTTATGAAGAAGAGACACGCTCATTTGGCGGCATATCACACAATGCCACTCAGAAATCTATGCTTTGCTAATTCACGAGCCCCATTTCCTCTCTGGCCTGAAGCGAACTCACTTCAGCTCGTCAGCGTCCCGTCTCTGGTCCCCACTGCTGCCAGGGAGGTCGTGATAAAACTCAAAACTGCCGTGATAAACAAGCGCCAAGCGTCGCTGACGCCCTCCAATGGGAAAAGCAGATTTCCTCCAGAGGTCAAAATGCTAATTCATTACTGTGTTAGAGCACTAATGACATTAGATACGGGGGTTAACCAGAGGCCTCAAGTAAGTGATAGAGTCGAGATTCCGATCCGTGCGGCGTATGGTGATGAACCCGAGCAGGCATAATTCACCAACATGGTAGGAAGGCATAATTCATGATGATGAAGCCCTAATGTGTTTTAATGACAGCGTGAGGGCTTTAACGAGTGCAAGGTGCTTCGGCTCGCTGGTGCGTTCAGGGGCATTTATGCAGCTTTCTAATTGAAAGTGATTAATGCAGTGATCCCTTCATTGTAACAATAACCCCCCCTCCCCCCGGCATCTGCAAAGACCACGCATCGCGGGAGGAAAACTCCTTATGTGGACGCAGTCGTCTTTGTGATTGAGTTGACGCCACTGACTGTGGTTAATGTCTCTCAGCCTGGGATTGGCTGTCTCAGCATGATGGGAGCGGAGACACATTTAGACACCTACTGTAAGGCTCATTCAGTCAATATACTGCTATAGTTGCCTGATAGTGGAGCTTGACTTGTACAGCAGACCACAGGCCCAATAACAGACGACAGGCCCAATAGGAGACCATATGTCCAATAACAGACCACAGACCCAATAACAGACCACAGGCCAATAGGAGACCATATGTCCAATAACAGACCACAGACCCAATAACAGACCACAGGCCCAATAGGAGACCATATGTCCAATAACAGACCACAAACCCAATAACAGACCACAGGCCCAATAGGAGACCATATGTCCAATAACAGACCACAAACCCAATAACAGACCACAGGCCCAATAGGAGACCATATGTCCAATAACAGACCACAAACCCAATAACAGACCACAGGCCCAATAGCTGCCCAAAAGCAGCCCAATAGAATCAAGATTCAAGATTCCTTTTATTCGTCACATGTAATGTACGGTGTAGTCACAGTGACAGTCCCAGTGATATGGTGCAATAGCAACCCACCAGCCCAACCAATAGTAGCCCAATAGCAGCTCAGCAGCCCAATAGCAGTCCACCCAATAGCAGCTTACCAGCCCAACAGCAGTCCACCCAATAGCAGCCCATCCCAAGTAGGGGGAGAAGGAGACCAGGAGGCCGATGACAGAGACTCAAAAAAGCATGACAGGTTACAGTTCAGGACTCACACAACGGCGTGGCTAACTGTTTAGATTTCAGCTAACGCTGCATGGTGTATTGCAAGGATAATGCAATAATAATGCACAGCGCAAGAAATCATTTGACACAGAAGTGGGGAAACGCAAACAAATAATGCACGCTCACTTGAAATGATTTTCAATACTGTACTGTGAAATCACACAGCTGTTACCATAAGCTATATTCGCCCTGACTAGTGAGAGGGAAGGCCCTGTCATGTTCCACATAAAACGTCACACCAGGGAATGTTTTATAAATGGGAATGCTGAAGTTGCCTTGCTACAGGCGATAATCGAGCCCTCTCTGATGATTGAATCCGGGTAGAGGAGTGTTCACCCAAAAGCCCTGTCCTAAAAGCACTCCACAACCCCCCCCCCACACATCACCTGCACTCCTCTGCTCCACTTACCTCTCGTCTAATTTTACCCACATCCTTTAGAGAACTCCAGCTACCAGAAGGCGAAAGCATTTTCCACTCAAAACGAAGAACCCAGCGACAGCAGTAGCCGAGCTGGCCTCTCCTCCACAGAGAGGTCCATTCAGTCAGGCGTGTGTGGAGGTGCTCCCGTTGTTAGGATTGATTACTAGCGCTGGGGTCTGGTCAGCGTGCATTAGTGCTGCTGCATTTGACTGACATGAGGACTAATATGACAATCAGCCTTCCCAGATGCGAGATGGGAGTTCAGACGTGATAATGGGCCGTGAACACACGTAAGATCCATGTCCAGAGGGGAGTGGTTTAAATGCTGGGGTCTAAAGATCTACTATGAACACAGCTTTATTTCTGTACTGAAGTCAACAGAATGAATTTAAGGATACATCTGCAGCGCACTACGAACCACGTGAAGATAAAACCCACCATGACCTTATAGACGAAACGAAAACAGGAGACGCCCTTACACAACTTCCACACTTTACCTCCTAACTACTCTCAATCACTGAGAAATTAGTCATTCCCTCCATGCATCGTCAAACCCCGAAACAAAGTACCCTGAAAGAGAGAGTGTCACGAGTAAACCGCCTGTCCTCTGCCTCGCCACCTAGAACCCATTCATTTAAAATTGGCTTAGTTTAATTATATCAGATCAAATGAGATTAGATCACGGTGTTTTGATGTGACACTTGGGCTAGCGCACAGAGGAACAGCCCGAAGCCTGCTGAGACGCAGACGATGAACACCTATCCCAGCATGCACCACAGAACAGAGGTGACACTGGGGGTGACTGTGGGCGTAGGAGGGGGGAGGGGACGCGGAGATCCAAGCACAGCAAACAACATGCTCTCTCCATATTCAGTCAAAAGCCTGAAAAGGGTAGCTGAAGGCTGGCTATTTGTACTGTATGTAGCATGACGGAGTAGTAGATTAATTAGTATTATATTATCCCATGGGTATAGTACACTATATGGCCATGTGTAATGTACTAATACATGTACATTATAATTGCTGCTACACAAGATAGGAAAGTATGAAAACTGCCATCAACATTTGAGATCCAACAAAATGGACAGATCCACACACAGTATGGTATAATATCCATGCAGTGAACCTGTCGTCCCCCACCAACGATGCATGTGGTCGTTGTTGAATGTGTAAGTGGAGTGGGTTTTTCTAGCTTATAATTATCTACAGATGGCATATATGCCCATCAAATGTTTTTCGTCTAAAGTGTAAGCATTTATTCGAAAGTAAGTAGTGAATTAAAATATCAGTGATTCAAATAGTTAAAGGACACAGCAAATGCAAAACTCCCTTTTTCAGTGTTTTTACATATACATTTGAGTCTCTGATGGCGCTACTAACACACAAACGATCAGGTAAGACAATCCATTCATTTTGTTGTGGGTGGCGAAATGCAGAAAACCCAGCTCCCAGCAGGCAACTTAATTCGATCTATGCTTCTGACGTCGGAAGCATAGACTCATTATAATAATCCCGCCCTCGTTTGAATATCTCCGCCTACCTGCCTCACCTGGCTTTAAAGGTTCGCAGTGTTGCTGGCCTCGCAACCTAACATAATGTCTGCGTACCTTAAATGCTCTGTTCTTGGGTGTAATAACCAGCATAAATCGCTACATCGTCTTCCAACCTCAGTGGACAGAAGAGCTGAGTGGATTAAGTTTATTTTTGAAGGCAACGTACCCGCTCAAGTTTCTAAAAGGCTGTTGGTCTGTGCTCACCATTTTCTGCCAGATTGCTTTGTCAACCTGGGTCAGTACAACGCAGGATTTTCAAGTCATCTCAAACTGGATGATAAAGCTATACCTACTGTCCGCGTAAATCATGCAGGAAGTGTAAGTAATTGTGCTGTTTCTCTTTGTCTAGGCTATAGCCTAGTCCTAACACTAGCTAGCTAACAACTACACGTTAGCCTCACCCCAGATGCATGTAACGTTAGTGAAAGACATTGGTAGGCTTATCGTTGATCTAGTAGTCAGTAGAATTGATCAAATGTTTAGATGTGGATATCATTGGATTCCCCTCGGCCAGCTTTCATTGTTTGGAGTCGAATGGTATAACGTTAGCCTGGTATCGAGCTAGCTAGGCTAACCGTCAAGTCGGGGAGAGAGAACAATGGAATTTAAGTGGAGATTGTCAAGACTAGCCAGCTAACGTTATGTTTTGTTAGATATTGATCATTTTAGTAGCATAGCGTCGTCAACAGTCCTCGTTCTTTAGCCTGTCGACTGCAGTTGCCTGAGGTCCGATGGCTAGCTGCAATCGTTGGACTGCTGTTAGACAGCAAATGTGAAAGTAAATGTAAGGATTCGATGTTGAATGATATTGTGTTTGTGTAACCCGTGTAACATTCGCCATGCTCTGGCAAACTATGATTGCACCACAAAACTGTTTCAGTATCGTAGCTACACTCTCTCACGCTTTCGTTCACAATGGAATGACATCATGGAGTGGGCGTGGAGGAGGGGAAGCTCATTTGCATAGGGGAAAAAAAACTCAATCCTGGCGGTTTGGAGCGCAGCTCAAAATAGGCATATTGGGCTTGGTATAACACTCAATCCAAGTGGTATTTTCTGGTAAAATACTCAAAGACATGTATTGGGGACCCCAAAGACTTATTTTAAATTGTTGAAAATTTGCATTTGATGTGTCCTTTAATATAGAAAGAACCTCAAGCAATTTAAGTTTTATGTTGTAGGACAAACAATATGTAATGAAAACAACATCGTTTTTTTTTTTTAAGGCCATGCATGTTCTCAAAACATGGTCTGTGCCTCCCTCTGCTGTCCGTATAGTGTTACTGCGCCATAGTGGATCTGCTCCATGCATTCTACAGGGTCTAAGAACAAGCGCCAAAAGAGCTACTAAACCCCTCAAGCACCTCAAGCTCTGAAGGTAGACGGACTCCTGAGTAGCAGACTATACTACATACTGAGACACCAAGCATAGTTTTGTTTTTAATGTACAAAGAAAAATGTGTGTCAATGGGGAAAATGAATTGTGGCAAATGTACCTACACACCCACTTTAATTGTTCCCCACACATGCACAAAAGGGTCAAATTATCACCCCACCCCCTCGATTTCATCGGATGGGGGACAATGAAGGCATGGGATCTCCTAGTGTCTGCTGACTCCTGGAGGCCATTTACACTGCTCTTTCATCTCTTTAAATTCTTTATTTGTGAATTTAATCTCCATGGAGATCTCTCTGAGGGGCCGAATGGGGGGCCTTCGGCGGGGAATTAAAAGTCCTTATAGGAGGAGGATTTCACCAGCGCTCGTGCTGGAGGCCATTTACTGTCCTGTGTCTCCCGAGCCGAGAACATCCCTCGGTGTCTGCAAGCTTTCTTTCCTAACCCAGCGAGGCCTGTGGACTGCATGTGGCTACACACATAGATAACATTCGCCGTCAGCTGGATATTTCTTGAGCTCTCGTCTTGGTGGAGATTGAGCTCTGCACACTGTTCGAGGGGCGGCGGTGGCTCAGGAGGTAGAGAGTCCAATGATCGTAGGGTCGGCGGTTCGAATCCTGGCTCCTCCACATGTCGAAGTGTCCTTGGGCAAAGACACTGAACCCCAAATTGCTCCCACTGAGCAGGTTTGCATGGTTGCTGCCGCCATCGGTGTGTGAATTTGTGTGAATGGGCGAATGAGAGGCTGTTGTGAAGCGCTTTCGATAAACGCGCTACATAAGTGCAGTCCATTTACTGTACCATTGACCATGTTCTTACCAGCTAGGCCTACAACACATTTAAACTGTGAGCAGCCAAAGCTGGAGCTGTCGACAGGACAATAATCCTCTTCACGCGCCGTGCGGCGGTCTCCTTGTCGTAAAACTAAACGTTATTCCAGTGGTGATACGCTGTAAGTTACGGCTGGAAAAACGACCGTCCTGGCTTTGAACTTGACAGTCCATCCCCCCCCCCCCCGTTAAAGGAATGGTGATATGCTTGCGGTGGGGCGATCAGTTTCCAGCTGGTGTGTGCCAGCCTGCTATTACCCGGCGAAACGACACTTTAATGAGACCCCAGCTCCGTGTCAAGACAGCCATTGTGGTATCACGCCTGCTGCATTGTGCTCTCCCACTTTGTGCACTTTAACGCGACGCCCAACCAATCATTAACTCCCTGTCTCTCTCCCACACAATGACGCGAGCCCACCTGATTCCAGGGCCTTTGTTTGTGGGGGAGGTGAGTGTGTCATATTAACCATGCTGGTCCCATGTTGGTGGCAGCCATTAGATCCATGCTGCTTTTCTCCCCCAGGCATGAGGTCTGTTGAGGGCACTGAGCTGAGACGCTCCATCTCTGGGGGCAGAGAGGAACCACCACTGAGCGGAGGAGGAGGTTCTACAGGGAGGAACCACCACTGACTTTTCTACAGGGAATGCTTGGCTTGACTCTGACTCCATACCCCCTGCACCACTTGCACACGACCCCTGATTGTTCCGCATAGGTTAACGGCACACACACACACACGCACACACACTGCACTCACTGTACATAACACCGCTCACCCACCACACTACAATCTGCACACATACTGTCCATACACTCACCACACCCCATTCTGTATATAGTACACATACTGTAATTGTGCCTCCCCCTTTATTTTTAATTTACTTTTAACTGTATATCATAATTTGTACATTGCACTGCATTTTGTTGCACTGTTATTTTTTACAGTTTTGCACTGTCCTGTCCTGTCCCATCCTGCACCCTGTCCTCGTCTACAACAGCGCACGCCTTAACCCTCGTCACATTCCTAGTATGTGTGAACCATATACCTGTACATGGAGAATAAACTGATCTTGAATGCTACGGCGGGAAGCATAGTTGCTTCCCAGAGCTGACTAAACGCACACAATGTACAAATATATTAGGAACAGCATTTACCATATGCTTCAATATTAGGAACAGCATTTACCATATGCTTCAATATAAGAAACAGCATTTACCATATGCTTCAAAGCGATTGGAATACACAGAGGCCAAGCAAGCATGCCTGAATGCCTGATGATGATATACATTTGCTGCCATGCAGCCACCAAAAAATGACGGCAAATCCCCAAAACTGTTCTGATGATATGGTGCCCCCTAGTGACAATGGTTATACAGCATGTCCGGCAGACAAAGCACAGACGCCGAGGATGACTGCAAAGACAGGCTTTGATGGATTCAGCAAATGAGATAGTAAGAGTGTTAGATCATGGAGCCTGGAGGTGGCAATGCCAGGCTTCAGGACCATCTCCTCGCTGCTCCGTTCCGGCCTTGTCACTTCAATGCTGCACCCCCACCCGGCCCCGCCCACATGTGCTCTCCTCACTGCTCCATCCTGGGCTTGTCACCTCAACGCTGCCCCCTCCTCTCCTCACTGCTCCATCCTGGGTTTGTCACTTCAATGCTCCCTCCCTCCTCTCCTCTCCTTTCATCTCCTGCGGTTTCCAGCCTCACACAGAGATGACCTTCTTTAGTAATCAGCCTGTGACGGATGGACTGACCAGATCAGCACTGCAGCTGCTGATGTCAAAACCCATTTATCTCTCTGCCAATGCTATCGCCAGGAGACCGAACCATCAGAAGCCCCAGAAAAGCGCCGTTCTAAAGTAGCAACCCCCCCCCATACACACACACACACACTCCCACCCCTATTGAGAAAGTGTGCTAGGCCAGCGAATACACCCACACACACACACACACACATGCACACACACACGCACCCACTCACTGCGCTGTTGTGGGGCTGTCCTACCCAGTGTTTCCTGTGGAACTGATCTCTTGGTGTGGTGGTGTGTTGTTACGGCTGGTAGCAGATAGTAGGGGTGAAAACCCAGATATTCTTTATTCTTTATTATATATATATATATATCTATATATATATAGATATATATATGAGTATGTTGTTGGTTGTCTGTCTCCCCCTACTGGTCATTGTCTCATACTGTCCTTTTGTCTCCCTCATATGTCATGTGATCCCTCTGAGTGAGATTCTGGAGTGACTCCTGGATGTCTGCTGACAACCTGCAGTATAATCAGCAGCACCAGCTGTCACCAATCAACCAATCAAACCTGTATTCCCCTGTGTATATAGGTTCAGTTGTTTGTTAGTTCAGGAGGTCTGGCAAGCCTCCTACTACCTGGTTTTGTATATGTTTTTCCACACACATTTCTGTCACTGGTTATACTTTGTTGTCACTCACTGTTTGTAACATGCACTTTGTCCAACGTGGGGCAAATGTAGCATTGTTTAATATGTTTGTTTAATTAGTATGACAGTGGGGTGGGAGAGTTATAGTAGGAAATAGTTACAATAACCCTGGGTTTTACATATATCATTTGCACACGTAGAACTGTAAGACATAATTAGGGAGGTGAATGCACCCTTGTACTTATTGGGGCTCCGAAGCCTGTTAGGTGGTGGTTTTTGTTATGTTTGTTGTTTTGCATTCACCATTTAGCTAACTCTCTCACCCAACATGTCTTGTTATATGTAAGGCCTACGTTGCCTATGTGCTTGGCCCACGTGCCCTTTTGTTGGCTAAATAAAAGCCCTATAACTCTAAGAAGCTGCTGTCTCCGACTCCATTGGTTTGTCCTTTTCATAATTCACTGAGGTCATGTGCGGTCCCACCCCGAGCCACTGGAGGGCCGTAACATGTGTGAAAAAAAAAAGAGTCCAATTTCAAAAGCGGGGGATCGGAGACCGCCCTTCTTCCTCCCTTGTTCCTCTCTCCTGTCCCCTTCCTTCTCCTCTCTCCTCTCTTGCGCTCCTCTCAACAACCTCTCTCTCTTCTCTCACCTGTGCCTCCACTCTGTGCCTGTGCCACAGTCCTGTCCTCTCCTACCACAATCCCTGCCTCTGCCTAAAAAAAACAATTAACTGAAGAGTAGGCCTATAAAGATGGCCTAACTTATCTCATAAGGCTGGTGAAGTCATAGAGCTTAAAATGTAATTAATTACATGTAACTGGACGGGATCACTTCATAAATCATATGGTTTATAGACATATTTTAATCAGATGTATTGTAGGTTACCATTATAACAGCAGCTGTAGATTTTGTTAAAAAGGTAAGCTAGTCTATAAACATGCCTAAATAATACTTTTTCTGTTATTTTGATTGCCACTTTTTAGGTGGCTGGAGGAACATTAACGCAAGCTAGTGTTAGTTCAGCCAGCCAAAAAGACGTTCGCACAATCCATCAGGCAGAGCTGTGCCTGACTCGCAGAACCTGAAGCTGCAGTTGCAGAACCTACTCACGCTTGTGGTGTATGTCTGCTTGACAACGCTCGCTTGAAGGGCTGACTGACGGACAGACAGACAGCAGCACGTAGCTCAAATGGAGCAGGCTCCGCTTCGGCTCAAACTATTTTCAGATAACGTTACGTAACGTTAGCAACACAAGGCCAATTTTTCATATTAATTTTTTACTTGTCCGATCAGACAACTGCATGAGGCACTGGTCCCTGAAAGCGGGCATAACCGTTAGCCTACAGGTAGCTAATCCCCCTGATGTGAATCATGTCTAGCCGGCAATAACCTAGCCTACCTGACTGGTCTCATCATTCTCCTCTCCCTTCCTCTTCAAAAATCGTCATATGTCCATCTGGAAAATTGTATTGATATATTAGGTTATAGGATCCGCTAGTTGTCATCAGGGAATTATAAAACCAAAGGCTTTACCAACGTGCTTGAGATGGGCAGGAGCTGTCGGCATTACTAACATAAATGTATTTTAGACAGTAGACTAGGCATTTTGAGGAGTAGGCCTAGATGCCAGCACCAGTGTTTGGCCCAATTCAAACACTGGTTAACACTATGGTAGTATTTGAGCAGCAAGCGCCTACCTATCTTTCGTTGTAACCTCATGCCGCTCACTGAAGAAAAAATCCCTTCACGGGCCGAGTCTTCCGATCACCTCAGAAAGGAGCAGAAAGGAGCAGCATGGAGCGGCACAGAGCGCGTGGCCTATAGGCTCTTAATAGTCTTATTGAAAATAAATAGTCCTAATGTGGACGCGACAGTGGTTTTGAAAGTGCATTTAGGCAGAAATATTTAGAAAATTTAGGATGATTATTTTAAGACATTTATATATATAACCTAATTTTTTGTATTATTGTTTTTTGTATCAAATGTTTGGTGTGGCAGCAAGGATCTTGCCATGGCGGTGCGCCACGGCAAAACCTTACCAGCGGAAACGCTGGTTCTACCACAGAGGTAATTGGACACTTTACATCATCTGAAGCTCACTTCCGCTGACGACTCATCTGACGGTCAGCGGCAGTCGACAGCACATCTCCGTTTCTCCTTCGTTTGGAAAATAAATTCCTCTTTAATTGATGACGGCCCTCGGCGGCGTCGAGGCAACAGCGACAAGATAATTTATTTTTCAAAGAGACCCTTTCTTTTGTATTCTTCTCAGTGCCTGTAGGCTTCACCACGCCCCAGTGGATGTTTCCAAGGTAGACTCGGGGACGGGCACCGTTTGAAAATACCACTCGTCTAAACATGCCTGTGTACCATCAAGTGACAAGACCGTTTCTGGCCGGGGCGGCTGAACCAACGACTGAATACAGGAAGTAACGCCGCCCCCGCCCCCCAACTTACGCACCAGATGGTTTGCTTCGCAATACCGTCTTGGAACTTTCTGTTGGAAACTGTTTGGAAAAGGGTACTTTAAAAAATACATGGCAGGTGATTGGATGAACCGTCTGTCTATCACTGTCTATCACGTGCTAACTTCAACCGCTCCTCGCTGTCGTCACACCTAAACCCGCCCAGCGTAGCTGTCTGTATTTCAATTTTACTCAGAGACACGCTGATTGGCCAGATCGTTTTCTGATCTGGTACAAACGGATCTCTAATGGAGAGAATATCCAGACTGGCTTTGCGAGAGAAACAGAATGTAAGCTCGCAAAATCAGGATGGTCTCACAAAGTTAACCACCCCCCCTTATCCACCTCAGGGTGCCTCAGCCGAGCTCCCCAACCAGACCCCCCCAGCTCCGACCCAACCAGGCACCCCCCCAGCTCCGACCCAACCAGGCACCCCCCCCCCCCCAGCTCCGACCCAACCAGGCCCACCACCCCCCCCCCTCCCCCCCCAGCTCCGACCCAACCAGGCCCACCACCACCCCCAGCTCCGAGCCAACCAGGCACCCCCCACCCACCCCGTAGCTCCGACCCGCTCTGGGGCTCACCGTGCAGCGCCTCCCCCTGCGCCAGCTCCAGTCTCAGCCGCTGCTGCTGCTGCTTGGTCCTGGCCAGATCCTGGCTGTTCCCGGCGCTCAGGCGCTGCAGCCTGGCGGCCAGCCCCTCCAGACGGTCCCTCTCCACGCACGCCGTCCGGATCTCGACCTTCAGCTCCTTGGCGCTGCTGAAGTCGTTACCTGTGTCCACACACGCACACACACGTACACGCGCACACACACACAAAAACACACGTTTACTTGCAGTGCGGGTAATGTTAACTAAATGAGGCGAACCAATGACCAACGGAATACGATGCGTTGGTGGAAACAGGGGAAGGGGGGGTCACCTGCAATGGCGGCCAGCTTGGCTTCGTGGAGCGCCAGAAGCTGAGTCTCGGTCTCGCTGACTTTCCTGCGGAGGCTAGCGCCCAGCCTCTGACTCATTACCACCTGGGGAGAGGAGGAGAGGAGAGGAGTGGAGGGGAGGAGAAAAGGAGAGAGGAGAGGATAGGAGAGGAGAGGAAAGTAAAGGGGAGGAGGGGAGAGGAGGAGAGGGGAGGAGAGGACAGTCAGGTCTCTGCAAGCTTTCAAAAATGCCCCCTTTCATTTTCATTTTGTCTCTCACTCTCTTATCATACTTCATGACGGCCATCTCTGCCCTTTCCTTGTGTACACACCAGAGCATATGAATGCTACACACCAGAGCATATGAATGCTACACACCAGAGCATATGAATGCTACACACCAGAGCATATGAATGCTACACACCAGAGCATATGAATGCTACACACCAGAGCATATGAATGCTACACACCAGAGCATATGAATGCTAATGTGTTGTCTTGTCCTGCAGCCTTTACAGAGAGAGAGAAGCTCTCCATACGTGTGCTGAGACAGGGAAATGTGAAATCTCCATGAAAGATGCCATTAGGAGGTGAGGAGGCGGTGGTACTATGGGTGTGTGTGTGTGTGTGTGTGTTTCTGTGTGTGTTTCTGTGTGTGTGTGTGTGTGTGTGTGTATGTGTGTGTGTGTGTTTCTGTGTGTGTGTGTGTGTGTTTCTGTGTGTGTGTGTGTGGGGGGGGGGGGGGGTCAGATCCCCGGGAGCCTCAGACACAATCTGAACTATCAACCCAGCCCCCCACCACCCCACCCCCACACCCCCCCAACCCCCCAACCCCCCACACCCCACCCCGCTCTGCCCTCTCAACCTTCAAAGAGCATTTTTGAAGCCTAACCTTCAGATCTCTGCTTTGCTTTCAATGGGCTGCTAAACATGGGGAGTCTCCTAGAGAAGCACACGTCTCAATGGGTTTTCTTTATACTCAAATAGAGAATAGGCTTTGAAACACATCCATATTCTCTGTGCCTGCCTCAAATTAACTACAAACCACGCCTTCAAAGTAAATATGTGAACAAACTTTGCTAACGACCACTTAAGCATCCGTCTCCACCACAAAGTGCAGCACAGCTTCTGAAAAGCGCCGTCTTTTCTTGAGAAGCGTACATTCCTGAGCCCCAGCCAGGCACGCCATCGCTCTGGAGGGCAGTGTGACATTGGTTCCTCTCTTCTCCTTTACCACGCCAACCCCCTCCCTCCCTCCCTCCCTCCCTCCCTCCCTCTCCCTCTCTCTCTCTCCCTCCGTCCCTCCCATCTCTCCTTCCCTCTCTCTCTCTCCCTCCCTCCTTCTCTCTCCCTCCCTCCCTCTCCCTCCCTCTCTCTCTCTCTCTCCCTCTCCTTCTCTCCCTCTCCCTCTCTCTCTCTCTCAGCTCTGACAGATCTCTGCCTGTGGATCAATATGAGGAAAAACCACCCTTTTGACAAGAAAGATCCTTCTGATACCAGAAACACACACACACACACACACACACACACACAGAGGTACAGTGGCACATGTGCAGCCATGCATTAACCCATAGCAATATAATCACACACACACATTACATGCTAAGTCCTACACGCAGAGATGCAGCGACACGAACAGAGACATGTAGACACATACAACACACACGTTCTCATGCATGCACACACACACACACACACACACACACACACACACACACACACACACACACACACACACAGTGAGATAGCCTGAGGCCATGGGGGCTAAAGTGGCAATCTTCTGATGCTCAAACAGCTCCAGGCTGTCTAATATATCCAGAACGCCCCACGAGACGGGGAGGCTGAGAGTGAGCATGAGACACTGAGAATAAGTGTGTGTGTGTGTGTGTGTGTGTGTGTGTGTGTGTGTGTGTGTGTGTGAGAAGCTCACCGAGCTGTCAAGGTGACACTGCCCCCCCAACCCCCAGCCTTCCCCCACCAACACAGCCAGGTCACACACACACGCACGCACACACACACACACACACACATCCCCACTATCATCGGACCAGCACACGTACAGTACTGAATACCCTGGAGTCGGATGTCATTGCATATTTTTGTGTTCATTCACTATTCATAAAGCAGTGAAACAGCATTCGCACAGCAGCGTTGTAGGGTTAGGCAGGGGCAGGGCAGGGGGAGGGGAGGGGTTGGGAGGGGGACAGGGTGAGGTTTAAGGTTAGGCAGAGGGCAGGGTGGGGGGGGGGGCTTACTTTGGCGGTGGTCTCCCTGATGGACAGACTCAGCGCCTGGTTCTGCTCCTGGAGTCTGCAACGAGAGAGGAGGAGGGAGGGAAGAAACAGCTCAGTGGAACCGCATGAGACCACCTCACACCGCTTCACATGTTCTAACAGCTCAGTGGAACCGCATGAGACCACCTCACACCGGTTCACATGTTCTACCAGGTCAGTGGAACCGCATGGAACCACCTCACATTGTTCCACATGTTCTACCAGCAGCTAATGGTCCGTACGTTAGATAGCAGGTTAATGAGGTTAATAATGTTCCCATGTAATAGAGAGTAATGGTGGCATAATTTTTCCACCCCCATGGGGACACAGAGCACATCATACATAGAGATCAGATCATTTACAGTGGTTTACAGTGCGAGATCACAGTGGTGTACAGTGCGAGATCCTCGCTGGGAAATACATGAAATAAAAATGGAGCGTGAAATCCTCCCCGCTCCCCCCAGCGCACGGACAGGACCCCCGGGGACAGGACAGGACCCCCGGGGACAGGATAGGACCCCCGGGGACAGGACTGGACCGCCGTGGACAGGACAGGACCACCGGGGACAGGACAGGACCCCCGGGGACAGGACAGGACCGCCGTGGACAGGACCCCCGGGGACAGGACAGGACCCCCGGGGACAGGACAGGACCGCTGGGGACAGGACAGGACCCCCGGGGACAGGACAGGACCCCCGGGGACAGGACAGGACAGACCAGGCCGGCTCGCATCCCAGCCATCACGCCTCTGCCCGCCACGAGACCAACACCGTCACGGCCGCCTGCTGGGCATCATACTCAACATCGTCACGGCCGCCTGGTGGGCATCATACTCGACACCGGGAGTGGATGCAGTAGAGACAGGGGAGGGTTTGTCTGAATATCCTGTTACCAACAGCAAAGCGCTTGGCTCTCACACCTCATCCCTCACAGACTAACGGCGGACCTGCGGAGCCGCTACGAGGGGTTTTCACTGGACGCTGCGTCTGATTAACTGGTCTGTCTTCTACCAAGGGCATGTAGGAACTGCTTCGTTCTGATGACAGAGAGCTAAGGGCCGGGTTTCCTGAACGAGTTAAGAAGCACTTAACTCCAAAGTACTTCTTAACTCCCATACAAAGGGTTGCTTAAGAAGGGTTCCTTAAGAAGATTCTTTATCGGGAAACGCGGCCAAGGTCATTTCCAACTGATATGAGAACAGAGAGCCACATATTGATCATAATGGGAACTGCAGAATCGGTAGCCTACAGTGGATTCAACAACCCCACTTACAACTCGGGTTGCAAATCTCCCACGGGAATTAACAGGAATGAATGGGAATAAACTGGAACTGGAAAACATAATTTATTCCCATAAGTGTCCAGTTTATTCCTGTTAATTGACAAAAAGGCAAAAGAGCTGTGCGCACATCCAACCTTAGTAGGCCAGGTGCTGGATCTTGGAGTAGGAGTGGAGTGGATCTTAGGAGTGGAGAAGGTAGAGAAGCCACGTAGGGGGGGAGACTTAGACCCCGTTTACACCTGGCATTAAAATGCGTTTTTGGTGATCAGATTGCAATCTGATCGTGCTAAACCACATGAAAATACAGGTGTAAATGCGCCCAAAACGTTTTGAGGACGGATTGCGATCCGATCGGCCAAACCACCTCCGGAGGTGGTCAGGGACGCATTTCGACCACATTTAATAGAAGTGTAAATGGAAATGCGTTTTTAATCCACATATCAACAACGTGGGCGGAAATACGTAGCCGTTGGAACGCGCCGGTTCCAGACAAGCAAGGAGCAGGCTTCCATGGCAGCTAGCAAGAAAGCATTAAAATGGATCCTGGTAAGGTTGGAGTCCAGACGAGACAAAAGTGTCTACTCTCAATTTAGTCAGACGAAAATATTGAAGAACAAACAGGATGTGACGTTCGATTGTCAGCTGGACAGAGTCGATCGGATCTCAAACGGATCGGGTTGAAGGTAATCGAAACGCATGCCAGGTGTAAATGTAATCAGGCTAAATCATTATCTAGATACAATCTCTATAGGAGACACATTTTAATGCAAGGTGTAAACGGGGTCTTAGAGAGAAAACTCCTCCAGCGTGAGACCTTTTGGATTTATAAACTCAATACCATGTCACCTAAGAGACTTAATGAGGAGTTTGACTTAAGCCATTTCTGTGAACTGGTGTTTGGTGCGTTCACTCTCCAAACGGTGTAGCCTACATTGTTGTAGGCCTATTCATTGCACTGTGATAAGTCCCTATTATCTTTTTTGTATCTATTTTTTGTATCTGTATCTAGATGGATGTAGGCCTATATAGGCTATTCATAATGTCATTATTATGTGTTTATATATGCGCAGCCTCTAACTGCACCTTTTAGCCTAATTGACTGGCACATGTCAGATGTGATGTCACAGGCTCTCAGCCTATATATACCTGCTACCTGTCATTCAAAGCTTTGAAGTTGCCTGATGAAGACCTAAGGGTCGAAACGTTGCGATATTCTCAAAAAAAGTGGACCGGGAGAAATCAGTGTGCGGATCTTTCCTCTTCTCACATATTCCTGTTAATTCCCATAAATTTCCAGGTTATTCCTGCTAATTCCCATTAATTTGTTTGTGAGTATTCCCAGAGTTTTGCAGCCCTACTAATGACAACAGCGCCCATAGTCCTATTCAGAAAATGCACATCTAAAACTCCAATCTTCAATCTCAGACCCCAATTTCAATCAGAGGTTTTTGGCGCGGCTCTCCATGCGGGGCGTAAAAGTGTCAGATATCAAATTATCCCAAAGATGGCGGGTCGTGGCATTGAGATGGCGATAAATACAATTTACATCTCTAACCAGCGTGACCAGGAAAGGGCTTTCCATAACGCCCGCTCAGAAACCATTAACTTCAGACGCTCTGAAGGCAGGGATTCATTTGCATCAGAGAAAAATAATAAAAATTCAAAACAGGTTCAAGCAGGTGAAAGTGAAGAGGTTTGAGGGTGGAAAATGGAAAAAGTAGGGGGAAAATAACTGACTTGACACTAGTTCCAGGATAATTCAAATAATTAAATTTAGATTCCACCAAACTGTTAAAAAAAGCGCCTGGGTGCCAAAAAAGTCCTATAAACCCTGTCAGATATAAACCCTGTCAAATATGAACCCTGTCAAGTATAAACCTTGTCAAATATAAAAAAATGGCACAGATTCTCTCCATCCTCTTTCCTCACTGCAGCCCTCATTCTTTAGTTTGACATTTGGGAAGAACACGATATTCTGACTCAATCCTGATTTCCTATCAGGAAAAAAGGTGTGATTTATTTTAAATGTCAGTGCTTGACGGCAGATGAATGGAGTGTGGGGTGAAGCTAGGTGCCTCTGAGATGAGATCTATGATAATCCTCCAATACCAGCTGAACCCAACCAATCCATCCATTCAGAAGTAGCTTGATTCAAGACAAATAAAGACCTTCCTATAAAGACCCTCCTATGACTCCTGTAGTTCTGAACCAACAGCTCTTTACTCCCGTCTTCTCTCGATGGCTCTCCAGCAGCCCCGTGTGGTGACTATGTGTACTGCAGCCATGAACCGGAGAGGACAATAGGGAGCGGGTCCTAAGTGGACCGACAGCAGCTGGCGCCCACCTGAGGAGGGCGGGCGGGGGCGAGACGCACATCTGGGTACGGCTCTGACAGGGGAGCAGGTCCTCCAGGGTTCGGCTCAGGTCCCGTAGCTGGGCGGGGCTGCAGCTGCGCAGAGCGGAGCCCTCTGCCTCCTCCTCCTCCTCCGCCTGCTGCTCCTGCCCCTGCTCCTCCTGCAGGAGCTGCTGCTCCAGGCTGCGCCGGCGCTCCTGCAGCTCCTCCAGTCTGACCTGCAGCTGCCGCATCTCCTCCTGCACACCCAGGGACAGAGGCCTCAGCGCTCCACACACACCCAGGGACAGAGGCCTCAGCGCTCCACACACACCCAGGGACAGAGGCCTCAGCGCTCCACACACACCCAGGGACAGAGGCCTCAGCGCTCCACACACACCCAGGGACAGAGGCCTCAGCGCTCCACACACACCCAGGAACAGAGGCCTCAGCGACCCACACACACCCAGGGACAGAGGCCTCAGCGACCCACACACACCCAGGGACAGAGGCCTCAGCGCTCCACACACACCCAGGGACAGAGGCCTCAGCGCTCCACACACACCCAGGGACAGAGACCTCAGCGCCCCACACACACCCAGGGACAGAGACCTCAGCGCCCCACACACACCCAGGGACAGAGGCCTCAGCGCTCCACACACACCCAGGAACAGAGGCCTCAGCGACCCACACACACCCAGGGACAGAGACCTCAGCGCCCCACACACACCCATCCCAGAAACATCTAGATCGCTTAGGAATTCCACACACCATGGACATCTGGTCAGAGTGGTGGTGGTAATCGGATATATCATGTAGTACAGTATGTACGTTTGTTTGTATGTTTTACCACACACACAACTCAAACATTCAACATTTCTTACAATGGGGAGGTAGTCAGAGTGACGGCGGTAAGTGTGTGTGTGTGTGTGTGTGTGTTATGGCTGCACGATTATGACCCAAAAAAAAATTATGACAAAATATTTAAAAGTAATAGCTTTAGCTCTGCACAGTTTGCATATGACCTGCTGGGCTTGAGCGACATCATCTTTTTCGTAACCAAAATGCTCCCAAATCACGGACGTGGATCCCTTTCTTGCTACTAACTCACTGACCTCGTTTTCTCTAATTTTTTCACTACTCACGGCTGCAGGTACTCTTGTGACACTTGTCTTGACCTACTGCTATCTGTCTTCTCAGTGAAATTGCTGCGCACAGCGCACTCAGCGGGAACGCATGTGATTGGTCAGACAGTATAAGCGCCTGTGATTCGTCCGTGTAGTCCTAGCACACTCAATTCAAAGCAAAATTATTAATCACATTAATTGCGGCCTTTTGCGATTAGTTAATCGCGGAGGTCATAATCGCGATTTCGATTAATTCACGATTAATTGTGCAGCCCTAGTGTGTGTGTGTGTGTGTGTGTGTGCGTGCGTGCGTGTGTGCGCGTTTGTACTGTATGGTGTGTGTGTAAGGAGAGCTCAGGTCACCTCCACCAGGCATTTCTCCTGGACCAGACGGTCTCTCCTCTGCAGCCGAGGTCGGGCTGAGTCTGCCCCCTCCCCTGCTCCGTCCACCTCCGGGCCGACCCTGAGAACCAGCCCCCATAGACAGAGAGAGACCGTCACTCACACAGACCCCCCCGCAGACCTGCACTGGGAGAACTAACGCTTATTCATAACAGGAACTTTTCAGCCTGTGGTAGAATATAATCAGGTCTGTTCTGCAGTCTGCATAAAAACATTATTTCAGTCCGATACATGATACACGTCTGGTTTGGGGGGGAGGAGGGAGGGGCAGGACAGGGTGTGGGGGGGGGGGGCAGAACAGAACAATGCAACAGTGTGATTTTCGGCTGTAGGCTGAAACAGGAAACACACACTGCCTGAGCCCCACCTGACTTCCTTCCTGTCGCAGAGAGCTATTTCAGATGCACGCCCCCCCCCCCCCCCCCCCCCTCGTAGTAGCCGTAGTAACACTGCAGCAGGAATCATCTCATGTATGGCGAGGCGGTGAACAGGGGTGAACCCTTTCCTTCCCTGCTCAGACATGAGCAGCATTGAGCAGTGTGTTCCGGCCACTGACCTGCAGTTCAGCTCGGCCCTCCGGAGGGCGCTGTGCACTGCCTCCGTGAGCCGCTGCAGGAAGCCGGCCACCCTGGGATGTCTGGAGGGCAGGCCCAGCCGCAGGGACGACCTCTCCACGCGCAGCTCGTCCAGCTTCTTCCCAAAGCGCTCCGCTGGAAACACGCACGCACACACACATGCACACACACATTTTAATAATTTATTCATGTCCACAGAGAACATTACACACAGAGACACGGTGAACGGTGAACTCAGTATACAGTCACAAGGTCATGGATCAGCAGTATAGGTTTATTTTACACATTCTTCAAGGGTACCAGTAGCAGCGTCTCCTCCATATATGACGGTTGCCCATGACAGCAGAGACAGAACAGGGCTCAAATGATTCAGGATCGATTCATGAATCCCAAAATCGATCTTTTATTTAATGAATGAATGAATAAATGAAAGAATGAATAGTTAATAGATAATTCATTCATTTTTGGAAATCAGTATCGATACCCAGCCCTAGTATTGATGTGTTGCATAACTTGGCAGTCATGTAATTAAGGTTACAGCTAAAAAAAACAGGTTTTAGTAACACTAACCGAATCGATATTGAATCGAATCGAATTGATTCGTGATAATCGATTCTGAACCTTGTGAATCGGAATCAAATCGATACCCAGCGTGTGTATGTCCCACACGCACGCACACACACACATACAAGGATGCTTATATTTTGTACAACCTGTGAAAGGTCCAAAGAAATCAAATAAAAGTCTAAGTTCCAGTGTGGGTTCTGGTATCTACTGTGGCTTCATCTGATGTTTCTCCTAAATCAGCGAGAAGACAGAAGGCGGTCTGTTGGTTTCTCCTCTCCATAGAGCCCTGAGCATGTCTGCCCTGGAGCGGACATGAGCACAGCCACTACCCACAACCCCCAGCGGACATTCCCCCCCACACACACGCACCACTCCGAGGAACCAGCAAAGAGCCCAGCGTCCCGGGCACAGAGCCACATCACGGGACAGAGGAGCAGGAGTTCTCCCTCACACACAAGGTACCAGGGCTCTGGGTCGACGTCACCGGGTTAGTGACAACAAAATGCTTTTCGGAGGGGAACAGAGGTTACTTTACGTGTCCTCCAGAGAGTCAGACAACAACTGGTAATATGCAAGTATTACACAGGCCAACAAAGAACACATACAGTAGTATGTCCGGTTGCATTGATGTTCACTACTGCTTGTTGCTCAGTAAGAGAGTTGGAATGCACACAGTCACGGGCTGTAACTGGAAGAGCCCGACCCGACAGGAGATGAGAAGCAGAGAACAAACATAACAAGACTTACTGACCCGCATAATTACTCAAGGTCTGCAGGAAAGAGAGAGAGAGAGAGAGAGAGAGACCAGATATTCTTATTTATTTCAGTCACAAGGCCCAAGAAATGGGTCAGGAGTATACACAGCCTTCATGTTCAAACAAATTAATTCCCCTTTCCAGGAGACAGAATTTGTAGGCCAACCACATTTTTTTTGATTCAGGCCAATCAGTCTTCAGTGAATGATCAGAAAGCAGTCTTAACTTAGTCTATATTCAGTACAGTGTGCAATCACAGTAACTCAGTAATCCTGTGGGTCCAATTCACTATTCACTAATTCACTCAACTGCGTTATTAAGACATTACTAGTCTCACATAGCCAGACCTAAATATCTCCACACTTCATTTATGCTGTGCCAGAGAAGACATGACAGACACCAGATGGAGCCAATTCAGCATTCAGTGACAGTCTGATCATGGGCTAAAAATGTGAACCGGTCCAAAATGTTATAGTCATTCTACAAGACAATACCTACAATCACTATATGTTCTGGACCAGACTAGCATACAGTAGGGCTACTGTAACTATATATGCGTTATGACGTCCATACTTGGGAGATCTTGAATACAAAATGCCACAATCCTAGTACTTACATTCTGCCACGTACAAGGAAAACATTCCAGTGCAATACTGGCCTCTAGGGGCAAAATAAGACAATGCACAACACAATGTCAACTAAACGATGGCAAACTGAGCTTCAATGTGATTATTATATGTCACTAGAACAAACCAACTCAGTTATCAGATATCACATAACATTATCACTGTTAAGAGAAACAGCCTGAACATTCTAACCCAAACCATAGCCAGAAGTGAACTTCTCAACCAAATCTACATTTATTTTCCCAGATCTAATTTCAATCAATTCCCTAAAGTTTAGTTTGCCTTCACATGTCCTTCAAGACAAACAGGAGCTCATGATACAATATTTTATTAGCATGAAATCAAATCAAGGTGTGTCTGTGTGTGTGAGTGTGTGTGTGTGTGAGAGAGAGAGAGAGAGAGAGAGAGAGAGAGAGAGACAGAGAGAGAGAGAGAGAGAGAGAGAGAGAGAGAGAGAGAGAGGGAGAGAACCAGCATGTAAACCACACTCACAATGACAGCAAAGACAGAGAGGCTAATATACTACATACAGTATTTGAACCCTCATAAAAAACAGAGTGGACAAACTGGAACCCATGTGTCTGGGCATACAAACATGACAAAACTGTGACAAACAAACAAAAACACTTATGTTTTGTACTCTCTCTTGTTCTCTCTCTCTCTCTTTTGTTCTCTCTCTCTCTCCCTCTCTCTCTCTCGTACTCTCTTGTTCTCTCTCTCTCTCTCTCTCTTGTTCTCTCTCTCTCTCTTGTACTCTCTCTTGTTCTCTCTCTCTCTCTCTTGTTCTCTCTCTCTCTCTCTCTCTCCCTCTCTCCATTCTTTCAGAAACATTCTGAAGTGAGGGATTAGAGGGATTCTTATAAGACACTCAATCAGTCAAAGTCAGAGAAGAGATTGATGCAGATTCAAATATGGGTCATATGCAATTAGGATAGATATTGTGTTTAAGGCGTTGTCTCTAAATGGTACAGTGCAAATGGCTGATCTACATAGCATGGATAATTCAGCAGTTGTTCTATCGGTATTGAAATCAAGTGAGTTTTATAAATGGCAATGGTAAATGGAATGCACTTATATCGTGCTTTTATCCAAAGCACTTTACAATGGCCTCATTCACCCATTCAACCACCAATGGTGGCAGCTGCCATGCAAGGTACTAGCCTGCTCACTGGGAGTAATTTGGGGTTCAGTGTCTTGCTCAAGGACACTTCAACATGTGGACAGGAGGAGCCGGGATTTGAACCGCCGACCCTGCGGTCACTGGACGACCCACTCTACCTCCTGAGACCCACCCCATTATAACAATCCAGCATTGTGCTCCTATATCCTATATCCTATATCCCATGGTGACTCACACATGCCTCATTGCCTCATACCTCAGTGTCAGGGCTGCACAGCATGAGTCACCGTGTGGCCGACCAAAGCTAAGTGGTTAAGTGGACCCCTGAGGTCATAATCTATAATGAATGCATTTTAACTCACCGGTATCATAGTCATCATCCAGAATAGCTTTCTGCTGGAGCCGCTGCAGTTTCAACATCATGGACTCGATCTGAGAGAGGAACAGAGAGAGAGAAAAAATATTAGCTAATCAATTTCCAAATAGTCCAGAGATCATCTCTTTTTAAACATCCACCCCAGACGGAGATTCAGAACTAGAGCATTGACATCCTGTTCTGTTCGACACTTCACCCAGATCGACAAAGTTGAAAGAGAGTACAGAGTCTCTTACAAACTAACTACCAGCTCCTCTGCTAGGGAAACGAATGCATGTGATGTATGTCGATGGCCTACAACTATAATAAGGCCTATACCGCACCAAACAAATGTTGCATTCGGCGTTGAAGTATATTTATTCAGTTAATCATTTATTTAGCCTAGTTAATTATTCGTATGTTTAATTATCCACCTATTCATTCGTTAATGTATTTATGTATTTATAGCCTATATTTGATTAGGCTTTTATGTAACCCCGAATGACCACTGAGGCAAGCCGCAATTACAATGATGTTGAGCGGTGAATGGAAATGTCCTACTTGAGGCAACTGTAGGCTACATTAGGCTTTATTGTACATCATCATATATCCTCATATTACCATATGATTGTCATTTAGCAGGCATGCGAGGAATGTGGGCCTAAAAACGCATGTCATCCCAAAGCTCACATGCCGCTTTGGTAGAATTAGCTGTGCGCAAAACAGCGCATGGAGATGATGCGTCTCCAAGTTGTAAGAACACAAGGGAGCAAGTTAGATTATTAATTTGCCGAATCGTCATGTGTGTACTGTGTAGCTATAATTACGCTTTATAGAATCACATGAAACCCATCCATGGACCCCATATATTTACAAGACCTGGATACAGGCACTGATATAGCTGGATTATAGTAGGCCATGACGCACGGGGCCTTGGATATGCCGGGACTTGGCACAGATGTTCTAATATGTGCTTGGCTATCCCGCAACATCTATTAGAACACGCAGCTTCTATATGCCTACAGAATGTTTATAGAAAGTATGTGAAATGCATGATATCCCGGAAAATACACAAATTGGCTGCTGCAAAGAACCCTCAGATCTGTCGTACAGTTAAATTGGGGATACTTGCCTTAAGTAGTCACTAGGCCTACATGTTTGCATTGTTATGGATGTCATTGTAAATTGACCCATTTATACGTTGATAAGTTAGGCCTTTTATTCATGGGCCACCCTGTGAAGCATTAGGCTACGTGTAATATAGATCCAAACCCCATTACCCATGCAACAACACTATAGGCTTATAATGATTATCAGTTTGGATATAAGCAGCCACCTAATAAGGTCTACCGCACTAAATAAATGCCAATATAGCCTGCATGATAGATAATTCATTATCATCTAAATGGGACCACTCAGGCCTAAGAGGTGCTCTTATCAGTCGTGCACATGTGAAATCATCGTTCCGAAAATATCCTTTTGCCACGTCTCTACCTCATTGACCAATACCTCCACCTCGCACTCAGTAAAATGTCTCTTTCTCTTTCTGCCTTTTGCACTCGGCTCCATATTCGTTGCATGTGTATTAGGGGCGTATCACTGACCATTTATAGGCAATTGTGGGCGTTAATTGGGGTGTGATCAGAACGCGCGTTCACGTGCGCCAAGTTAAGTGTTGATTGTGATTTATAAAGGGCAGCTGGCGTTGGCGTGGCGTAAGTCAACATGGGCTGTGATACGCAGCGTTTTATAAATCGGAGATTTTTTGTGCGTATATTTTCATACTTACTTAGCTAAGCAAACTTAGTTACGTGGATTCTACGCAACGTTTATAAATGAGGCCCCTGACCTTTTGGGCAGCTGTCAGATACAGTTGTATATTTTCAACCTTGCGAGCACTGGATGCTTCTAGTTTTAGTAACTCATAAAATGATATTTTCCACTGATGTATGCTGAGCTTGTGGGGGGGTTTCCATCTTATTACTAATATTTTTTTGCGGCTGTTAGACCAGTCAAGAATACTCTCTTCATATGTGGGGTTAGATTTAAGGCTGAATCGTCATTCAGAAGTAAAATATGGGGTATGCAAGGTATGTTCGTCTCTGTTATGTCAGAAAGAAGATTGGAGACTTGGGACCAAAACGAAAAGACTCCTGGACATTCCCACATCATGTGGATATATGTGCCCAATGCCCATTGCTTTATGTGGACATAAGGAACATAGTGGGCTTTGGGTAATCTGAATTTGACAGCATTTCCTTGGAGATAAATAATATCTTTGTATTAATTTATAGTGGATTAATTGGTTATTATGGTTACGTGAGGTTAAAGGAATATTACTCCACACTCTCTGACAATGTATATCTGAGTTGAAAGCTTTCAAATCGATGTTCCATATTGTAACGTTTCCAGTGGACACATTTGATCTTTCTTGTAGCTTGTTGTATATACTGGAAACAAAACCCTTTTTGACACTTGAGCAGCTCAATACCAGCGAGAGAGGATGGGTAGACAGTGGGCAGTTCCAGGGAACCCCGTATGCAGCTCAATACCAGTGAGAGAGGATGTGTAGACCATGGACAGTCCAGGGAACCCCGTATGTTACCAGTGAGAGAGGATGGGTAGACTGGACAGTCCAGGGAACCCCGTATGTTACCAGTGAGAGAGGATGGGTAGACTTGAACAGTCCAGGGAACCCTGTATGTTACCAGTGAGAGAGGATGGGTAGACTGGACAGTCCAGGGAACCTCGTATGTTACCAGTGAGAGAGGATGGGTAGACCATGGACAGTCTAGGGAACCCTGTATGTGCCCATTGCAGTGCACAATTGTAAATAGAACCAAAAGGATGAGCTGGGCTGGTTGAAAGTTAGTCTCAGATCCTGACAGGATCTAAAGCCTTCTGTATTATAGATATCACACAGAGTATGTCTGATACATACTGATACATGTATGACAGTATATGTCATACATGTAGTTGAATACAAAACATAAAGGGAATAGACAACATTTAAAAAACACAACTATATTCAACTACATGTATGTGATGTAGTTGAATATAGTTGTGTTTTTTAAATGTTGTCTATTCCCTTTATGTCCTTCTCAGAGGGCATCAGAATGTTTCGTTTATGTGTTAAAATCAAACAAAAATCTTCTGGGGAAGGGGTGTGATGTGATTGTGATGTGATTGTGATGTGATGTGATTGTGATGTGATTGTCATTGTCATTGTCATTGTGATGTGGTGATGTGGTGATGTGGTGATGTGGTGATGATGTGGTGATGTGATTGTGGTTGTGATGGTGATGTGGTCGTGATGTGGTGTGATGTGATTGTAATGTGATTGTGATGTGATTGTGATGCGAGTCCCTGTAGTCTGAGTCTCTGCAGCTCACCTTGGTGTTGGTGCGGTTGTTGTGCAGGCAGTCCTGCAGGACGCCCTGGTACGTCTTCGCCAGGCGGTCCCAGCAGCCCCGGCTCCGCTCACAGGTGGGCGTGGCGCTGTCGTAGCCGGACGTGACGGAGGAAGCGGAGCCCGCGTCCGAATCCACAGACAGGGAGGAGGCGGCCTCCGCATCCAGGGAGCAGGAATCTGAGTCAGGCAGGCTCTCCCTCAGGTCGGAGGTCACGGAGGCGCGGCCTCCCTCCCCCTCCCGGCCCTCCCAGTGCCGGTCCTGCCACAGCCGCTCTCCCAGGGACAGCTCTGATTGGCCGGCCGGGGCAGGGCCGAGGTCTGATCGGACAGGTACTGCGGCGGGCTGCCCCAAAATCCCACCTCCTGATGTTTTAGACGCCGAGTGACAGGGAGACGCAGACTCAGGTCCAGAAGGAGCAGACAGGACGAACCCGGGACCACAGGGTAGCGTCTTAGGGGATGACTGGTCTAGCGGTGGGGGTTCCAGTAGGGGGCAGCGTTCAGCGGTGTGCATTCCCTGGCCGGAGGTGAGCGACTGCTGGATGAAACTGAAGCTGGAGCTGAAGGTGTCTCCCGAGGAGGCGGAGGGGCTGGACTCAGCAGGGTGGGGCTTGAAGGCCGACCCCGGGGTCAACCTGAGGTCGCCCTGGGGGCCGGGGGGACACCTCACGCCACCGCAGCCCTCCTGAGGAGGAGCTGGGGAGGAGGAGAGGAGGCGCCGGCTCTGCTGACAGTGCACCGAGTCGGGTTTATCTGATCGCCACTGGTTCACTAGGAGGACTTTGGCAGTGGAGGTGTCGGCTGGCTCGGGGGTTAGGTCGAGGCGACCGTCAGGTGCTCCGCTGATAAGGCAGGCGGTGTTCCCCTCCTCCCCAGCAGAGGCGCTCTGTGGCCTGGGCAGCTCTGTCCTCATGTACCCCGGCCTCCGATGAAGCCTCTTGCGGCCGGCGCTTTCAGTTGAGGCTGAGCCACCTGTCAACACAGATTAGCCATTAAGCTGTAGAGCATGTTAACTACAACACAAGGACAAACAACATTACATTAACATTACATTACAGTCATTTAGCAGACGTTTTTATCCAAAGCGACTAACAATAATTGCATTTAACGTAGGAAAAGCCAATGTACTACTACTTGCCAGAACTCACAAGTGCATCTTCTCTCTAAAACAAGTGACTAAGAGCATAATCTAGTGCTGATCAAAGTGCAAGAATAGCAATCTAAAGTACAGTGCAATATAATACAATAAAATACAATAAGTGCTTAGGCGGGAGGATTGTTGTAGTACTTCTTGAAGAGACGAGTTTTGAGTTTTTAGCGTGCGACGAAAGATGGGCAGTGACTCTGCTGTCCTGACATCAGTGGGCAGTTCATTCCACCACTGCGGGGCCAGGACAGAGAAGAGCCGTGACCGTGTCGATCGACCGCAGGAGCCTCGGAGTGACGGCTCCTGCGGTCGATCGACAGCTCTTTAACTACTGTATGTATGTGGCAGGAGTAGCATCTAAAACAATAGCGTTGTGTGTTCGATAATGTACATTCCCTTAGAGAAAGGGAAACAATTCCACAGTGATGTCACACACAAAGCTCTGACAGCGTGTCCAGTCGAACTGAGACTGGCAGGATGTGCGTTTTCCCATTGGGAGGGGTGGGACCAGCTGCAGGGAAAATACCAAACTCTAACTGTCATTGTCACCGTCTTCAGCTACAGGCTGGGATACAAGCACATCTATTTAGGCATACAGCTGACAGTACAGACAGAGCGTCTGTATATTATGCTTTAGACATGTGAGATTGTATTGTACAAGTTTCTTAGATTCATTGATGAACGCCAGTCAGTGTACACACACTATTTGTACTGAAACTTAACAGAGGCAACAATGATTTCAGAAAGCTTTGAGCGGAGAGAGTGCTGTGTGAGTCCAGGGCTGGGCAGCTGCTGCCTGTCTTTAGAATGGACACACACAAAGAAGCTGCGGATCCTGTCTCTGGGTGCCGAGGACGCGCCGGGCTGAGGGGGGAGGCTTCAACAGACCCTTTGTGTACAGCTGTGCTTCCTCGTTCTCCCTCTGGCCTTCCCACGCACACACAGACACACACACAGACACACACACAGACACAGACACACACACACAGACACTCACACACACACACACACACACACACATGCAGACACACACAGAGACATTCACAGACACACACACACACAAACAGACACACACACAAACAGACACACACAAACAGACACACACAGACACAGACACTCTCACACACACACACACACACACACATGCAGACACACACAGACATTCACAGACACACACACACACACACACACACACACAAACACACACACACACACAAAGAGTTGTAGTTGTATTCCAACACAAGGGCAGCACCACAGTGGGGTCATTCAGAACTGCTGGCACAGGAATTCCCCAGAGACGGCTGAAAAGGCTCTCCCTCCCTCTGAAGATGCGACGACCCACTGTGTCCGTCTCAAACATGTCCAAGGGTCATCATTAAAAGTCTATTCTAGTGATTGGATAACTAATTATAATAAAGGACCTGAAACCACGCAGTACTAATACTACAGGGCCTGTACAGAGAATACTACCCTTACACAGTACTAATACTACAGGGCCTGACAGAGAATACTACCCTTACACAGTACTAATACTACAGGGCCTGACAGAGAATACTACCCTTACACAGTACTAATACTACAGGGCCTGACAGAGAATACTACCCTTACACAGTACTAATACTACCCTTACACAGTACTAATAATAAAGGGCCTGTACAGTGACGTGCTACCCTTACACAGTACTAATACTACAGGGCCTGACAGAGAATACTACCCTTACACAGTACTAATACTACAGGGCCTGACAGAGAATACTACCCTTACACAGTACTAATACTACCCTTACACAGTACTAATAATAAAGGGCCTGTACAGTGACGTGCTACCCTTACACAGTACTAATACTACAGGGCCTGACAGAGAATACTACCCTTACACAGTACTAATACTACAGGGCCTGACAGAGAATACTACCCTTACACAGTACTAATAATAAAGGGCCTGTACAGTGACGTGTCAGGCACTATGGAAGGAATGTGAGACGTCAGAAGAACACGATGGCCCGCACGAGGGATTTGCATGATCGCACTGACCTCCATGACCCTCAGATGATGATGTCATGCCCCGAGACTCCAGAGCTGAGAAAGAGGGGGCAGAGACTCCACTTGAGGGACAGAGAGATTAGGAGAGAGACGTGGAGCGATGAAGGGTGACGAGGGGGAGGGGGTTATGGGGGGCGGGGCTGTAATGTAGTATTCTCACAGTGTGAGAGGGCAGCAGCACACAGACAGGGTATTGACCAGGCAGCCAGCGAGACTCTTTAATCCACAGAGACCACAATCTGCCGGTCAGGTTACACCACCTCTCCATTAGACCATTAAGACTGTCTCTCTCTCTAGACGTGGTCGCTGTACCATATCCCACCTCCGTAACCTGAGATCCCCCCCCAGAGAACACACACTGTAACCGCGCCACCCATACGCCATCTGACATGGCCATCTGACATAGGGTGTCCAGGGGGGCTGTACTATGTAAAGAATCAGAAAGAAAAAGGCTGAAAGATAAGCGTGGGGGTGGGCTTGCGTACGCTTGGATTACACAAGGACTGCTCTTCCTCTTAAAGGGGCAGGAAACTCCCAGCGATCCATTGTGAGGAGGAAGGAACCGTCTGCATAGCGCCTGCAGCTCTTGAGCACGTCAACTGTGGCTTCCTGCCAGCAGCTAAAAATTGTTTGCCAGGAATTCAGGAAGAAATCGCAAAAAAAAAGCTAATCTTAAATGTACGAGCAGATTTGTGGTTGAAAAACAAATATTTGTGTCAATCCATTGACATCCTTTAAGAACCCAAATCCCATTACAACATTTGCCTCAATGTCACTGAATTAATAACTTGGTTAAATAACATTTGGTCACAGAGACTACAAAAACTAGCAGCTCTCAACCACAGCAGACAAGCCTGGGAAAGTGTTCTGTCTCTATCAGGAAGAGAGGCTGAGTATTTACCTTAGCAGATTAGAGGCCCTTCTCGCCTTCCTCTACCCCCTTATGTTAAACACAGCATCCCATTGGTTGAGGGGAGGCACTTCGGCCAAAGAGGACAGGAATGTGGAGGATCTCATAAAAACACAAACGTTTAAGGAACAAGCTAATCGGCCTCGCGCGCACAGATGTGCCCGTCAGCAACACCCACAGCGTCCTGGGAAGTAGCACTGCTGGCTAGATGTCTTCTCTGCCACTTGTGACCAAAAAAAATAGGGGAAGTGAAAGTCTCACTCACTCTGCCACACAAATGCTCAGCTGTTCTGTGGGATGACCCTACCGGGTGACAGAGGAGAACGCACGATGCTAAGTCCTCCATCCTGTTGGGCTTTTATGGTGAAATCTGTGTGGGTAATGAGAGACATGTCAGAGTCCTGAGGAGCTTTTCCAGAGAACCTGAGAAAGAACAGGAGAGTATGTGAACGCAGTCGCTCCTTGGTAGATTTGGTTCAGACAGCCACGTACTTCCTGTCAAGTCACATGGGAATCATGTACCAGCTAAAAATAATGAACACGCACTCTGCCTCTCTCTTTCATGTTCTCCCTCTCTATCAATCTCTCTCTCTCTCCATCCATTTTTCTGTCTTCAGTTATTGATCTACTGTTCTCTCTCTCTCTCTCTCTCACACACACACACACACACACACACACACACACACACACACAAAAGCTCACAAAACACAGACAGTACCATCTGATCTGGGTTGCTCTTTTGTGCGGACTGTACTGCAGTACATAGTCAAACGGGGTCTGGCCATTGCAACAATAAGAACAGTGCAGAGAAGATGACAAAAGTGACTATTGGTGAGGGATGTGTGCAGTGTTTGAGTTAGCCAGTCTACCACATCATCCAGACCGGTTGAAGCATTTAGGACAGTTCCAGCATATACGTCAGTAGGAGGTGGATCAGTTGATTTTTGAATTGCTTTTTATTGACATGTAAGCGCGTTACCATACATTAGTGTGCTAGTGTAAACAGAGCACTGACAGGTCAGCAGTCAATGAGGTCACTGGTTAGTGTGTTGTGCATTATGACCATGGACATAGTCCCTCCAGACAGAAGGCATATCGAAGTTATTAGACATGGGTGGGTGACTGTTGTTCTTTTTGACAGAAACAGAGGAGAGGACACAGTTTGAAACATGGCACTATTCCACTTACACGGTGTGAAAATCCTCTCACAGTGCAGACTGAAAAAAATGTCAAAAGAAAATCCACAGTGGGATGTGCGTTTCGGCCTGAATTTCATCTGTGTGTTTGATTTGAGATCCAAAGCAGTCTGGCTGATAATTTTATCACAAAAGCCCATTTCATGCTCACAGTCTTTGAAAGACTTGAAAACCAAAGAGGGCAACAGCCTCTCGTGAGAAAATTCAATTTGGATAAATGTGGGAGAACTTACAAAGTGTTTCCTGACAAAATGTCAATAGGCCAGCCTGGCAAACGGTCTCCATCCAAAGAGCTCAGAGGCTCGTGATCTTCACTCAGTGAACCTCTATTCATATGCTTGAAAATATTATGGTCACACTCACAGAAGGAATCTGGATTCCAGACACAGAAAGCAAACTTCAGACCATCAGACGTAGAGAAAGCCCTTGCTAGAGCTCTTAATTGGCCTGGCAGGCATGTGTTAAAATGCACTAGCCTACTTCATATCACATAAACACGTTCAAGTATAAATTATTGAATTCAAAAGATATTGCCATGTCGTCTAGCCTACTTAATGCAGTAAAGCAGTCTGGCTCTGGCCTTCTGTAGGCAAACAAAGATAAGAAGAGGTGAAGTCAACTGGCTACGGTACTGCTGGGGACAACGCGTGTCCGTCTATATTTTAAATATAACCACCGTGTAAACAAATCTTAACGTTTCAATATGTTTGTGTTTACATTGGAACGGCTGTAGCAACTACTTGGAAAAAAGTAAATCACTTGGAATAGTTAGTAGGCTACCGTACCTTCCATTATTGCTTGTGCGCAATGGTGATGCCGAGCGCGTCCGTTGTCATTGTAGTTACCTTGACATTCCAGCCTCATCAACCCGGCGAACATCTTGATCATGTAGCGAATGATTAATGTTTAGATTTCCCACAACAGAAAGATGGTCATGTTTTAAGAAGTGGGATCCCCTCGCCAAACGCAGCCAAACACGGCGACTGATCTCATTTCCGCTGTGGAAAGTGGACTGTTCTTCCACACTGGAACGTAGGCTAATTGCTTTCACTCTGCCGTTTCAAAACGTGTACTTGCTATACTTGTTAAAGAAATATTTGTATTTCCGATTAACGATAATAAATAAAGTACAATATAAATCAATTGTAGACAGTCCTGCGCGCAAACATCTAACGGCTCGAAATAGGACGGGGGAAGAAGGAAAGGCACTCAAGAATCTAAAAAAAAAAACAAAAAAAAAGAGAGAGAGAGAAAGTGAAAATAGATCACAATCGTTGTATCCTAATAGATCAATGCCTTTAGGCCTATAATCCAGTCGATGGAAATGGTATTCGCGTAGGCTACAGCATGCCGCTCTTCGGTCCGTTATGTGGCGTGTTGGAGGGGGTGAGGAGTTCTGTTCTCCTACGTGTGATGGAATTTGACTCCCGACTCCTCCAGGCCGCCTTTTAAATGAGACAGCCAATACTAGTTGCTCCAGGAGTAACGGGCCTAAAGATCATTTGTAGGCTATTTTACACTGGTATTAGCCTAGAATAAAACCAAGACGACACGTATTATGCCTGTGGCCTATTAATTAATGTAGGCATCTTAAAAACAGGATTTGAACTTAATTACAACAGAGCAGAGAAAAGACAATGTCTATATAGTAATATACCTTGCGCAAAGGCTTCTGAGTTGGACCTGTTCTACATTGATATGTTTATTTAAGTGTCTTGCACCATTTCTAATGCCCAGCCCATATGGGCTTATAAAACACTGGATAACAATGATAAAACAGGGATCAAGGATGGCCACATGACAAATCATAATATAACCTATATTTCCACATAATCTACATTTCACAAACATTTAACAAAAGATAGCCCTATACACATCCTCATTCCTTGACAAAATTACTTATTTTGTTTCATAGTCAGTGTTCTCTGTTTTAGTTTCCATGCATTCTCTATAAATCTTGCAAGAACAAAAATCTACAACTACAAAATGTGTTTCTAGTGACTCGTTAGAGTAAAATGCATATGAAATGCCTTCATTGCTGTTCTAATGCATGGGAAAAATCTCCTTGCCCCCCAACAGAGTCTTTTCATACAGCTTCCCATCCCCCAAAACCCGTCATTCAGTTAGGCTGATCAGTCTAGAGATGAGAACCCCAGCAGTCACCCTGTAAACCAGAATAGCTCGTCAGAATCAGAATCCGTTTTGTTGCCAGGTAGTTTAAACCATAGGCTAGGCATTTGCTTAGGTCAATGGTGCATAACATGCAGACAACATTGGACAGGGTAGGCCTACAGGCACCATACGGGACAGTGTAACGACAACTTGCAGTGAGCAGGACAACGTAAACGAACACAAAACACATATAAAACACAGCGTGGTGAGTATACAGTTAGTGGTGCTCACCGTTGCTGGGCTGTTCAGTCAAAATGTTTAACAGGGTTTATGGTACCTTGGATGTCTAGTGAACATCTAGGCTAGAGTTTCAAGATCAGAAGCACTTTGCCTTCTGGCAATCAAACCAGACAACTGTCAGACGATCAGCAGACCTAAACTCATGACCTCATAACATTTATTACTTCAGGAGATTCAACAGTAGGCAGGCCCAAACATATTTTCTGTAACATACAGAAAAAACCGTTGTCAGCTGACACCAGCTCATTTTGCTTTTCTTTCTAGCTGGTATTTTCCCAGCCGTCAGTAAATATGCTTAAAAAAAAAAAACGTCTGAATCTGCCATCAGACTGCCCATGTGTAATACCGGTATTCATCACAAGGTGGGAGACTTGCATAATGTTCAGATTCAATCTGGCCTTGACACCGCTGACATTAGGACAAAACATGGAGAAGCAGCGTGCAGTTTTTATGCTCCACATAATCTGGAACAAACTTCCAGAAAACTGCAGGTCTGCTGCAACTCTCAGTTCTTTTAAATCAAGACTGAAGACTTTTTTGCCGCTGCTTTTTATTGAATCAAATAATTATTCATTCATACACTGCAACTTTTATTCCTGTATTTTATTTTTCCTGCATTTTGTTTTGTCATTTTTTTGCATTTCGTTTTATATGACCTTGTATGTGTTGCACTTTGTCTTGATGCTTTTAATGTCTTCGTGTAAAGCACTTTGAATTGCCTTGTTGCTGAAATGTGCTATACATATAAACTTGCCTTGCCTAGGATGAAACACAATGTAGAGCACATACACAGTCTACAGTAGCCTACAGTACTCAACATACTTAAGTATTATTCATTCAAACTGCAAATCATAAATGATATGAGAACATACTAATGTGTTGCTCAGAATAGATCACAACAGTCCTCTTCCACACAGAGGTAGAAGTCTTTTGTGGGTTTCAATTATTAGGCCCAGGACCAGTGCTTTCACTTGGGCCATATTTCCCAGTTAAGACTCTGAAATAAATACACTGGGCTGCCGAATGGTGCTCGGTCCCAGAAAATAATAAAATCGTCGTCCACTGTGACATGCTGAAAGCCACAACCAGGGTTAATGTGGTGGAGACACAAACATAAAGCCACTGAACCCAGACACTCATCGCCCAGCCCAGCACGAGCTATGGGACTAGGTGCCACTCTAACACAGTAAGCAAAGATTGATTCCTGATTCATTCATTCATTCCTGCCTGGTGAGGGTTGCCTGACGCAGGCTCTGGGAGGAGACGTGTTGCGTGTGCCAGGGTGCTTGCCAGAGGACAGGCACGTACAAAGTAGAGGTCACGTCTCGCACTACGCACCAGCAGCGACCAGAGCCAACCGTTACGTCTACCTTAGATCACTTGATAGAGGGAACGAGATGGAGGGAGAAATAAACTCAGCCACGCACGCACACACACTCACATGCATGCGCGCACGCACACATACACGCACGCACACACTCAGACACACCGATTAGCAGATCTCAAAAGAGATGGTTTGCTGGTTGTCATATTTAGAGCATGGCACTGTTATCTTCAAGCATCGTTTGTGCCCATACAACCATTCTAGACTACGCACATATCAACAAACATTCCACTATCACATATCACACATGAACACTAACGAGAAACAGGGAGCTTTCTTCACAAAACCTTTTTATTTTCATATCATTACAATGCAAAGAACTTGTTTGAAAATATAAAATAAGAGCATGTGGACATTCCACACACTAACCATATCTGGGAGCAGTCAATGCTTTGATAATGAAGCTCCACCTCCTTGTCTAACATGAGGAATGACTGACGAAGCCTCGTTTGGCACAGTACTACTGACGGCATGTCAAATGAGAAAAACAAACTAACCCTTCACAAACCACGCTGTAGAATGTTACAACAGCATCAAATGCAAAAATGTAAAAAAAAAAAACACAAAAACAAGCATACAGACATTACCGTATTGTCAAATAGAAATAAACAGCAGCACCGCCCCCCAACACAAACAAGGCCGTGTGCAGCGGGGAGCTTCGGCCAGGTTAGCCCATGCCCTCGTCCGGGTCGATGAGCGCCGCCCTGCTGGAGAACACGTCCGCCAGCATGTGCTTGGGGATCTCGGAGCCGCGCACGTGCAGGGTGTAGCAGGCGTCCTCCACCTTGGCCAGGCTCTGCCGCAGCGTGTGCAGCTTCTTGGACACCTCGTAGGGCCCCGTGTTGCCGATGTAGGAGAAGCCGTCGTGGATCTGCCGCAGGAACTGGCCAAGCTGGAAGGGCGTGGCCATGTCCCCGTTGCCCACGCTGCTGATGCACATGCGCATCAGCTCGCCAGTCAGGTCGGCCACGCCCAGCAGGTAGTCGGTGGGCGTGACCTGGAAGGTGAGCGCTGCCGTCCCAGGAGGCTGGCCCTCGGGAGGATCCTACCGGAACAGAGAGTGAACCAACATCAGATCATCTGCAAATCCATATCCTTGGCTTTCCTCATGTAAAGCTCCAGTACATAGTTGATTTGGAACACTGATGGCGTACTGTGTGCAATATTTGAAAGGACAAAGGGACACCAATTTAATGCCTTGACAACTTTTCATTCGACAGCTGTGTGCAATAGCCCACTTACAAACAATTACCTTGTCAACAAAAGAGGCCAATGAACTGATTGAGAGATGGGTCTGTTGTTGTGTTGTGCTGTGTAGCCTGAATTCTAAAGGGAGCAATATGCCAAAAGATGCATGGCAGTCTAAAAACAAAAGGGGAAGAGCAGAAATAACGCTACAGATCAGGTGGATAAGGAGAGCACCGGGTAAGCTTCCGGTAAAAACTGAACACTGCCATTCAGCTACAGGAACGTTATTTTCAAGGAATCTTGTCAACATCCTGTGTGCGAGGGCATCATCATCATCTCCTTCTAAATATAGCAGCAGGGAGACGCGTAGGGATTCTGACCCATCAGATTAGGACGGTGGTGAGTATATCAAAATACACACGATGTGTCCAACAACAACAACAACAACAACAACAAAAGAAAAAGGAAGAGAGGAAAGCTGTCCTCAGATGCATCCTCCTCACCCACAGTGTTTACATCCTCCTCACCCAGAGAGAGTTTACATCCTCCTCACCCAGAGAGAGTTTACATCCTCCTCACCCAGAGAGTTTACATCCTCCTCACCCAGAGAGAGTTTACATCCTCCTCACCCAGAGAGAGTTTACATCCTCCTCACCCAGAGAGAGTTTACATCCTCCTCACCCAGAGTTTACATCCTCCTCACCCAGAGAGTTTACATCCTCCTCACCCAGAGTTTACATCCTCCTCACCCACAGAGTTTACATCCTCCTCACCCAGAGTTTACATCCTCCTCACCCACAGAGTTTACATCCTCCTCACCCAGAGAGAGTTTACATCCTCCTCACCCAGAGAGTTTACATCCTCCTCACCCAGAGAGAGTTTACATCCCCCTCACCCAGAGAGTTTACATCCTCCTCACCCAGAGAGAGTTTACAGAGACTTTCAGTTATTGCAAAACAAACCATTTTCATCACCTCCCTTTGAGGTGTATTTGAGTGTGATATTGTGCATGGAACACAATGTCCTTTGGAAATATAGCTATCTGTATTTATCTGGAAATATATCTGTTCAGTTGTACCACATGTGATGAGAGACTGGGTGATGAACATTACAATAGAGAGAGATAGAATAATTAGAACTAGAAATGGTCCCTGAAGAGCATAGGCCTCCGCCCATTTTGCGGCTCTGTGCACGCGTACATGCATGCGAGCAAGACGTTTGGTATTGCTGCATTTGTTAGGTCGAGAGCTTTATGCCAGTCCAAACGCTCAAAGTTTTGTTTTAATTTGTGGATCTGCCGCATGATTTAGAATCTGATCCAGAATGTACAGTAATCTCCACCGGGTTCCATGAAAACCCTTCTGGGAGTTTTTTGCGTAAAATGCCAACCATCCAGCCAACCAACCAAACAATCAACCAACCAGCCATCCCATACCACCGAAAACATGACCTCTCGTCCTGCGCTGAGGTAATAATGAGCCATGATGTAATGTGTGTGGAGATGAGCGTACCGCGGTCTCCTGGTCATCTCTCATGAACACCAGCCGGGCGTTCACCTCCTCCAGGGTGATCAGAGTGCGGTTGCGGATGAAGTGTTGGAAAGACACGGCCTCGACATACTCCTGGATACCTGAGACAGAGAAAACAACACCTATAAAATAATCTCATTAAAGCTGCAGTATCGCAGATTGTCCTAAGATTTTAAACATTTAAGTATTTCTATGAGTGATTGAGCTCCTCTGTGAAAAATGCATCTTTTGTAGACAAACTTTTAAAAAGTGCTAGCTTAAAGTGCTAGCTCAAGACAGGCTCATGGCTGCAGAAGTTGCATACTGCCGCTTCAAACCAATTTCCATAAAATAAATAAATGTAAGGGTAACTAGAGCGACTGGAAAACAAGGGTGAGGATTTTGTGTGTGTGGATCTTAGGATGACCCCTCATTCATTTCTGGTGCTTGTGTAAACAACAATACAATAATCACAGGACAGAAGACTTTGTGTGCAAAGTTTACTTTTAGTGCGCCAATTGAACATCAAAGGGACTCCCTATCTCCATGTGGCCTATCACAGCACGCCGCCTGAACAACGCCTCGTTTCGTCTTCTCTTACCTCCCTCTCACCACACTCATTACTGTGATCCCCCTCAGTCTCCAACCATAACACTTAGAGACCCGGAATCAGTACAGTGTAATTTTATCTCTATAGCACCATTCATACAAATCATTGTAGCACATAGTGCTTTACATAAAAAGAGATGAATAAAAACATAAATCATGTAAACACAGTGAGAACAGAATTAAAAGAAACAATAAAAGTAAAAGAATAAAAAATTAAAGAGAATATAAAATAGAATTAAAAAAAAATAATATAAAAACAGAATACAAATTAAGAATACAAATATATTAACACAAGTAAAACTGTGGTAAACGCAATATTAAAAAGGCATGTTTTAAAATCTTGTTTAAAAGTTACCATGGTCTCAGACATTCTCAGGTCCTCTGGCAGGGTGTTCCAAAGGCTGGGGGCATAAGAACTGAAGGCTGCCTCCCCAGGCCTGAGGGACCTGCTAGGTGTATATTTTAAAAGCATGTCTGATATGTATTTAGGTGCTTGATTATGTATGTGTTTATAGACTAATCTTAGACAAATCTTAAAAATCTATTCTAAAACTGACAGGTAACCAGTGCAGTGATTTTAAAACTGGTGTGATGTGAGCCCTCCTTCTGGTCTTTGTAACAATACGTGCTGCAGCATTTTGAATCAGTTGGAGTTAATAATAATAATAATTTTATTTATACAGCGCTTTCAATCAAAGTGCAGAGAGCAGCTAAAAAGGCAAGTGAAAACACACATTAAAAACAACAACACTCAATAAAAACTTAATATCAATAAAACAACAACATACTCCAAGACACATATATAACAGGTGGGTCTTTAGCTTAGCCTTAAACACCTCCACTGAGCAAGCCTGTCTAATGTCAATTGGAAGACGGTTCCAGAGGTTCGGTGCGCAGAAAGAAAAAGCCCGCTCACCCACCGTCTTCTTTTTGACTTTGAGGAGGGTCAGCAGACCAGTCCCCTGGGAGCGCAATGACCTTGAGGGGACATATGGGATCAAAAGCTCCTTCAGGTAGGATGGCGCAGTACCGTTCACAGCTTTGTAAGCTAGCAGCAACATCTTAAAGTCTGCTCTAACATGAACTGGGAGCCAATGAAGGGCAGCAAGCATTGGTGAGATGTGAGAATATTTGGTTGACCCAGTCAGAATGCGAGCTGCAGAATTCTGGACCATTCGTAGACCATGGAAACTCTTCTTAGGCAACCCTGACAGAAGGGTATTACAATAGTCCAATGCATTGAATAAGCACTTCTGCCTCTTCAGATGACAAGAGTGATTTAATCTTGCCGATTCTCCTGAGATGAAAGAAGTTGGCTAATCGCTTTCTTGGTACAGTAGGCCTGACCGGAGAGCGTTACAATAGTCCAACCTGCTAGTAATAAAGGCATGTATTGTCTCAGTATCAGTCTGGGAGAGGAAAGGTTTCACCTTGGCAATGTTTCTAGTGCATTACAAGACTTCAAAAAGCTGCAGGTCAAGCTGGGGCTGTTTTTTTTGGTCCACAGAACAGGAACAATGATAACCTTATCAACCTAGAAATAACAATACACACAACCCTAGGCTGTTCACAGAACAGGCACCTTTCACAACAAAAAGAAGCCTTCATAAGGTACATATCACATATCACAACGGCACACACACTGTATATATAAAAACATCACACTCACATTAACACTCTGTACACATAACTGTACACACACCACACCATTTTGGATTCTGTATTTTGCACCTGTTCATTTGTACTGTCTAGTCTAGTCCCTGCACCCTGTCTAATGGTGCATAGAACTGATGGAGACAACGGACCAGAATAATTTCCTAGTATGAGTAAAAACTACCTGGCCATACAGCTGATTGTGATTCTATAGGTCAATGTTTTCTCCTGCTCCTCTTTCAGCTACGTAACCCCGGTTCTCTGATAACAGGAGTGAGGTGTCTCACCTATGGAATATCGTCTCAACCATGATATACCTGGAAGTCATATTTAAAACGTCTGACGTAGTCAGACCTGTCACGTGTGGGCGGGGAGCACCTCCCCCGTATAAAACCACTTGTGACGCATGGGAATGTCCTTCTTGGCCAAAGCTCTTGCCCCGTGAATGCAAGCAGGGCAATTTTGGTGAGACACCTCACTCATGTTATCAGAGAACCGGGGTTACGCAAGTAACCTATAGTTCTCTTTCTAACATTCGTTTCGGTGTCTCACCTATGGGACAGATATAGACTACTCCCGAATTGCAGAATATAGCCACTGACGCATCGCCGAGCCAACTCAGCTGTCCTAAGAGGACCCTACCGCCAGGACTGTGTGTGCCAATGAAGGCTCCGTCACATCCAACCAGTAGAACTTAACAAAAGTGTATGGCGTAGACCAGCTCGCCGCAGCACAGATATTACCCACCGACAGACCTCTGAACAGTGCCCATGAGGTAGCCACACCCCTGGTAGAATGAGCCCTCAGACTCCCTGGGGGACGTAAACCTCTGCATTCATAAGCCATCGAGATGGCGTCCACAATCCAGTACGATAAAAGCTGACTTGAAATGGGTAACCCTGAACGAGGGGGAGCCCAAGAGACAAAGAGCTCTTCCTCAGCGCTCTGGTTCTATCCAGATAAACGCGCAACGCACACACTGGACACAGACAGTGGAGACGCCTATCCTCGTCCGAGGAAAAAGGCGGGGGATGGAAAGCCATAAGCTCCAGCGTGGAGACGCAGGAGTCATTAACGACTTTGGGCACAAAAGCAGGGTTAGGCCGTAAAGAAACCTTAGACAACCCAGAGGCAAAATGCATACAAGAAGGATGCACTGATAAGGCATTTAGCTCACTCACGCGCTTCGCTGAAGACAAAGCCAAGAGCAGCGCGGTCTTGAGAGAATTTTCATTTCCCACAACCCCCAGAGGCTCGAAAGGCTGCATATACAGCGCCTCCAAGACCACTGACAAATCTCAGGAGGGAACCAGTGGTTTAGACATGGGGCGAGAACGCCTCGCACCTCTCATAAACCAGCTGACCCATGGGTGCTCCCCCACCGAGGAGGACCCAAAACCCTGGTGACGGGCAGAAATAGCAGCCAGGAATACCTTAACAGTACTGAAGGCCCTGCCCTTATCCAACAAAAACTGCAGAAAGCAGATGACTTTGGAAGCAGAGCAGCGGGTAGGAGGCACCGACTGCTCAGCACACCACCTCACAAACACACGCCACTTGTTGTCATACAACTTACGTGTGGCAGGCGCCCTGGCACTGAGAAGAGTGTTAATCACAGAGGGTGAGAAATCATCCATATGAACACTTAACCCTTCACATGCCAAGCCCACAGGGCCAGGAGGTCTGGCCTGGGGTGGAAAATGTCCCTGTTCGCCTGAGACACCAGGTCCCTGCGTAAAGGAAGAGGCCAAGGCTGACCAGACAGGAGCGGGGTGATCTCCGCCAGCCACAGTTTCCCCGGCCAATACGGCGCAATGAGTATGAGACAGCCTATGCTCTCTTACTCTGGCTAGAGTGGGGATTATGAGGCTGACTGGGGGAAACGCGTAAAGCAGCGCGCCTGGCCACGGATGAGCCAGCGCGTCCACACCCAAAGGTGCATCCTCTCCCGTCAGGGAAAAGAACAGAGGACACTGCGCGTTTGTTCGCGATGCGAAGAGATCTACGGCAGCTCGGCCGAATATCTCTTATATCCCACTCACCACTTGAGGGTGGAGACACCAATCCCTGTACCGGGGATTTCCCCTGGAGAGCAAGTCCGCTCCCACGTTCAATACGCCCGGGACATGGACCGCGTGTAAAGAGGGAAGGAAGCCGCTGCTCCACAGGATCAGCTTGCGCGCGAGCGCGTGCAGGCTCGATGAACGAGTGCCACCCTCGCGATTGATGTAGGCTACTGTAGTCGTGTTGTCTGTCCTGACCAAGACATGGCGACCTCGTATGAGGGGTAGAAAGTGCCGTAGCGCCAGAAACACAGTCAACAGCTCGAGGTGGTTTATGTGGGCATGTCGGAGATGTGGGGACCACGTCCCATTCACAATCCTGCCCTCGTAAGCTGCCCCCCAACCCGCGAGAGACGCATCCATCGAGACCACCGAACGGGGTGAGACTACTCCCAAGGGGGTCCCGGTCTCGCACAGAGTTGGGTCTCTCCAGAACCGGAGATCTCTGACACAGCTGGGAGTCACTGTCACAGTGCGATGCAAATGACATCTTGGGCACAGACGAAGGCCTAACACCCAACGTTGAAAATCCTTCATATGCAGACGACCCAGAGGGACGACTGACAGGGAGGATGCCATGAGTCCGAGCAATCGGTGACAAATTCTGAACTTGACCGACTGACCGCTGCGAAACAGGCTGACGCAATGGTTGAATGAAGCGACGCGAGGGACAGACAGCCTGGCTCAGAGAGACACCGAATCCAGCCTGAGACCCACATATTCTACAGTCTGAGCTGGCATTAGCGAGCTCTTGGTCGTGTTTATCTTGAAGCCCAGCCCCTCTAGGTGGGAAACAAGAAAAAGAGTGTCTCTCATTGCTTGCTCCCGAGAGAGCGAACACAGGAGATAATCGTATAGGTAGGCTAGAATTCTGAGCCCCCGACTCCTCAGGGGAAGCAGAGCAGCCTCCACACACTTCGTAAATATCCGAGGCGCTAGGCTCAGCCCGAACGGTACCGAGAGATAGTCGTAGGCTATGCCTAGATAAGAGAACCTGAGATATTTTCTGTGAACAGGATGTACGCGTATATGGTAGTACGCATCCTGTAGGTCCACTGACGTGAACCAGTCGTTCAGACGAATGGTACGAGACAGAGCGTTGTGATTGATCGTACTGAATCTGTATCGCTTGAGGTGTACGTTTAGAGAGCGCAGGTCCAGAATAGGACGTAGCCCCCCCCCCCCTTTCTTTGGAACAAGGAAATACCGAGAGTAGAACCCGACGGCTCTCTTCCTCCGGTAGAATTCGTACGACCCCCTTGTCCAAAAGAGACAAGATTTCTCTCTCCAGGACTAGAGCAGACTCCCCCCGAGCCACTGATTCTGAAAGGCGGTGGTTTCGATGCAAACTGAAGCCTGTAACCCTTGGTTACCGTCCTCAGGACCCACGGGGAAGGTGCACATGCGCGCCATTGCTCTGCGTGAGCAGCGAGAGGACCCTGGGGCTGGGCTCTCACTACAGGTGTTGCAACAGCACCCTCCGGTGGCGTTATGAACCGCCTTATTTTCGGAGTTATTTCCATTGCCCTTGGTTGAAAACCTGGTTGCAATGTTGTGAAACACTTTATTATAGAATGTTTGTGTGCTTGGGTGACACCGTTGAACACATCCTGCTGTCTGAACTCCCCTGAACGTGCCTCTCTGGGGCAGCAGGGTCGGAGACGAGACTTGAACATCACCGGGGAACCTGGTGCGACCGTTCCGAGGGCACTGGGGCGTGAGAACACTGGGTGAACCACCATACAACGGAACATGTTGCTGTCCTTCTCCACAACTTACAGACTTGACCTCAAAGGCGTCGGCGTGGGAGGCAAACACTGGAGCTTGACTTCTGAACGAGTCAGCGCACAGAGAGAGACCGCCCTGCGTTTGGGAAACACAGGGGGGCTGATGGAGGGAGGGGGGCGCAGCTCCGTAACACCCCTCCCCGAGGGCGAGCTAGGTAGCTTTCCTCTTCGACCCGGTCATGGCAGCAGGGCGGTTCTTGTTCGCCACCGCCGCAAAGGATGGCTTACCCTTTGGTCTAGGTGGCCTGTGGGCGTGTGTCGCCACCCTGGCCGCGCCCTGAGGTTTGGGTCCCTTAGGGGCGGGCTGTGCCTTAGGCACCGGGCAGCTCTCTGGAAAACCTGAACAGGCCTTGGCACAAACTTGCGAGGAAGACAGAGCTGGAATGCTTCCTCCTCCTTCATGCGGGCGTCAAACTTCTGTCGCATCGCTGCGATCGATGATCCGAACAGTTGAGTGGGTACAAACGGAGCATCCAGAAGCCCCTTCTTCTCCTTGTCGGAGAGACCGGATAAGTTCAGCCACAGGGACCGCTCCCCGACAACATCCAGGGCCATGGCGCAGCCGGTGCTCTGCACGGCGCCGCGGAGAGTGTAATCACTCACAACACAGATCTCCTCCCATGTCTGGGTGTTGGGCTGTTCCCTGTCCTTCTGCGCACCCAAGTCCGCCAGCAGCTCCGCTTAGTAGGCTACCAGCAGAGAGGCGGCGTTTAGAGCGCGGACAGAGAGAGAAGCCCTGTAGCCTCGCTGGAAAATGGAGGCTGTGAAGGCGTCCGCTTTTCCCGGCAGGGAGGGCCCATAGGAACCAAAAGTGGGTCTCTTCTGGGGATGGAGATGGTTGGCTACCGAAGGCTCCACCGGAGGAGGGCTGGATAACCCTAATTCCTCCATGCCGTGTACGTCAAGTCCACTGAATCCTGGGACAAGAACCCTATTGGTTAAGGGCTTGTCCCAAAACTTTCTCATCTCCTCCATGCAGGCAGGCACAGCGGGGATGACCTGCTTGGGTGCAGGAGTGGACGTCGGGAGACGTTTCCCGTCATATAGGCTCCGCCTAACCCCTTGCACACCTTGGGTAGGTGGCCACTCGATGTCGAGCCTGTCCGCCGCGCGGCGACAGACGTTGTTCAAGTCCTGGTCCCAGGGGGTGTCACCTCCCTGAGCACTGGAGGGGCGGGAGCCCTGGCCCGACTGAAGGGGGTTGGCTGCCCCCTCGTCCTCGGATGAGGGGTTGAGTAGCTCCTCATCCTGCTCACAGCCGAGTTCGAGAACGTCCTCCTCCAGGACCTCGAACGGCAGAGAGGGATCCGGGCACACGATCTCCACCTGCTCCGCCCAGGTAGGCGCGGGTGCGTCATCAGGGCAGTCGGGGGAAAGGCTATCCCCGGCAGCATGGGGACTGGTGAGGATGTGGCCGCTGGCCGTGACAGCAGCCTTGCACCTCCTCACCAAGTACTTTTTGGGAAGACGGAGGCAGTGCTGGCACGCAGAGGCTCCCTCCAGGGCCTCCTGGGCATGCTCGACTCCCAGGCAGCCGATGCAGAGAGGATGAGAATCCTTCCCTGCCACCAGCGACCCGCAGCCGGCTGCACACAGACGAGACCCGCCCTCCTGGCTTACTTGGCTAGTAGCCATGGAGTGCCAGCACACAAGGTTGGCTACCGTGTGTGTTAAGGTCGAGTTAAGGGCTAAACTCGATGTAGGTAATAGCTAAGGGTAAGCTAATTACCTAACAGCTAGCGCAAATAGCTATAAGTAAGCTAGCTAGCTACGACAATTAGTTAGCTAGCAGGCTTGGCTCGCCTGTACAGTTAGCCAAATGAAAAAAATAGCTAAGAAGCTAGTTAAACAATCAGGAATAAACCTGAGAAACACAGCGAGAAAAAGATATATCCCTCGAACACGTAGCCGCGCTCCTGGGGACGGAAAGTCTTTTTGTCTCGACGCCGTCAAAGTGAGCAGTTCAGCGGTACGACACACGAGGGAGCAATCCACCAAGGTATATTCTTCACAGGGAAGAGATAAAGAAGGACGTTCCCACGCGTCACAAGTGGTTTTATACGGGGGAGGTGCTCCCCGCCCACACGTGACAGGCCTGACTACGTCAGACGTTTTAAATATGACTTCCAAGTATATCATGGTTGAGACGATATCCCATAGGTGAGACACCGAAACGAATGTTAGAAAGAGAACCATAATTTCAGATATCAACGCCTATAACTACTATAGTGAGATATCTTAAAATGCCATGACTTGTGCCTAGTCAAAATGCCATATTCTTTTCTTAGCAACGGTGTAATACCATGGTATGTTGTAAAGCCTGTCTAAAAAGATATTTCATGAAAAGGTTACACAGACTTTGAAACAGGCAGGCAGAGTTCCTCAGGTTCAGGTGTCTGTCTAATCAACAGCCTGAAGTAACAAGTGTTTGTGTTTGGAGTGTGCAGGGAAACCAGAAACAATATTACTTAATTTGCTGTCCTGGAGAATATTCCAGTCCTCCATCGGAATCAGAGCGACAATCCCCTGGAGTGTTTCTACTGGGGGGTGTCTAGAGGGGCACCGTTGTTAAACAGCTGGAGAATTTCTGCTGGCGAGTCGGTAGCGGTCTCCGAGCGGAATTCCACTCGCATTCACATGCGCTGATGCCCTGCCCTGTCGCTTTTCTGATGGTAAAACTCACGTAGACCTCTGTTGGGATACTGTCGGAATTCCGCTTGCATGGCATGCCCTCCCCTGTCCCTTTCCCATGGTGGAACTCGGTTGGGATACCGTCAAAATTCCGCTTGCAACTGTCACTGGAGGGTAGTCTTGAACAACCTAGTCCCTGACGACCAGCTCAACACGACACCCCGGACAGGTCAAGTAAATTCTGGTTCAAAATGTAAAGCTGTATACAAACATAATAATAATCACATAAAACATGTTTTTAAAAATGTCTGATGTATTGAGGTCATTTGCTACTCAAATGGTACGCTACTTCACATTACGGCAGCAATCTTAGCTAGTTGACACATTTAGGTTAGCTAACTAGCTAGCTAGCATTAATGTTAGCTAGCTAACGTAACGTTAGCCTAGCCGCCAGCTACTGTGTTGTAGCTCTTTAGTTGTCTTTTATTAGTATAGATGGATAACAGTGTGAGGGATAATTATATTTGAACAAGTTGATGAAAGTGTACTGGTTCAATCCCTTAATAGTGAGATTCTACCACAATGTTTTATCATTGCTTAGAAATGCCCGGTAGATTAGCATTAGCCTTATGTTGCTAGCTATGGCTTCAGTAGGGATTTTGATAGCTTCTTCATACTATTATCATGTAATCTCTGGTTATAGACTATTGGTAGCTAAGAGTAACTGTACTTTGCTTGATTTTTATGTTCATTACGTTCTGTTGTCCAAGTATGATTTGGTCCACGTTCTTGTTAGTTGGCTACAAACGTGTATTACCGGTGATAGACTGCATTTACCGTTTTTGGCCACAGGAGGGCAGCAACAGGCTTAGATAGAATGTGTTCCTTACTCAGTTTCAGCAATTCAATAAGTATTTAAGTAAGCTATTTAGTAATTTGTGTAAGTATTTCTGTTAGTTATATATTATATTTCTTTATTGTTTCAGAGACCAAACACTCACTGTTTATGTAAGTGGAGAGAATTGAAAGGTCAAATAATGCTTATTAAGGGGTTAAAAAGAAGTAATGTCACAATACTGAGGAAAGCTTGTGTGCAACGAGCGCAAGTACGCTCTCCTCACTTAAGAAACTGGGGTCAGGATCATGATCACAAGTTTATACAGTTAACATATTTTTAAGCAATGGTAGTGTCTAATTTTCATGTCAGTGAGTCTAACAAAATTGAAAATGCATGGGTTGTCTTTTCCCACGTGACCTTAATTCCTGTCTGGGCTGATCATCGACCACTATGTTCTTGTGATCTGGAATAAAACAAGTGCAGAGGTAGTATTGTTTTCTCTTTCAATGTCTAGTTAATGGAGTAAACAGTGAAAAATTAAAAAAAAAAAAGTGGATCAGGATTTTAACAATCAGAAGTGGGCCTTACAAAAGGTTGAGAATCCCTGGTGTAATGTAATAGTCTGTTGTAAATAAATCATGTTTAAAATTTAAAGCATACTCCAAATTAATGGGTACCTCAGAGCATGAAGGTGTCAGTCCCCTCCTCTCCCGACTTTCCTGTCCTTTTCTACTGTCGCTGTGCCAATAAAGCAGAAATGTGTTTCTGAGATAATATCTTCTTTATCCCTTTTAGGGGCTACGCGGAAAACCCAGTCACGAGGGGAACCATTGAGGAGGCACTGCAGCAGGAGGCTACCAAGTACCTGAAGGGGGCGTCAGACAGGGAGGGTGGCTGGAGGCAGTGCAAGAAGCTAGCAGAATCCCTCCTAGCCCCACTGCAACTCAAAATACTGAACTGCTTAGGAGCACCTGGTTCCTTGGCCCAGACATTCGGCTGACTGATGTAAAACAAGTCTGCAAGGTTGTTTTTTTTAAGGAAACTTGTGCTTACTGTTATGTTTCTCTGTGTATGCAACTGTGTTTTGTTTTCTGCTCCTCCTGTTCTCGGTCCCACTCTCAGATTCCTGAGTGGATCCAGTGGAATTATACCTACAGTATAGGTGTCTGTGTCTCAGTAATTACCCATTATATATTAGGCTATACTTTGCATGTATTTACCAGGTAAATGTTTAGTAATTGGGAAACTATGAAAGTAAGGGTTACCCAAAACATTTTCAGAGTAAGTTAATTTAGCAATAGAAATCCATAAGCCTAGGGCCAATGGGTATAGGATATAGACAAACTACCGGTGGAATGGTGGTGGAGCAATAGTGGGAGCATTTCGGATTACTAGTGGACTGCTGTCCCTGACGATAATAATCCGCCAGAGGTCTGCTTGCCATTCGATGTACAAATGGCCAGGAACCCTCCAGCGGATTCGGCCAGAGGTCCGCCAGCTCGTTCATCAGGGACCCGTTGTAGGTCCGCTAGCCTTGTGTTATCTGGGTTTATCCCTTACCTTTGTCCAGAAACAGAAGTTGAACCAATTGCAGCAAAATAGCTAACGTTACAGGAATCATCAAGTGTAACTGCTTTAGCCACTGACCGCTCAACACAAACAACTAAAATAAAAATTACAACAATACAACACAAAGCACACAAACACAGTAATACACACAAATGCAACAATGCAAACATATGACTGTCATGCTCAACAAGGGTTGAAGGCCAGGAAGAAAAAGTGGGTCTTAAGTAAAGATTTGAAAACGTCTAGGTTCTGGGCAGATCTGATGTGGGGGGGCAGGCTGTTCCAGAGCCTAGGGGCAGCCGCCGCGAAGGCTCGGTCACCTCTGGTCTTAAGCCTAGTCTTGGGCATGACCAGCAGCGACAGGTCAGCCGACCTTAAAGCTCTGGCTGGGGTGTGGCGGTGCAAAAGTTCGGGCAGGTACAGAGGAGACAGACCATTTAGGGCTTTAAAAACAAATAGCAGAAGCTTAAAATCAATCCGATAGCGGACAAGGAGCCAATGGAGTGAGGTCAACACTGGGGTGATGTAGTCGCGCTTTTTTGTGCCAGTGAGGAGGCGAGCGGCTGCATTTTGGACCAGCTGCAGGCGTCTGAGAGAGGATTGGTCAATGCCCACGTACGTGAATTACAATAGTCGAGGCGCAAGGTGATGAAGGCATGGATAACTCTTTAGATCCTTTGGGGAGAGATATGCCTTTGTCTTGGCTAAAAGTCTTAGCTGGAAAAAGCTGATTTTTTACTACAGAGGTGACCTGTTTGTCAAGTTTAAAAGCGCCATCGAAGGTCACTCCGAGGTTTTTGACAGAGGAAAGATGTTGGAGCTTAGAGGGCCCAGGGTATCAGCAGGAGGGGCTTGTCCTAAAAAGAGAATCTCAGTCTTGCTCTAGTTGAGGTCGAGGAAGTTAGAGCCCGTCCAGGATTTGATGTCGCTCAGGCAGTCGAGCAATGGCTGCATAGAGTTTGTACGTTTGGCTTTGAGAGGCATGAAAATCTGGACGTCATCAGCAAAGCAGTGGAAGGAAATATTATGTTTGGCAAAAATAGATCCTAGGGGCAGCATGTACAGTAGAAACAGGACGGGGCCCAGAATGGAATCCTGAGGAACCCCGCAGGTAAGAGGGGCCGCAGCAGAGGAGAATTTGCCTAATTGCACAGAGAAGCTCCGATCTGTCAGGTAGGAGTGGAAACAATTGAGGGCGGAGCCAGTGATACCTACACACTGTTCAAGCCGTGAGAGTAAAGTCCTGTGGTCCACAGTGTTGAAGGCGGCTGTCAGGTCTAGGAGCACCAGAACAGTAGGACTACCTGAGTCAGCAGCAGAGAGTAGATTATTAAAAACTTGCAGCAGGGCTGTTTCAGTGCTGTGTCTTGGTTTGAAGCCAGACTGGAACTTCTTGTGAATACCATGTGAGGTTAAAAACGACTGCAGCTGGACATAAACTACTCACTCCAACACCTTGGACAAGAAGGGTAGCTGAGAGATGGGCCTAATGTTGGAGAGAATAGAGGGGTCAAGATTTTTCTTCTTGATTAAGGGCTTCACCACAGCATGTTTGAAGGCAGCTGGGACACAGCCTGAGCTGAGGCAGGTATTAATCAACAGTAAAACACTTGCTCCAACTGAGTCAAACACTTCTTTGAGGAGGCGAGAGGGAATGCTATCTGAGGAACAGTTTGTTGGCCGCAGGTGCTTGACTACATCAGACAGTAGAGAGGGATACCGTCTCAAAATGGGCAAAGGCCGCAGGGCGTAGAAGAGGGGCAGCGTCTGTCGTGACACGTGTGGGCTGGCATGAGAGCAGACTTTATCGATGAAAAAATTTAGAAATTTTCCACAGAGAGTAGGCGATGGCACAATAGGAGATGCATCACAGGGATTTATAAGAGAATTAAGGACATTAAAAAGAACCTGAGGCTTGTGGCTGTTGTTGGACACTAAAAGAGCTGCTTTAACAGCTCTCTGGTAGTCAGAAAGGCAGCCACGTAGGATTTCCAGAGACGTGGAGTTTTTCCACTTTCTCCCCGCGCGCCTGCATGCGCATCTGATAGCACGGGTAGAGCAGCAGCTACCATTAATGTTATGGAAGCTGCTGCTAGTTGTTGTGAGCTCATGAGCTAACTGGCTATCCCGCTCTTATTGTGCTGGATTAGCATTGGAACTGATGTGTCCAGGCGACAAGACCCATCTTAATTTATCAGACATTATTTTATGTCATTTCAATTCACAGCTATTACAGTGGCATGAGCTAGCTTCCGTCCTACCAGTCCTGAACAGACAAACAAGACAAACAAGCCAGCAACACATAAAAGCCAGGCTGGACCTGGCCTGGTTTTGCTCTTTTTGTGCGTTGGCTGTACGCCAGCGCACCTAGAAGAGCCAATGTCAGGTTGTAAGTATGTCCTGGCGTTGTTGACCTGCAGTTCTATGTCGCTACCACAAGAGGCAGTGGTCCCAGACCATCAAAACAAAAGACTATGATACCATTGGTTTTCAAGAGCTCCGGTAGCCTAGTGGTTAAGGAGCTAGTCTGCCATGCTGAAACTGCGAGTTCAAGACCCACAAAACTTGTGGGTTCAAAACTGGTGTTGTGGACAGTTTTTTGTCACTGGATGTTATAGAAGCTATGTAAAATGTGATTACCTGTTGGTTGTTTGTCAATTATTGAATTTATGTGCAGTAATTGAACAGCTGTAGCTCAGTTGGTAGAGCGGGTCGTTCAATGATCGAAGGGTCAGTGGTTCGAATCCCATTCCGACTGTCCACATGTCGAAGTGTCCTTGAGCAAGACACCTAACCCCAAATTGCGCCGGTTTCCTCTTGAAACTAATAAAGTTTGCCACTAGAGCGCCGATTTGTACACCCGTAGACGCAATGGCCAGACATCTTGATGGTATATAAAATACTAGTCTTTCTCACAATCTTTGCGGTGCTAGGCAGTAGGGCTGGGTATTGATTCGAATTGCAAGAATCGATTCGATTCCAATTCACAAGGTTCAGAATCGATTATCACGATTCGATATCGATTCGGTTAGTGTTACTAAAACCTGTTTTTTGTTTTTGTTTTGCTGTAACCTTAATTACATGACTGCCTACTTATGCAACACATCAACACTAGGGCTGGGTATCGATACTGATTTCCAAAAATGAATGAATGAATCATTGAATGAATTAATGAACTATTCATTCCTTCATTTATTCATTCATTCATTAAATAAAAGATCGATTCTGAATCATTTGATTCAGAATCGATTCATCGATTTTTTTAACCCAGCCCTACTATGCAGAGCACTATCCACTCGGCATGGATGTATTGCCACTCGGCCACCGCTGACCTGGGAAATCTGTGGAGTCTTTTTGTTTTGATGTTCTGGGACCACTGCCTCTTGTGGTAGCAGCATAAAACTGCAGGTCAACAACTGAACGGAGGCAGAAAGCGGCATTTCCTCTTCATGGTGCGCCGGCTTACAACAAACACACAAAAACCTGTATAATTCTGGAACAACATCCTATGGACAGATGAGACCACTTGACCTGAATCCAACTGAGCAGGCATTTCACTTGCTGAAAACTGAAGGGAAACCGCCCACAGAACCAGCAGGAACTGAAGACAGTTGTACTAGAGGCCTTTCATTACACTTCGTCATACATTCACAGCTAGCAAAGCCAAACATCAAGTAATTTCAACATAGACATAGCAAGCCAGCTAATACTAGGCTAGCTAACACTAGTACAGTACACGCTCAACAGCAGTGTACCATCAAAATGATTTTGAAGCTGTTATAAAAATAAAAAATACATTGAGCCACTTTAAAGCTGAAACATATTGAATGTTACATTTCAAATCCACTGTGGTGGTGTAGAGCCAAAATTATGAAAATTGTGTCAATGTCCAAATATTCATGGACCTAACCATCTACCGACATGGACCTAACTATCTACTGACATGGACCTAACTGTATCTACTGACATGGACCTAACTGTATCTACGGACATGGACCTAACTGTTTCTACCTCAAACATACAATGTTTTCAGTTCCACATGCACCCTGGGAAACGTGCCTGCCTGGCTGTGTGTGTGCACCGTCTCCAGAACTTCCCCCCGAGGCAGGCAGCTTATCAAAGTGCCTTGTTATCAGTGGCAATTTTCTTCAAATTTAGCTCACAATATCTTTAATGACTCTTGTTCAAGAAAACAAACCCATTAAATGTGACCGGAGATTTCCAGTCCAGACAGATTCATCCGTTTTGGGGCGAGAGTGGCTGTATATTAAGCTCTAACTCAATCTAATAAAGATCATTTAAAAATGAAAATGAAAACATCTAATTGATGGGTACTGCTAGTGGTCACGTTCCAGGGAACAGAGCAGTAATCCCAGAGCGACCACAATCTAAAAATGACTTCCCCAGCCACTAGATAACAGCTCTCACTCCCACTAATGTTTCCTCAAAAATCTGCAGACATTTTGTCTACCCTGAAAGCTGATCATTTTGACAGCAGTGGGAAAATTATTTTATCAGAGGGCATGCTAATCATAGCAAGGCAGCTGTGAGACTTTAAGGGGTAGTTCAGAATTTTGGACATAGTCTCATTTACGACTTACCCATAAATGTTTATTGATGGGGAACATTTTCAGCTAGTGCCAGCGCAATGCAGTAGAAACGGCTAGCATTGAAACACTCAACAGTGCACCCAAATCAAATCAAATATGAAGATAAATAGTCTGTCGAGGGCTCATTTGAGTTTTTATACCATCATTTTTGAAGTCGAAATATCATTGAACCCATTTGTTTGTTCGGACCTATATAGCTCTCTCTGTAAATGGGGAGGCAGAACGATGCGTAACTAGCCGGCACTATTGTCTTCACAACAACAAGAAACAGAAGAGTGGACTATTCTCTTACTATCAATACAAGTTGCAATGGCCACATTCAAAAGGAATATGTCTGACTTTGATGAGGAGTTTAGTTTATCTGGCGATCCTTACTTGTTTGGTGTGTTTATAAGGGAACTTTCTTTGAATGCTAGCCTTTTCGGATCGATCGCATGCCGCTAATTACCAACAGCATGGAATCAGCTGAAAATGTTCTCCATCAATCAACAACATTATGGTTAAATCGTAAATAAGGCTCTGTCAAAAATTCTTAACTACCCCCCGGTCTATAGTGGTGCAGTTGCAGATTGCAACCAACTGAATACAATTACATGGTGCAACATGGCAGCCACCATGGAAGGAACTGCTCACTATGTAGATATAAAGGGCTCATTCTAAGGTAACGAAAAAATAATGACTCGTATTTTCATGGGATTATACACAAATTAAAACATACATAAAATTCTACATACTGCAGCTTTAATCCATGTGACTCGTATCATAAGAGCCATGCTTTCACATTATCATGTTGTGAGTCAGCCACTTGAATTGATCTAACTGGGGAAAGGTAGATTCTGCATGTAAATTAACCATACATTACTAATCCTTATGACAAGGTCCTAAAATTAAAATATTTGCAATTAATTAATTAGCACCCACTACCCATGTGTAACAGGTGTCACTCATCGTCGCTCATCAGCATAGCTTCCATCCTCCTGGGTTTGCTGCAGGTGAGACGAGGAGGAGAGCCAACTGATCCGAGTGAACATTCTTCAAATGATAGAGCATTGCTGTTGTCGTCGTGTTGTACGTGTACACGGCATCACAATATTTGCAAGTGGCTTCTTGTCCTTTCTTTTCCCAAGTGGTCCCACACAAAGCTTTGCTTGGCCCGCTTCATTTTTCAAAATATGCCGCTGTTGATTTCTCCACTGCATTTCTCCCGAGATGGCTGCTTCGTTATATAGGAGTTATATTGCACCCTCTGGAGGTTCATTTAAACATGATTTGAAATTACACAATCCTACCACGTTGTTTGATAGTAGATCAAATAAATTCCATGTGCTCAAGCAAACCCTTAAAGGAGTAGTAAAGGGAAAATGCATGTTTAGCCGTGTTTTAAGGTTACTTATCTTAGTTTCTTGTCTCTGAAATTGAGAGTTTAACATGTTTTTTTTATGATTTTTCAAGGTGCCCACCCACATCCATTGTATGACCAAAACGGTGGTAGAGCAATTATCAGACTTTCTCAAAAGTGCTAGTTTTGTCAACTTTTTGATCTGAACCATTGTATATGATCATAAGTAACCTTAAAACATCGCTAAACATGATTTCTCTTTACTACTCTTAAAGACCAATTAATCGATTTTTGATTGTTAGTATCCCTAGATTTAACCAATTCAACTTGATTATGATAAATGACAAATGGACTGCACTTATATAGTGCTTTTATCCAAAGCGCTTTACAAGGCCACTCGTTCACCCATTCACACACACATTCACACACCAATGGCAGCAGCTGCCATGCAATGTGCTAAAGGTGTGTTCACACCTACGCGATTCACCGCCGATTCTTGCGGCGAGTTTACATTGAAAGTCAATACAATTTGCGCAAATTGGGCGGCGCGGTAGGAGCAAATCAGGCGGCGCAGCACGCCGTGACCCCCTGCCGAATTCTGCGGCGAGATCAGGGTGAACCCCGCGGTGTGACCTGGCGGTTGCCGCTGTGGTGTGAACACAGCTTAACCAGCTCATTGGGAGCAATTTGGGGTTCAGTATCTTGCCCAAGGACACTAACATGTGGACAGGAGAAGCTGGGATTTGAACCGCCAACCCTGCGGTCATTGGTACGACCCGCTCTACCTCCTGTATGATTACACAAGCATAGATGATCAAGCCTATTACATGACGTGGCACACAGGTGAGAACTCACCTGGGGTGAAGGCTCTGTGGAACTGGAACAAGTCCTCTCCTCTCAGCTCCTCTGCAATCTGACCTATCTTGTTCCTCACACCGTCCAGCTTCAGGTCGGCCTCTGCCAGAACCTCCTCTACGTCTGGCACACTGCAGGATCAATCAAGAATTCTGAAGCCAGCACACACCAATTCATATTTCCATTGCATAGAAAAATGTATGACCATCTGAGGCATTTAGTTTCTAGCAGCAACACGGTTGTGTAATGTCAATCAAATTAATGTAATGAATGTCTACATTGAAAAAGATACATCCCTGCCTTTTCACTGGTTGTTTCAGCCCTGACCAACACTGTTCACAGCACTAACTCTGAGCAACGGTTGGCCACTTACCTGGTCACTCTGTGCAGTACGAAAATAGCCCTCTTGCTCTCAATGGTGATGTCCCGGCTGAGTTTGAAAAGCCTTTCGTGTTTATCATGTTTGGTGTCAAGCTCCAGCTGAAAAGCTTGCATAATCAAATACGTGTCTGAAATTAATGGCTGTGTTTTCTTGTGTGACAGCATCTCTCACCACATGTGTTTTCATGCAATGACTGCTAGCTATAACGTTAGCGCAATGCAGGGATGCCATCAATAACGGTAGTAGTTGTTACAGAACATTAGACATTTAGCTGACGCTTTTAAATGACTGTTAACGTAGGAAGTCCGTGCACTACTCACGAGAACTCACAAGTAGTGAGTACTCACACATCTCCTTTCTAAACAAGTGACTAGAGCATAATCTAGTGCCATTAAAAGCCAAAGTGCAAGAGCAGCAAAATATAGTTGACTGTCGAGGTTAGATACCTTTGAATGCAGATAGCACAGGAGAGGATGGGTAAGCAGCACTCATGTCACTGTCCTCCGTTTGTATATGCGAGGCGTGGTTTTTTCTTCTGCGGGGACATCCTTCACCTGTTATTAGATGTAACGTTAATGAAAGTCAACAGCTAGCTAGTTCGAGACGCTAGCTAGATAAGAAAACAAAAATCAGAGGGATAGCTAGGCTACTGTGCCACACCATGCATGCTTGACCTTACCTTCTCGCTTATTCATACCTTCGACCTACTCAGTATACGTTAATCGATATAATCTTCTGTCTTGGCTAGCTGCTAAACATCAACAACTCATAAGATTGAGCATGGTCGACGAAGTTAAACGCCTAAAAGAAATATATTTGGCGCACAATAACAATACACAACGCAACGCGTGATGTGAGAATAGCTCTGACCGGTTTTACAAGAAATCAATATTTTCCCTGGATCTTTGACATATACAACAATACGCTTTGGGTCTTCAGATTTCATACCCTGGCACTTTCTCGGACCTCGTGGGCCAGGGGGCTTGAGCGCCGTTTATGTGCGTAAATTAGCCAAATGAATTCTGGGAAATGTATTTTTTTTACACTGCCCTCACTCTGTACTTTTACGTCCGGAAGATTTCGTTCTCGCTCTTATGTGGTGTTACATCGCTCTGTAAAATGTTCCTATAGCGAATTCCATTTTTCAGGAGCTTCCTCGGTCGTCTCGTTGAGAGAGGTCAGATTAGAATTTACAGTTTAGATTCTTTAACTGGTCCTATGACCCTCCGGGTGAACTGTGTTGTGCTTCCCTCTGGAAAATTAGGGGTAGGATTTGTACATTCCCCCCTATCTTCCTCCCTGTCAAGCTCATTGTGTTGCCTCCGTGTATGAAATGCGCTATACAAATAAAATATTTGATTACAGTGCGATGTGTCTATGTTCCGATTTTGACTACTGAAGTGAGCTCTAAATTGATACATTAAAACACACCCGTGCCCGATCAAAACGTGTACCGAGATCTTCTATGCAATTAAACGTAGCGTGTGGGTGCAACCCAGCTCAGAGCCTGTGGCCAGCGCCCCGGCTATCCGACCCCCTCCCTACGCTATGGCCGATGCTAGATTGGACCATCCGGAGGGAGAAGGGGCGGGAACTCCGCTACACGTCATCAAATCCCCCAGCGGAATCGTTTGGCAGCCAGGAGACGCGCGGGCAGCGAGCTTTGAGCAATTATTTTATTGGTATTGCGATATGCGGATGGGATGGGGAGAGTCTGAGGGACCGGATTCTGTAGAGGTTTTTAGCTCCAGTAGATGGCGGTAATGCAACTTTTAGGATGCCAACCGCCGTTAAGCCCCACAGAAGAAGAAGAGTCTCCTCCCCATCTCCCTCCGGACGATCCGATCTAACATCAACCCTCCTAGAGGGGTGTGCCAAATGCGTACGTGACTCTTGCCCAGTACCAGCCTCGAGCCCAACCCCCCACGTGGTCCACAGTCAATACATTCCTGCATTTATCGAGCTCTTCACTTGGTGTATGTTTTTGTATTATGCAGTATTATGCAAACAACAAAACAACTAACACGTTTTATATATAAACAATTAAAATATAGTAGGAATACCACGAACGCAAGAGTGAGACACATTAAGACGTTGATCTAGATATGCTAGGTTAATTTGAGTAATTCCTCAAAGATAAAACATAGATAGATAGATAGATAAAACGCAGATGAGGGTAAGGTCGAACTTTTTCAGTTATCGATCAGCTTGTAACTACTTGAGACGAGAAGAAAGCCATAGCTGTTGTGTAAACTATTTGGGGGGGGGGACTTCGGGGGCGTGGTTTCAAGTAGTAGCAAAACACAAACGTAAACGGATAACTGCACCCGGTACGCCATACTGCACGACACCCTCGGACTTCACACATTGCCCGAAAATGTCTAGAAGACTGACTGCGCCCTCGCCGAAATGCCTCGGTCCGCTTAGTCTACACGTGAGGATAGGGGAATACGCGTGATGAAATTAATACGCTTCAAATCACTGGGAGACAATTTTCTGTTGAATTCAGTGTGGCGTGGCAAGCAGCGGATCACTCCCAAACTTCTCGGTAGCCGTGCACTCATTTCACCACAAGCATGGAGAACCAAAGTGCACTAGATTTGGACCGAGAGCGACAGTATTGTGAACTTTGTGGGAAAATGGAGAATCTCCTTAAATGTGGCCGGTGCCGAAGTTCGTTCTACTGCAGCAAGGAACACCAGAAACAGCACTGGAAAAAGCACAAGCTTATTTGCAAAGAGGCCGAGAAAACGCAGGTCCCTAAACAGAAGCCCGAAGCCAAGCAATCCTCGGGGGACTGTGAAAAGGGACTAGGGCCACCACAACAAAAGAGCCACACAGAGCCGGAGGACACCGCATCTTCGAGCAGTGAAATAATGACATTGTTAATCACAAACGCAGAGGGCACAGAGATCGCCGACGAAAAGCGAGTCGTGGATGGTTCCAGTGGCGACATATCAAATGGGCAAACTAGGCATTCGCCCCAGAAACTTGCTATGGATTATATAGTCCCATGTATGACCAAGCATGGCATCTGTATAGTTGACAACTTTCTTGGAGCAGACACTGGTCTGTGCATATTAGAGGACGTACAAGCTCTGCATAAAACTGGCAAATTCACCGCCGGCCAGTTGGTCAGTCAAAAGAGCGACTCCATTAAAGACATTCGAGGAGACAAAATAGCATGGGTAGAGGGAAGGGAGCCCGGCTGCGAGAAGATACAATTTCTAATGAGTCGCATGGACGACGTGGTCAGACATTGTAATGGTAAACTGGGAAACTACAGGATAAATGGAAGGACAAAAGTAAGTAATCAGGGAAAATTGAGTACAACTGCGTCCCTGTTTCCCCCCAATTTTCTGTAATATATAGCTGTTATTATAGCCCAATTTTCTTGTTTACACCTCAAAACGTTTGAGTAGGCCGCTTGCAAACAAGTTGCAAGGCATCTCGGCAGAGTCAAGATCCATGTTAAAGGATCATGTTCGTTTTTGACAACCTGGACCTTATTTACGGCATATTATAAGACGTTTGACTCACCGATATAATTTAGGTGTAATTCGGAGGCCTGTAGAAGAAATTTAAAATCCAGCGCGAACCAAGTATATCCATGTAATGGCGGCGGACGGGGCACTGAGAATGCAGCTTCTAAAAAATCTATTTTCTGCCGCGAAACGGTTGTTTTCATCAATCTGTAGTTATGAATCGCTAGTTGTGCTTACAAAGAGCGAGAGCTTGTTGTGGTTTTCACATGCCTCTGCAATATGATCTTAAGAAACGTTTTTAGAAACGAAAAACAGCTTCCCCACTTGCTCCAGCAACCACAGCGAGCAGACTGGCGCTTGATTTTAAATGTATTCTACAGGTCTCCGAATTACACCAAAGTTATCTCGGTGAGTCAAACGTCTTATAATATGCCGTAAATAAGGTCCAGGTTGTCAAAAATGAACAATATCCTTTAACAGCTGTCAATTCTTACTCATCCATCATGATCACCCATGTTGGAGTGATTGGTTGGGTTTGGGAAGTCGTCTGTGTAGAGCGTTTCAGAGATTAGTGACTAGTTACCATAAACATAGAGACCGGTCAAACCCTAAACCTAACCCAGAGCCTATAAGGTCTAAACCTTAACCCTAAACGTCCGCTGAGTTTATGGGAACTAGCCTTTGTCAGGGGTTTTACCCTTACCAGGCTATCATTGGCGGGAAAGGGAATTGTGGGTAGACGTCTGGAGTAAACACGACAAACCTGCTTGGTATGAGAACGGCTGTCAAATGGCAAGGTTAATCCAGCAGCCATCCTTGTCCTAGTACAAACCTAACCTATGACCTCCGAAAACATGCACCATATAATATAAACGCTCAGACTTGATAACATCATGTTTTATTATATCGCCTAGACGCTTTAGAGACCCTGGACTTGCAGTATGTAGACTAATATGCTTTCTCGAGGGCCCTCTGTCTCCTCTCCTGAGGAAATGCGCTGTCACGCACGGGAATACAGTGTTGCATTGTGGATCCAAGTGTTTCAACTTTCCCCCACTGAATGACTTTGGACTGCATTTTGAAAAGCAACTCGGGGCCAGAAACTGAGATCATGATAAGAGCTTTGGAGACTGACATTGTATTTACTCTTACTAAGGGTCCCTAGTAAGAAGAGGGTGTAGGGTGCTGAATTATCTTTAGTGGGGGATTGTTTCTGGACAGACCAATGCTTAGCACATGAAGCTGGGCCTATATCCAGAGAGTGTGCTTGCTAGACCTAGTGCTGCTGTTGAATGTGACTTTGACTATGGGGCACACTTCAGGCAGGGTCTTAGCCAATTAGAATTAAAGTCAAAAAGTGTTACTCTGTTACAGTAAACTTTTAAACTGACTTACAAGTAGCCTAGGTGTGTTGCTTCCTCCAACAGCTTAGCTTAACAATAAATCTTGTAGAGGCTACAAATTTCATCTAGCCTTTCAGATGATACACAGAGAGCTGCTGCTATTGGTTATTTCACTTTCTCTTATCTCTTTTTTGGTGCAGAGGTCTGCTCTTCATGTCCAGCTGTGTTTTTTTGTCCTTGTCTGGTCCGCAGACTCAGAGGTCCTCCTTTTGTTGAAATCAGATGGTGTGTTTACCAGAAAGCAAAAATTCACCGGGGGGCTGTCAGTGCTAGGGCTAGGTATTGATTCGAGTTTCAAGAATCGATAAGATTCTGATTCACAAGGTTCAGAATCGATTATTACAATACGATTCGATTCAATATCGATTCAGTTAGTGTTACAAAAACCTGTTTTTTTAGCTATAACCTTAAAGTTGCACTGAAACGGAAGTTTGAGATCATCTAACTTCAGTAGTTTGACGTATTTCCGACGCAAACAAGCTATGAGGGTGGGACATATGCTTAGAGGAATTTGATTGGAACATTGACAAGTGGACGGGTTTTAAAGGAGTAGTAAAGGGAAAATGCATGTTTAGCCCTGTTTAAGGTTACTTATGATCATATACAATGATTCAGATCAAAACGTTGACAAAGCTAGCATTTTCGAGAAAGTTGCTAATTGCTCTACCACCGTTTTGGTCATACAATGGATGTGGATGGGCATCTTGAAAAATCATTCAAAAACATGTTAAACTCTCAATTTCAAAGACAAGAAGCTCACCGAGGGTGTAATTGGTGGCCGTTGGTGTTCTGACATCAAATTCGCCGCAAAGTATGAATCCTGTAGGTATATTGATCATTTTATGAAATCCATTGACTTGTATTGACGCGACCGTTGTAGATGTGTAGATCAATCCGCAGAGGTGATTCAGGAAGCGCAACTACTTACGGTAGCTATTGTTTATGTTAGCTAGGCTAGCTAGTTTTCTCACTGCTCACACTACTCTTTCGCTCACAGACAAGGAAGCCCTAGGCTACAGTTCAGAAAACGCTTATCAAAATGGTTGATCTAGAAGAGTATGAATTTGATCGCGAGGAATCAGACTTTGACGGCAGCGCTTATAGTTTCAAGCCTGAATATAGTGAGGAGGAACTACAGCAAATGGAAGAGATGGAGGCTCGCCGAACCGCAGAGCCAGAGACGGTTAATGAAGCTGTCGCTGTACCACGAACCACGGGTGTTTGGTGGTGTGCTTGCAAACATTGCCGACAGATGCCCACCGAAGAAGAAAGTTTGTGCTGTACCGAGTGGGGCCTGTTACTAACAGCTGACATGGCAAACCTTTCGGTCCTTGCCTGTTGAAAGTGAGTCCTGCTTTTACCACTAGTATTTATGTCAGAGCGAATAAATCTACAGTTTTGATAATTTCATGCTGTAAGACCACTTCTTGCAATTCTATTTTTCAAAAGTTAGTCTTAGCAAAGGGATTATAATTATGCTTCAACACACACACGCACACACAGCTGGCAATAAGAACTTACCTCAAGTTCTTCCACTTGTTAGTCTTCTGTCGTTCCTCTATGTAAAGTCGGAACAGAATCACGTTTGAGGAAGACCCTTTTGGGAGATTTCTTCGAGAATAGCCTAGGCTTATTAACATTTGTCCTCAAAATGCAAAGCGCACACACGGTGATCTAAGACCCGAACAATATCCACGGGTGTGTTTAGGTCCAAGTAAAGAGATTCTAGCCACAACTTCAATCTTGCGGGATCGTTGTAGGGAAGTCTATGACAAGTTAGAGATGAACGGATTTTGCCACAATTGGCAACTGCACAATAGCGTGTCATTGTTGAGATCCCAAACAAATGCTTCGCACGAGCCTGTCTTGTTGTTGCGGCTAGCTTTTCAAGGAAGGAAGCTGAGCCGGAATCCACGGACGTCGCCTATCGCGAGATCACGTCATTGCGCAAGATCGGAATCAGTTAAAGCGGAAGTTTACACATGTATGTGCTGCGACTAAATAGTTCGATGCTAAATATTTTTAAAAAGCCTTTCCAGATGAACTAGAATCTTACTTTATGGCAAATTATATGCCAGAACGCCAACTAACACCTAGTTGAGTTTCTTGTCTTTGAAATCGAGAGTTGACAACGGTCACGTCAATACAAGTCAATGGATTTCATAAAATTATCAATAAAACCCTACAGGATTCATACTTTGCGGCGAATTTGATGTCAGAACACCAACGGCCACCAATTACACCCTCAGTGAGGTTCTTGTCTTTGAAATCGAGAGTTGAACATGTTTTTGAATGAATTTTCAAGATGCCCATCCACATCCATTGTATGACCAAAACGGTGGTAGACAATTATCAACTTTCTTGAAAATGCTAGCTTTGTCAACGTTTTGATCTGAATCATTGTATATGATCATAAGTAACCTTAAAACAGGGCTAAACATGCATTTTCCTTTACTACTCCTTTAAGAACTTTAGACAGATTCGATAGAAGGATAGCGTTGATTGACGGGTGGATGTCGTGAGATTATTGGCCTAAACTCTAAGGTACCTGTTGTCATTGCACGTGACCTACCGTTTTCCAGGAAGTAAGAAATTATATACTTTAATATAAGATTACAACAAAAGTACAATTTTGTAAAAAAAAAATGGCATACATCATTGAATAGGTGAACACTATGACCAATTATGTGAACCAAAATGGGGGAGCATGCTTTTTTCATTTCAGTGCGACTTTAAAGGAAAATGCTTGTTTTTGACAACCTGGACCTTATTTACGACATATTATAAGAAGTTTGACTCACCGAGATCACTTTTGTGTTGTTCGGAGGCCTGTAGAAGAAATTTAAAATCCAGCGCGAGCCAGTATATCCATGTAATGGCGTCGGACGGGGCAACGGGAATGCAGTTTCTCAAAATCCATTTTCGGCCGCTAAACGGTTGTTTTCATCAATCAGATTGGATGAATCGACAGTTGAGATTCCTCAACGCGAGCCATTGTTGTTTTTGTTTTCAAATACGGGGTCTTTAGCCTCTGTAATATGATCTTTACACGCCTCTCCCCCACTTGCTCCAGCACGCATGCGCACAGGCCAGCGCGCAGACTGGCTATTCTCCGTCTGTAGGCTACACTCGCGCTCACATTCTCTGCGCTACGATCGTTGTTGGTGCCGAGAATATTGTCGTCGTCATTCGTCAGCAACAATCCGATCGTAGCGCAGAGAATGTGAGCCGGAGAATAGCCAGTCTGCGCGCTGGCCTGTGCGCATGCGTGCTGGAGCAAGTGGGGGAGAGGCGTGTAAAGATCATATTACAGAGGCTAAAGACCCCGTATTTGAAAACAAAAACAACAATGGCTCGCGTTGAGGAATCTCAACTGTCGATTCATCCAATCTGATTGATGAAAACAACCGTTTAGCGGCCGAAAATGGATTTTGAGAAACTGCATTCCCGTTGCCCCGTCCGACGCCATTACATGGATATACTGGCTCGCGCTGGATTTTAAATTTCTTCTACAGGCCTCCGAACAACACAAAAGTGATCTCGGTGAGTCAAACTTCTTATAATATGTCGTAAATAAGGTCCAGGTTGTCAAAAACGAGCATTTTCCTTTAATTACATGACTGCCAAGTTATGCAACACATCAATACTAGGGCTGGGTATCGATACTTATTTCCAAAAATGAATCATTGAATCATTGAATGAATTAATGAATTAATTAACTATTCATTCCTTCACTTATTCATTCATTAAATAAAAGATCGATTTTGGGATTCATGAATCGACTCAGAATCATTTGATTCAGAATCGATGAATCGATTTTTTAAACACAGCCATAGTCAGTGCTGTGCTGTGCTGCAGCCATGTTTCCCCAAGTCAGACATTGTTGAGAGCTAACATTACCTCCTGCCCTGGTACATCCTGGCAACCCCAGGCCTGGACTGAGACCAGCATGACTTGCACAAATGGAAAGCCGGCCCCATTGGTATCAATGGCGCAAAGGAACAATACATTTCAAGTTGAATTCACAAAGGAAAAGGTAGAGGAAACAGTCAAGTTAATTATCATTGTTGTCGCTTCCCATTTCCATGCATAACACTTGAGGTGTGTGTTTCTTGCCAAGCGTGTTTGTTTACCATTTGATGACTCAGTATTGGAGTGAATTAGAATTTTTTTTTTTTTCATTGCTGAGACTCTTACATTCAGACATTGCCAGCAGCAAACATTTAAGATAAAAGGTAAATTGCCTTACAAGCCAGCCAAAATGTTATTAGAGATGTGTTAGAACAGTAAAGATGTGTCACACAGAACCACTATTGTCAGGTAGTGGACTGACATTGTATCTGCTTGTTGGGCTTTCTGAAGGATGTTGACACTTGACCTAGATATTTAGACTATGTAATTTGAGCAGGCTAAAGGAAGTTAGACATACATGAGTTAAACAGTTCTGTTTTTGAACACACTCAGGTTAATGAGCTGTGGTCCTCGACTGTAGACTTTGGTAGAAGTTACACTTTGTAATGCATTCTAAATTCCTGTCTCCCTGTTTGCTATTCCTGTATGCTTGTCTAAGCACCCCATTGGCCAGGGTCCAGGTGAAGCCTGGAGAAAGAGCTCCTGTTTTGACTGTTTGCAATCACAGCTGTAGAGATGAGCAAAGGAACGTAGGATAGATGATCAAAGAATAAAAGTTTGAGTAGGAGCAAACTGCTGATGCAGACTTTATGGATAGCACCCAACTTCCCTTGTTGATGATTCTTCAAAGTTAGATTGGTATCATCATGCCTAGTGCTCATTTGCTCAAAGCACTTGCACTCATGCCAAACATGTAAAAAATATTCAGATTGCAAATATTCAGATTGCAAAACATTTCAGAGGAGAGCATACTGAGACTGAAGATTACACCCTGTGCTTTCCGTCTCGGAAAAGAACATTTAGCATGGTTTTTCCCACACATTTACGGGTGCCCCATTGACTTCCATTGTAGCCCAGTTTGAGCCTGCAGAAAAACTGCAGCTTGATCAATACTGGAACGATCAGGAAAATTATGGTCTCTGTTTCAGGTTCATGGTAGACAACACAAATAGGCATAGAGATTCATTGTTTACTTAGCCACGACATGAGCAATCAGCACTAATATCTCACAAGCGCATAATAAATGTATGGACCATTGTGATTGTAAATAACCCCATAACAGGGCTGATAATGCTAGTCCTTTGACATCTTTATTGTGAAAGCTCATTACAAACAGGACGGTTTGGACGGTTTCAGCTGCTTGCTCAATGTCGGACCTCTTTTGTCTGGCTGTGGTGGTGGATCATTGGGGTTTGCCGACATGTGGTAGATGTCTGCAGATGATTTGCACAGTGTGGCCAGTAGAGATTTTTTTTTATAATTACAAGAATTAACGATCAACTAGGGCTGCGAGCCGCAGTGAGCGGGCCCTCGCACCCCACGCGTGTCGGGGTGCGGTGCCGTTAAAGGGTGTGCTACTTTGGTGTCCAGTACTGAGAAACTTCCTGTCACCAGTAGGTGGCGCTCTAAGCGTGACTCAATACCGATGCATAGATGTGTTCAGGACGGTACCTTGATGAAGCGTGAAAAATGTTGAGTAAATCGGACAATGTATGTCGGAGTTATGATGACTTCCTGCTTGACCTGTAGGCGGCGCTATAAGTATGACTCAATACTGACCAACAGATGTGTTCAGGACGTTACCTTCATCAACCCTGAGCAATTTGGAGTAGATCGGATAACGTATGTAGGAGTTATGAGGACTTCCTGTTTAACCAGTAGGTGGCGCTGTAGGTATGACGCAATACTGACTTACAGATGTGTTCAAGATGCGACCTTCATCAAGCATGAGCAATTTGGAGTAAATCGGATAACGTCTGTAGGGGTTATGAGTACTTCCTGTTTCACCAGTAGGTGGCGCTATAAGTGTGACTCAATACCGACGCATAGATGTGTTCAGAATGCGACCTTCATGAATCCTCAGCAATTTTGTGCAAATCGGATAATGTATGTAGGAGTTATGAGGACTTCCTGTTTCACCAATAGGTGGCGCTATAAGTATGACGCAATACTGATACATAGATGTGTTCAGGACAGAACCGTCATGAAGCGTGAGAAATATCGGACAAATCGGATAATGTATGTTGGAGTTATGAGGACTTTGTGTTTTATTGCGAAATGTCAAACTTTGGCGGGGCACCACGGCAAGGGTGTTTGGTGAAAACTTTTGATCACAAAGGTCTTAAGATGAAGCTGACCGAATATGAAGTTGATCGGATGAAATCTGTAGGAGGAGTTAGTTGAAGTACGAGGCATGGAAATGGTAAAAACAAGGACAAAATGGCACATTAAAAGCAAAATGGCTGACTTCCTGTTGGATGTTGGGTATAGCTCCAAGAGACATTTTAGTGTTACTTGATGAAGTACATATGCCCACCGAATTTCGTTCGCCTACATCAAACTGAAAGGTGGGGCTTGCCATTTAAAATTTTCCAGGGGGCGCTCTTGGGCCGTTTTGCCACACCCATTTCCGTCACCCATGAAATATCAAATTTTTCATCGAGACTGATGTATCAGCAAAGTTTCATCCATTTTCATCGATGTTTAGGCCGCCAAAAAGGCATTTGTTTGGGGAGAAGAAGGTAGGAGAATAATAACTAGAAAGTACATTTCCTGGAGAAAATGTGAGGTGGGCTAGCTGCTGCAGCTGTATGTAACAGCTACTGCTAGTACTACTACAGACAAGGCAATCTCCATGAACCCACCGGCAAAAAACGTGCGTCTCTAGCCCACTCACGGGCTGAATTGTGGGGTCCGTGGCGTGGACAGTGGCATGGTGGCCAGACTCCGCCCCCTCAGGTCAGAGCTGGTCGGGGACAGTGTACCCCTCTTCGGGCCACCTACCTGACTCCACCGGTGAAGACCGTGTGTCTCTAGCCAACTCAGGGGCTGAGTTGTGGGGCCCGTGGTGTGGATAGTGGCATACTGGTTAGGCTCCGCCCCCTTGGGTCACAGCTAGTCGGGGACAGTACAGTGACCTCTGGGCAATTTCCATGCATCCACCATTGAAGACTGTGTGTCTCTAGCCCACTCAGGGGCTGAAAAGTGAGTTCTGTGGCGTGAATAGTGGCGTGGTGGCGAGGCTCCGCCCCTTTTGGTCATAGCCAGTCGGGGACAGTGTACCCCTCTTCGGGTCACCTACCTGACTCCACCGGTGAAGACCGTGTGTCTCTAGCCCACTTTGGCTGAGTTCTGTGCTACCACATTAGTTATAAAAGGGTGCCTGTACCTTTAAGAGATGCTGCACATGCACACAAATTCAAAAAAAGCAACAGCTGCCACCAGTCTAATCCCAATTGACACACTGATCCTAGACATGGTCCGCTTCATCGCGAAAACTATAAATGTTACAGCTTATTGATACCATAGGAATCCCGAGAACTTGCAGAACATTTCTATGTATATGTCTGTATAGCTTAAACACTGTAGGCATGGCGACAAGTTAGAAAAAGGGTATAAATGCAAAATTAGCAGCTCAAAAGTTAGCCATATGTTTCAATGGGGAGCGCAGTTGCAGAACAAATCGTCATACCTCAAAAACGGTAAGTCACACAGCTTAGATACTTACATTGTACGAATCAGCACAGTTGTGTGAATGTTTTGATGTATAATGTGTGTGAGCTTTCAAAACTGTAGGAGTGCCAGCAGTTTACAAAATGTGAATATTTTCAAAGCAACAGCTGCCACCACTCTAAAAACATAATGATACTGAACATTCCGCCAGCAGTTTCAATGGCACAAAAATTACTATTAAAAGTTAAATTACTAAAAAAATATTTAAAAAAATATAAAAAATCTGAATACATCCGGGAAACAGCTAAAGACTATGAACATTTTAAAGTTTGAATGAAGTTTCTAGGACAAAGTATGAAGAAGTTTAAGTGCCAAAAAACTGAGGAGAATAATAGAAAGAAAGAAATAGTGGGAATATCACAAGTTGGGCTAGCTTTTACAAGCTAGCCCACCTAATAATAAAGAAAGAAATAGTGGGAATATCACAAGTTGGGCTAGCTTCTACAAGCTAGACCACCTAATAATAAAGAAAGAAATAGTGGGAATATCACAAGTTGGGCTAGCTTTTACAAGCTAGCCCTCCTAATAATCCTTCGAATTTCAATAGGGCCTCACACCGCCAGTGCTCGGGCCCTAATTATCGATTCATTGATAAGCTTTTTTTCCATTAAAACTACGCCTAGGGCAGAAGTAACAAATAAAGCATGTTTCCCTTGAAAAAAGCTTTATTCCTTGTGTTTTCACTGTCACTGCGAGGCGCGGATGATATTGATAACGTTAGCCTACATTAGCCTGCCCATACATGCTGATGATATTGATAACGTTAGCCTACATTAGCCTGCCCATACATGCTGACACTATTCCACTCAAAACAGCATTTGGACACAATTCAAACTAGACAGTCCAATAACAATCCTCTTAAACAAGGCAGTGAGTTATAGTTTTATTAATGATTATCGAGCAAAACATTTGTGATCGACCAAAATCCTTCTCACTCAACTATCGATCATTGATGCCCATCCCTAGTGGCCAGGTTGGTGTTTTTCCCAGCGTGATCTAGGCCAGTAGCTTATAGTTAACTTTATAGGTGCTGCATTGGTCTCCATTCTTCTTCCTCAATAGTGAAAAGAAACGACTAAAGAAACTAGGTCATTTCTTTAATGGCATGTTCTCCTCAGCTGAACTGTCAAGTTCCCCCCCCCCCCCCCCCCCCCCCCCAACACACACACACACGCTCCAGGATCTCCATCCTGACGGTTTGTACTGGTGCTTGGATAAGCATCTTTAAGAGCAGATCCCTGACCCTCTTCTCTCTCTTTCTCCTTTCTTTCTTTCCTTCTTTCCTTCCTTCTTTCATTCTTTCCTTCTTTCTTTCTCTCTTGATCCCATTCATCCCTCACATCAACAGGCTCCCCAAGTTGAAACTGAGCATCACTGATGTAGGGTTGCAAAATTGCAGGAATATTCACAAACTATTCATGGGAATTAACAGGAATAAACTGACAATTTATGGGAATTAACAGGAATAAATTATTTAGTCCCATACATTTCTGTTGATTCCCATAAATCCCTATTAATTCCCATGGGACATTTGTGAATATTCTTGAATTTCTCAACCCTACTCTGACGTTAGAAATAGCCAGACCCAATGGGGTCAGAGAGTGAGAGGTCTTTAAAGGTATACTTAGTAGGATTTTCTTAAACTAAAATATAGAGTAATACAAAAACAATCCCTCTCATTGATCACTTAGGCCTCATTAGAATGTGTGTTGGTGTGTTTATCTGCAGAGGCCCCTCCTTTTGCCTGTATTTTTTGTTCATTCTTTGTGACGTTTCTGGGCGTCAACTTTGGGCTGTGGGGGTGGAGTTGGGGGGAGGTGGGGTACCCCTCAACCAACAACGAGGGTGGTTGAGCCCTCAATACACAAGTTGCCATATCCGTTAAGAATGCAATCCGACTGAATCAAAGTGAGAACTGAAGATAATGGCGGAGGCAGAACCTAAAATGGCAAAATATAGCAAGGCATTCATTTCCCGCTGACTTGCAGATGTGAAAAATTGTCTGACTCGGCAACCGTGGTCAGGGGGAGGAGCGGAGAAAGAGCAGGGAGGAGGAGGGCTGAAGGTTGAGTGTTAACAAAACAGAACTGACAAATCCTACTAATTATATTAGGGCCATTTACCAATTACCAGTCCATTTACCATTTACCAAAACGAGTAGTTTGAAACACCTAACCTCGGTTGATTAATGATTTACGTATGAGAGAGATTTTCCTAGTTCTCCAAAAGGCGTTTGCCTACAGTAGGTTTTACTTGAACTTGAGTTCAGCCTTTCTAACAACTGGTTTATCGGTAAACCAGAGGTCATCTGACTGCACCTCCACCCCAAGGCTCCTCTCTCTATCTCTAATCTCTCCATCTCCGGTCTCCTTCTCTCACTTTTTCTCTTTCTCTTTGAAGGCCAGCCAGCCTCTGAGGCTGTGTCTGCGGAATGTAAACAAACAAAAGCACCATTGTGACCAAGGTCAGCCACCTAGTGACACAGAGGAATACGGAAGAATGAAGCCTGAATTCAAGAATGAATCAAGCCTTGTCTCGCGCTAGCAGACTAGAGACTGACGCGTGAGTCAAGGCTACCTGTAGTGATTCAGGCCAACTGAGGTGTTTCAGGCCAACTGAGGTGTTTCCGGCCAACTGAGGTGTTTCAGGCTAACTGAGGTGTTTCGGGCCAACTGAGGTGATTCGGGCCAACTGAGGTGATTCGGGCCAACTGAGGTGATTCGGGCCAACTGAGGTGATTCGGGCCAACTGAGGTGATTCGGGCCAACTGAGGTGATTCGGGCCAACTGAGGTGATTCGGGCTAACTGGTGATTCGGGTTAACCCGGTTAACTGAGGTGATTCAGGTTAACACCACCCTCCATTTGGTTTCTGTCTCAGTAGGAAACTAGGAAGAACTAGGAAAATATGTGAGAACTAGGAAAATATGTGAAACTTCTGACAGTTGAAGAGAAACTTGTTTCCACTAATTACTGTTATCAATTCTTTAAATATATCATTGTCACTAGTGAGCTGTTTGTTGTGGTTTGGTGTCAATAGAGGTATACTTGTTGTTTTAGCCAATCTTATGACTTTTAAAGTCTATATTAGTTTCAACAGAGAGCAGTGGTAAGATTAGAAAAGGGGGTTGTTAGGAGTTAATCTTTCGACAGGTCTCAATCAGAATTCGTTTATTGCCATTGTACTTTACACACACACGACTTTTTTCTGACACCGGGGTGCTTACAACAATAAATCAGTGCAAGGACAGAACAGTGCATGACGGGACTCGTATAGTGCAGTGATACAAACACAGTGCAAAAAATAGCAGTGCAATTGGACTCCACAATAGTTAGTGCAGTAGTCAGTGTAGTGCAAAAATTGCAGGGGGCGGGGGAGAGAGTCAGAGGGTCACCTTGTTGATAAGGCTGATGGCCGTGGGGAAAAAGTTGTTCCTGTGTCTAACAGTTTGTCTTTTAATGACCGACCGCAGCCTCCTGCCAGAGGGGGGCGGTGTGAAGAGTGGGAGGAGTCGGCCATGGTCTTTCTGGCCCACTTCAGCGCCCTAGAGTTGTGCAGGGCCTGGAGGGAGGGCAGGGCGCAGCCAATCACCCTCTCCGCAGAGTATATCACCCGCCGCAAATTAGTCTTGTCCTTGACCGTAACGACGGGGAACCAGGTGGTGATGGAGGAGGTGAGGATGGACTCGGAGGATGGAGGTGTAGAATTGTACCATCATGATCTGTGGCAGGTTGAATTTCTTCAGCTGCCGCAGAAAGTACATCCTCTGTTGAGCCTTCTTGATCAGGGTGCTGGTGTTCAGTTCCCACTTGAGGTCCTGGGACATGACAGTACCCAGGAAGCGGAGGGAGTCCACGGTGGCAGGGGGGGGGGGGGTGCTTCTTTCTGAAGTCGACCACCATTTCCACTGTCTAGAGCGTTAAGCTCCAGGTTGTTCTGGCCGCACCAGGTCAGCAGCTGTTCAATCTCCCCCGTGTAGGCAGTTCGTCCCCCTTGGAGATGAGACCTATGAGGTTTGGTGTCATCCGCAAACTTCAAGAGCTTCACGGGCTGATGGCTGCAGCTGTTGGTGTACAGTGAGAATAGTAGGGGGGAAGAACACAGTCTTGTGGGGAGCCAGTACTGATGGACTTGGGGTCAGAGATGTTCTTCCTCAGCTTCACGCGCTGGGTCCTGTTAGACAGGTTGTCCATGATCCACCTGTGGGTGGAGTCAGGCACTCGTAGCAGGGAGAGTCCGTGCTCCAGTGTGGCCGGGAGGGAGGTGACAGACATATGTGCCTAAGGTGTCCAGATGCTGTAGGATGTAGTGAGGAGCCATGTTCACCGCATCGTCCGCAGGTCTGCAACCTGCGGCTCTTTAGCCCCTCTACAGTGGCTCACTGGCTTTGACAAAGATTATATGAAAATGAATAACTAAATAAATATATTACCATTAAATACATTTATTTATTACTAAAATAAATGGTCATGTTGGCATTCAAGTTAGCTAACTAGCTAGATAGCAGCTAGCCTCGTGAGACCATCCTGATTTTGTGAGGACACATTCTGTTTCTTTCGCAAATCAGTCTGGATACTCTCCATAAAAATCTGTTTGTGCCAGATCAGAAAACGATCTCGCCAATCAGCGTTTGAAATACAAACAGGCAGGGTGGGTTTAAGTGTGACGACAGTGAGGAGCGGTTGAAGTTAGCGCGTGATAGATGGTGATACACAGATGGTTCATCCAATCACCTGCTAAGTAATTTTGAAAGTGTCTGCCCTTTTCCAAGCAATACCAAAGGAGATTTCCCAGATGGTTATGCGAAGCAAACTATCTGGTGCGTCAGGTTAGATGGCAGCAGACTGCATAGAAATTCACCAGAATGCAGGAAATGTAGTGTTTGGTGCTCAAAATTTCCCCCTTGGACCCCCCGACACCCTTGCCCCTCTTTATGTATTCCCCCTGGGTGCATATACCACCACACCTGAAAATAAATGTAAGGAAGCATTACCTTAATTTTAAGATCAAATATGTTTTGCGGATCCAGTCAGATTTTGTATAAATTTTTTGGCCAAAAATGGCTCTTTTGATAGTAAAGGTTGCCGACCCCTGCTCTAGAGTCTAGACCTATCACATTTCCCTCTAGACCTATCGCATTTCCCTCTCGACCTATCACATTTCCCTCTCGACCTATCACTTTCCCTTTCAACCTATTTTCCTTAAGACCCATAGACCAGAGGGTAACATCAAACTGTAGTAAAAAGGAAGTACACGCATGTGGACACGCCCCTTTTTGGGTGAAAATGAGGCGGGACCAGGGCAGAACTTCCCGTTCATTTCAACTTGCCGCCGTTCAGATTCAAAGTTGTTCACCCAGACGGGCAGTAACCACACGCACGGCATGAACGTTCCCGGATCGCACGGCATGAACGTTCCCGGATCACACAGCATGGACGTTCCTGGATGAGCGCTCTCGTCCATCACATATTTCCTCTGTAGGGAGCGGTTTGTTTTTTTTCCATGTGGCGCCATGTGTTTTTTGGGTCGGAGGGGGAGAAGCGGGAACTGCAGGTTCAGGACAGGAGCACGGCTATTTGAGGACAAACCTGTTCTGCTTCAGGCAACTATATGAGGCCCAGAGTGCGCATGTGTTTTAGGAGTATTTGCTGTAGTGGTCCTGGCCACAGGGGGTGGGGGCCGGTTTGAGGGCATGGTCACTGAGCGGCAGTGCCGGCTCTGCCCACCGCCGTTGTTACACTTCAGTGGTGGACAGAAAGGCCGCCTCACCCTCCCAGTCTCACACTTGCTCCATAGACACACTTCCATGACGGTGACTAATATGTTTACCCATCCCTAGCACTCCAGCGTGAGCGGGGGGGTTTACTAGTGGATCACCCAAACTCCCTCACGCACTGCACGTAGCAAGACCATTAAAATACTGCTCTCTCTGGAGGGAAGCCAGGAGTCAAAGTTCTCTCACTCTCTCTTCTCCTTCCCCCGGCCTCTCTCTCTCTCTCATATATATTTATAAACAGCTTAACTGTATAGGGGTTCTGGCTGACAGGAAGCCCTTCGTCCATTAGCGTGCCTCTCACACCCCTTTGAACCCCTGGAGCACACAAGGCGACCCCCTCCTAACTCACCCCGCCTACCAGGAGATGGGCTCAACAAAGTAGTTTGTCAGGCAGGGTCACTGAAGCGAACCCCCCCTCCTGGAGTGGAGACGTGACGTGACGTCTTTGAAGGCTCAGAATACAGGTCGCCTCTGTCATGTGCAGTGGACCGGTGTGGAAGAGCGTAGACTGACGCAAAAGCTGCAGGGAAATATTCCAACAAAAAGAGTCCTATCAGTGTGGGACATGCAAGGCGCGTCTTCCTCTTAAAACCGCTGTTTATGGTTTCCAGTAACCAGAAAAACAACAAAGGGGAATCCGGGAATGTTTTGTGTTTCTAGTGAAAGAACGACAGTTGTCCCTGCATCATGATGAGACCCTTTGCCACAAGACCCAGAGTTAGTTTGCATGTTAGCAGAGTGAACTGTAGGAGAGGGAAGAAACATGAGCAGAGTGGGTCCTATGGTTTGAATTGTAACGGTATCGCCCTGTAGAGAGAACATCATAGCTTGACACATTTTGACTTTCTTTTAGTCCGCTGTGCTGTGTGTGTTTAGAATAATGTTGCTATGGCTTGGTTTGTGTTGATCCCAGTGCATGGAAGAATGTGGAAGAACCTGCTCTCGGTTTGGTATCACCGCCTAGGCACGGTATGGGGGCTAAACTTGCTGTGTGCGTGCGTGCGTGCGTGCTTGGCCAGAGTTTATAAATCTGGGCAGTGTTTCCCAGAGGCATCATGGCGCTATGTTCATTGTAAGATACGTCGTAAGCTCTCCCTCCAGGTGGCGCGTCGTTTCCCAGAACCTTCTTAGGCTGAGGTATACCTCGGCTAAGGAGGCTCTGGGAAACAGCTCTTCCCAAAGCACATCGTAAATCGAGCTTACAATGTACCTTCTGAAGTTGCATTTTAAGCTCTCCCTTGAGCTGAAGCGCTGTTTCCCAGAGCCTCTTTACCCAAGGTATACCTTAGCCAAGGGATACTTTCTTAAGGGCGGTCTGAACCCATCGTAAGCTGTCCCTTATCGATGCGCTCCGTTCATCCCGTTATAGTTATAGCCCGAGTACAGAAAAATTATACTTTTAAAAAGGAGAGTTGCAATATAGCGCACATCTATCTACCCTACCTGCGTGAATTACACCATTAGTGTACATTAAACTTTATGAAAATGTATGATGAAAACAGTGTTTTTGTATCCTACATAACACATCACATGAATGTTGTCTTTTAAAATGTTATTGAGACAAGTAAAATATAGGGACTATCTAGCCTAATATAATCCAATCTGTGAACAACAACAACATTTTCTTATGTAAAGGAGCAATTTGATGACATGGTCTGTCTGTATATAGTCTACTGTAGGATACCGACAGATATCCTGGTGAATTGATTAATCCAATGAGGCCTTCTAGACCCATACTAGGGTAGACACAGGTAATTAATTAAGGCCCCCTTCTATTACGTGTGTCACAGCCAACTTGTGCTTTACCTACATCGTTGCTGCATTACACAATACTGTGTTTAATTCATGCATAGTGTATCCTGTCTGCATGTAGGACATTTCTAAATGCCTATCAACATTTCCTACCTGACAGGATGCGCTACCCATGAATTGAACATAACATAATAGGTGGTAGGTCATCCTGAGGAGGTAGGCTATATGACAACTTTTCAGAACACCTGCTGAACAAAATAAGTCACCCATTTAGCCATCATCATCATTAGCTCAGAAATGCCTTTTCACATGTCCCTCTTTAGTCTACAGTACTGAGCAGGTGGCTCTTGTGACAATTGTTGTAGCACGAAGGAGGAGACCTGTTTGCAGTAGAGCTGGGGCGTTGCAGGCAGTAGAGTTGGGCTATGCAGGCAGTAGAGTTGGGGCGTTGCAGGCAGTAGAGTTGGGGCGTTGCAGGCAGTAGAGTTGGGGCGTTGCAGGCAGTAGAGTTGGGGCGTTGCAGGCAGTAGAGTTGGGGCGTTGCAGGCAGTAGACTTGGGGCGTTGCAGGCAGGTTCATGCGACCCCAGGAGAGTTTTGCGGCAAACACCCCGCAGGAAACGGCAAAGGGGAAGCTGACGTGCGCCCGTGATACCTCCGGTTTATTTTCTCGCTCTTTTTCATTGTCTGCAATCTGTCTATAATCTTCCGGCTGGTTTGTCAGTGAGTCAGCTGCCGTGCACCACTCTGTTCCCTACGTGTGTGTGTGTGTGTGTGTGTGTGTGTGTGTGTGTGTGTGTGTGTGTGTGTGTGTGTGTGTGTGTGTGTGTGTGTGTGTGTGTGTGTGTGTGTGTGTGTGTGTGTGTGTGTGTGTGTGTGAGAGAGAGAGATAATATAAAGTCCAAGGGCCTCATTTATCAAAGAGCGTGTAAAAGAGGGCGTGCGGAGAATGCAAAATGTAGCGTACCACGAGAATATTTACACGCTTTTCGGATCTATCAAAAATGTCGTACACGCTGCTGCACCATTTCCTCCACAAAAAATCTGACGGTGGCGTAGAGGAGAGCGGACGCGCCCCGTGTTCCGCCCTCGCCACGCCCAAATCCAACCATATATGGTCAAAACTATGACAGCGCACAACGTGGATACACCGGAAGGAACCCACATAATATAGCGTGGAGCATAGGAAAGACAAATACGGTTATGGAAAAACGCGGAAAGAAGATAAACTTTTCGGAGACGGAGGTGCATGTGCTTGTTGGTGAGGTCCACGCGAGGAAAGAAAATCATCTTCGTAAGGTAAGCTATTTGTACGAGCCTACATTTTTCTGATTGCTCCTACAGTTTAGGTAGCCTACTGTACGTTTCGTGCATCCTGTATGTGGCGTAGGCTACACGGACATTCTGTATTATGTGGCTGTGAAGAAAGCAAACATTCCACACATTCTGTGGTAGGCTATGATTGATTTAGGACCAAAAACAGGGAACGATAACACAGATGACCACTTCATAATGTTAGACCACATTAAACATTTTCCCCTCTAGGAAATTAAGACTCTCATCTAAATCACCCGGTAAATCCCACTTAAGCATTTATTTGGCTGCCAACAGAAAAACATATCAATTGAATATGGCTACACAATGAAATGTTTAATGCATAATCAAGTTAACAGACAAACTCAAAGAAAATGACTGAAATTGTTTCTCCAGACTCTGACGTGGGGTGGGACTCAGAGGAGGGGGAGTCTGCAGTGGTCCTTGACCTGACGGTCGTGCCCCCGCCGGTTGCAGCCTCTACATCCAGCACCACGACCTCCAGTGCCTCCACCTCCAGCGCACCGGCCTCCACCTCCAGTGCCATCTCCAGCGCCTCCGTCTCCGTCTCCACCGCCCACGCCTCCACCTCCGGCTGCCAGCGTCCCTGCCTCAAGGGTCCCTGAGGGCTGGGCTTCCTCTCAGACGCTGTGCTGGAGGCTCATGACCCTAGAGGCCCAGAGGGACATGGCAGAAGGGATTGGGGCAGTTGTGCAGCAGTTGGTGGAGGTCACCACACTACACCACCAGAGCCAACAGGACATCCTCACTGCACTTCATTCCCTCACACATGCTGTCACGGACCTCACACTGTCACTCACTACCACACTCACGGACCTCACACAGTCACTCACTACCACACTCAAGGACCTCACACAGTCACTCACTACCACACTCAAGGACCTCACACAGTCACTCACTACCACACTCACAGACCTCACACATTCACTCACAAACGCACTCACACAGTCACCCACCAACAGACAATAAAATGGTAGAAATGTGAACCTTACTTGTTTGTGTCTTCATAGCTGGCGCATGACCTCAGTGTGGGCCCTTTGGCCCCGCTGGTAAACCTCATGACGGGGAGGGGGCTGAGGGCTTGGGTCCTCATTTTGTGGTGGGGTCTTGACTGGTTCTCATTCTTATCAGCTTTGAATATACATCTTGGCAAACATAACAGAATGATGTACAAGGAGGGGACAGATACCTAGTGAAAGTACTATTGGTTGCTAGTAAAAAGACAATAATGAGGGCTTGGTATAAGGTGGAACCCCCAACCAAGGAGCAGTGGTGGGTGTTGTGGAGGAGATTTATGAGATTTATTTATGCATTGAGGATGCAGGAAGGAAAGTTTGAAGGGAGATGGGAAAAATGGATGGATTATAGAAGGAAGTGTGATGATACCACTAATATTAAAACTGTCATATTTGAGTAAGAAAAAAAAGCTGCATGGATGGAAGTACCCATAAGCTGTTATTGTAAGTTTATGTTTTATTGTATTGTCGTTGTATGGATGGAAAATGCTAATAAAGATTAAAGTAAAAAAGACAAAGAATATGTATCTTGGCTATGCACACACCAACAAGCCAGCCGTCACGCGCAGCGCCTGCCTCCAGTCTAGCCCCTACCCTGCTGTGCGCCAGGATGAATGAGTCATGCGTGGAGCCAGGCCACCGTGCCACTACACTTGTGATGAGCATGTCGGCGTCACATATGATTTGGGTATTTATAGTGTGCACATTTTTGCGATTCACATAGACGTATTCATTCACTGATGGTGCCCTTATGTGGGTGCAGTCGCCATCGCCGTCACCTCTTTGGAGTTCTATCTCGGCCAGTAGGCCGAGTAGCGCCGGATTCATTTAGGCTCGCATTACGCACAGGAGGACTGTCATTTATATGCTTACCAAACAGCAAACAGGTCCACATGATCACATATTAATGACAATCTAATTGGTCAATTATTGCCGTTTGATGGAGTGCCTGCATTAGGTGTGTGACATATAGCGCGGAAAGATTTGGGACAGCGCATAGGTTCAGTTTCGGGAACAAATCCATATCGGACCATTAATGAGCCGGTTAGAGGACACGTCTAATCTTGCATTGCGATATATGTTTGTGCTGAATTGAGCTATTAGCCTACATGATTGTGCGTTCATGAACTGTCGCTCTTATTCTCTCCATCAAACATTGTAATTCACCGACGCACCACCTGCGTCGCCAGTTCCCCCTGTGTTCAAAAAGGGTGTAGAAAACCGTGTAAATCGGTACGTCTACTTGAGAGGTGTCCTACAAAAGCGCGTAGAAAGGCGACTAAATTTTTGCCCTTTCGGCTTGATAGATCGCGCTGTGGGGGGGGAAAATGGCGTACGCCTGAAATCGGGGAAAGGACCGTGTAAAAAAAAAAAAAAGGCGTATCTCAATGATAAATGAGGCTCCAGCTCAGCCCTTTAGAATGGGGATGCACAATATATCGTCAATCATATCGGTATTGGCCGATATTAGTCATTTTTTAATATATTGGTATCGGTCCGATGTGCCGAACAGGACCAACGTGAACAGCTGACAATTATTTGTGTAGCTGCTGTTGTGTAGTTGTTGAGAGGAAACAATGCGGTAAATCTATGACTTATCGGCTTTTCCAAATGGTTTGGAGATAGAGACAGTGCTTCCATGTGTTTTTCAGTATGTATAACTTTTGATTATCATAGAAACTTTATACAGATCTTATCGACATTGGTAAATATTGTTTATCGGCCATGACAGCAGTGTTGATAGCTGTTGTCGGTATCGGCCAAAATGTTCATATCTGTGCATCCCTACTTGAGAATGAATTATGTTTTAGTGAATGGTGCCGTCTGTAGTCTAGCTTTCTCCTCATCAGTGTTGTTGTTGTTTTTTGCCCTGTCTTCAGGCTATGGTGGCGTGTTATCCAGGAAATGGCACAGGATACGTGCGCCATGTGGACAACCCTAACGGCGATGGGCGATGCGTCACCTGCATATACTACCTTAATAAAGACTGGGATGCCATGGTCTGTATTGTGAATTATATCTCGTCTCGTGCCAATACGCCTCTGATGGATGAATGGATATTGATGGATGTAGACAGATTGAATGCTTGATTTTATTTATCCCCGAGGGGAAATTGTGGTGTTACAGTAGTAAGGACGACCAACAAGGCACAATGAGGGACTAATGCTGCGTTCCTTTTGGAGAAAACAAGTGGAGAGGGGCATTCCAGTTAAACTCTGCGTAGTATTACCTTAATTTCAACTTCCCGGGCCAAAGGGAACGCAGCATGATTCCAGTGAGACTACACTCACCCCAGAAATCACACAGGTGTGATTGGGGCATCTATCAGTGGACACTGGAGAATTCTGAGAATGTTTCTTCTGAGGGGGGTTGAAGACTGACAGTTCAGTCCAGATGCTGTGTTAGTGATTGTGCCCTAGTGTGTAGTGTTACCATGGCCGGTTGAGCCTCATCCCGTAGGCCGACCCGAGTGCAGGGGTGACCTTTCACCCCCGCCCCAACCCCCCACATCCTCCAGCTGCAGTCGGCCTGGGCTGATCCTCATCTCTCTCTCCTGGGCTCATCCTCATCTCTCTCTTCTGGGCTGATCCTCTGCTCTCTCTCCTGGGCTCATCCTCATCTCTCTCTTCTGGGCTGATCCTCTGCTCTCTCTCCTGGGCTCATCCTCAGCTCTCTCTCCTGGGCTCATCCTCTGCTCTCTCTCCTGGGCTGATCCTCTGCTCTCTCTCCTGGGCTGATCGTCTGCTCTCTCTCCTGGGCTCATCCTCATCTCTCTCTCCTGGGCTCATCCTCTGCTCTCTCTCCTGGGCTCATCCTCATCTCTCTCTCCTGGGCTGATCCTCTGCTCTCTCTCCTGGGCTGATCGTCTGCTCTCTCTCCTGGGCTCATCCTCTGCTCTCTCTCCTGGGCTCATCCTCTGCTCTCTCTCCTGGGCTCATCCTCAGCTCTCTCTCCTGGGCTCATCCTCTGCTCTCTCTCCTGGGCTCATCCTCTGCTCTCTCTCCTGGGCTGATCCTCATCTCTCTCTCCTGGGCTCATCCTCATCTCTCTCTCCTGGGCTCATCCTCTGCTCTCTCTCCTGGGCTCATCCTCATCTCTCTCTTCTGGGCTGATCCTCTGCTCTCTCTCCTGGGCTGATCCTCATCTCTCTCTCCTGGGCTCATCCTCATCTCTCTCTCCTGGGCTCATCCTCTGCTCTCTCTCCTGGGCTCATCCTCTGCTCTCTCTCCTGGGCTCATCCTCTGCTCTCTCTCCGGGGCTCATCCTCTGCTCTCTCTCCGGGGCTCATCCTCATCTCTCTCTCCTGGGCTCATCCTCCGCTCTCTCTCCTGGGCTCATCCTCCGCTCTCTCTCCTGGGCTGGTCCTCAGCTCTCTCCGCTTCGCCTAAGGAGGGCGGACAGGTGGCCGCAGGGAGCGAAGTGCCAGAGGCGACGCCCCTCCCCCCTCCCTCCGGCCCAGGAATAGGCTAACCCCCTCCCCCCTCTCTCTGGCCCAGGGATAGGCTAACCCCCTAAACCCCCACCCCACCACCAGCTCCGCTCTGCTCGGTAACAAGCCTGTCACCACCCTGCCGTGCGAAGGATGTAGCGTGAAGAGAGGCATCCTTGCCTCTCGTGTTTTGGGGTCAAAGGTCACTGGCCTAAGCGGAGCAGGAACTTACCCCTTGAGTTAAGGTGGTCGGGGTAAGGGGGCAGGATGCTGTGCACCAGGAAACGACGATAATGCACTAACAGCACGCGAGGGTCAGCCGTTTCCAGCATTGGTCAGGGGAACGAGTGAGAGGAACAAAAGCACGTAGGCCCGGGTAGGTGTAGGGTGGATCAGCACTAAGCTTCCCTCAGATGGTTGACCTCCAGACCTGCTTATAGGGACTCATCTTATTACGGGAAACCCTGTTTTTGTTAGTGGAAGATGGCGTGAGGTAAAACTCAGACTACACCAGGTGTTTGTCCCGGCGTAGGGGGATAAAAGAGGATCCCTGACAGCTACTTCAGTGCTGTTAGGAACGCAAAGTGGTATAAGCCGAATTAATGACACGTTGAATGTTCACGCCAGTGAAAAATAATCTGCTTTCGTTATTCAAATGACACCCCCCCCCCCTTAAGTCACGTTAGTAAACAGGTTGGACATGTAAATGTGTTAATTGCCATATTGTTGCTGTGGCACCTTTGGTGAGCTCTCTGTTAAAGAATTTGCCAAGATACCGATAGTCCCATCAGGGGTTGACATGGCTCTGGAATGTCTATGCTCCACTGCTCACATTACCAACCATTACCCAGCTCTTCATAGGATGTGCTGAGAGTCTCATATTACCTCAAATCAAGGACATATTCCATCTTATTGCATCACTTTTATAACTGTATCCATATTTTTTCACATTGTCTGTCTGGGCGTGCGTGCATGAGTTACCCCCTTGATTCCTAGGGTTTCTAGTATGCCCTGTTAATCCAGTTAAACACTGGAAGCAGAGTATTGTTGGGATTTCAGCTGGAGGTTCAAACAGCCGCAGAACAGACAACATGATGCCATTACGCGTGGAAACCCGTAGCCCATGAACATGTACAGCTGCTTTCCCCAAAGAGCTAGCTGGGCTACAGCCGATACTGTTGTGGAAACAACCGTGGTGTACTGTACCGCTACTTCCAATCTCCAAAGTTTATAGTCTGGGGAAAATTCAGGGGCCTCATTTATAAATCCTTGCTCAGGATTCGCCTAAGGATTGATTGGGACATCTGCAAGTTGTTCATGAGCCACTCCTGGTCACTGGCCAGTAGGTGTTGCTGGTCCCTGAAGACTCGCTCTCTCTGAATTCCTTCCTCCACATCATCAAACAGCAGTACATATAAAGCAGCCATTGTGGGTCATTACGCATTGGAATTGCATACCTTTTTATACCCACCCACAGACATGATGATATGGAACAGGTGCAATTGTTATTGACAATAGCCTTTATGAACCAGTGAACCACGCACGTGATTGATTGATTGATTTCATTCCTGGGTATAGGAGACGATGGATCCGAGGGATGACATGTAGAGGCGAGGGCATTTATTTCCGACAATGCTGGATGTCATGAAAACAGGACAGCCGATGACACATAACATCCATAACATCTAAGACAATTAACAGCACTCTCATCTGCCCGACTGAGGCATCGAACACAGGATCAGTTTAGCCTATTTCATTTATCAAATATGCATGGTAATTTCTAAAATCTAAAATTTCTAAATAGCCTAAATCGGGGGTCTCAAACTCGCGGCCCACCCCACCCCTCCATCCGGCTCTGGACATGATGTCAGAAATATAATGTAATCCGGCCTGCAAAATAATTTTTTGTACATGGCGCCGGCAGGCAGGCCTACAATGAGACATTCAAGTCTCTCAAACGTGGGGAGAAATGCTGTTATTATTGTGCGCAGCACGCGAGGTGAATGCTGCATACAATCAATCAATCAATCAATCACCTTCATTAATCGGACAATGGTCCATATAAAAAACACATACAACAATATAAATACAAGACAGGGATACAAAAAAGGGTTTAAACTCTGTGTAGAAGGCACTGGTACCAATATGTCCAGAAGTGGGAACCGTATCTTACAGCGCTAAACTTGGGATTAGTCAGCAGCTGGATGACGTCATTCTGTGACCCATCTAAGCGGCAAGAGCATTTATACATCAAGTTCCTAAGCAGAGCCTCAAAGGTGCTAATTCTTGCCGTGCTGAACAGTTCACTAGCACTACTCCACCTGGGCTTGTTCAAAAAGATTTTGAAACAGTCATTGTAGGCAACCCGTAGTTTGTGAAAGCTCTCCTTTTAAACTTCACCCACTCCCCCATTTGATGCATACTGTACTCTGATTGGAGTACCAGAATGACAGAAGCCTAGTTATGGTATCAGGCACCCCCCTTTCACTCAATTTTATTATATGCATTCGTATGCATTCTTTTGTGTGTACGCAAGCTTTATAAATGAGGCCCCAGGTCTTCTATGTTCCCCACATCCACTAGTCGATATATAATCCAGGTGAAAACACGCTCTGCCTTGACCCTGGTGTTTTGCATTAGTAAAAATTAGCCTTGAGAGACCCGTGTGGAGCAACTCCATTATCAGGAGTGTTTACGTCTTGGCTCGGCTAGCATGCCTTGTGTAGAGCAAGACCCAGAGTGCTAACCTCTTGGGTGTTAACCTCTTGGCTTGGCCTAGCGTCTTGTGTGAAGAGCAAGGCCTCATCGTCACGTCGCTGGTCGGCCTCCACGGCTCTCTGCTCTTTCACTCTCCAGCTCCTTTATCCAGCCTGCACACTTTTCCTGTGGCGTGTTCTTCCCATCCCTGCACAGGAAAGCCGTTCCCAGGCACCACTTCCTATCCTGGGCTTCCCCCCCAGGGCCAGGAGGGGCTCTTCACCCGGCACACAGTTTATATTAGAACCAGGCAGGAGGGCACCCCCCCCCCCCCCCCTCTCATCTGTCTGTCATGATTGATAGTTACCTTTGCTGCTCAAGGACTATTTCGGTCTGCTGTGTACGTGTTTGTGTGTGTGTGTGTCCGCTGCGTTCTGCTGCTGAACTCTTCTGTGGGCTCTGCCACGCTCTGCCCTGCTCCTCTAGGAACACGGCGGCCTGCTTCGAATATACCCCGAGGGGAAGTCCCAGTTTGCAGACATCGAGCCCAAATTCGACAGGCTGTTGTTCTTCTGGTCGGACAGACGGAACCCGCACGAGGTCCAACCTGCCTACGCCACCAGGTGAGCACCTCTTTAAAGGGATAGTCTGGAATTTTGGAGTGGAGTGTTTAAGTGAGTTTTCTTTGAATGCTACCCAGTTCGACTGCACTGCACTAGCATTAGCAAGACGTGAACGCCCCAACGAGAGACGGTACGGAATTGGCTGGAAATGATTTCCATCAGTCAGCAACATTATGGGCAAGTCGAAGATGAGGCCCAATGTCCAAAATCCTGACTATCCCTTTAAATCCTGCCCCTCAGCTTCATCCATCTAGAACTGGACTCTGTTGTCACCGCTGGTCCTGTTCCATCCCTCTCACATGCTCTCTGACCCGTTCTGATGTCCTCTCCCTCCCCTCAGGTATGCCATCACAGTGTGGTATTTCAACGCAGACGAGAGAGCCAGGGCTAAAGAGAAATACCTAACAGGTAAATCTCATTTTGTGTGTTTCATCTAACCCCCCCTCATGATCACGACCAGGCCAACGAGGCTATTCCAGTGTACTGACAGAAAAACGTTGGTGTTGAGGCCCATTGTGTATCATTCCAACAATAAATGGCTTGTTCATGTATTGTGTGTTATGTAAAGCGATATACCTGTCCACGTGTCTGACTGGTTATGTTTCTGTGTGTGTTCAGAGGTTGGAGAGAAGGGAGCAGGAGAAAAGGTGGAACTAAACAAGCCCTCTGAGGCCAGCTAGTGAGAGGCCCCGAGTCCCCCGCAAAACAGCCATGAAGTGCTCTGCTCTGTTGAGTGTTGTCTAACTGGAGAATGTACATGCGATGTGTGCGTGTACACGAGGACAGAATGAAAGACTCGGGTCATGCCAGAGTGGGTGGGCGACACATGCCTGTGGAGAAGGAAAAACGTATTTTTCTTCCCTTCACTTTCCATTGAAGATGGCCGCCCCAGCTGACTGTGAATGTCATGTTGTACTGCCTCTTCCTGTGACTCTCTCTTCCTTAGGCCTTTATGGTGAAGATGCATAAAATCTAACATTTACTGTACAAAATACTTCAGGAGGAATGGAGCACAGAGACAGTAACTCGTCGGTTTGTGTTTTACCTGTTGGTTTTGCAGTTAAAGGTACAGTGTTCTGCGTCCGCTTGTTTGTTAATGCTTTACACATGGAGCAACACATGGAACAACCTATCATAAGCTGTTAAAATGCACTCGAGTTTTGCATTACATGAAGATTAATCTGAATTAAAAGCAAATAAAATCTCTTTTTTTGAGTTATTCTGTGGTTTTATTTTGACATTCACATTGTTCCATCCAGAGTGAGTCCCTGCCTGCCCCTCCCCTCTCCCTCTCTCTCCCCCCTTCCCTGTGGTTCACACAGACACACCTCTAGGGCTAGGGAGAGTAAATGAACGGATAGTCACCTTTGTCGTCTCTTGTCTCTTGCTGCCCTCTACAGGAGATGTCAAACTTGCACCCTTAAAGTTATTTGGGAAATATTGGATAACCCACTATTTTTACATAGTAATTACTAAGTGAATAGCCATAGGAAGTATTTATCTGTAGGTATTTGTCATATTTAAGCAATAATACCAGATAAAATAAAATTACCAAGTGTTTTTGGGCCTAAAGCCCTCGAACAGGGACATTATTATAAGCCAATACTGTAAATCACACCTTTTGTGCACCTCGTTCTTCTCTGTACTTTAGATAAAACAAGAAATAGTGACTAAATTAATACATCATGTTTCTATGTATTTACCTAGTAATTACTAACAAGCCGTAAAGGTGTCACAATATTGTTTTACCAGTGTTACCGATTCATGTCATATTTTTGGTTGTACACACATTTTACTCAACATTATTAGACCACGCACTTATTTGAAAATGATCTGAGAAGTTGAACAGGTTTTTGTCGAGTGCAGAAGTCATGTACTGTAGGCAGTGTTTGAAAACAGGCAAGGTGAGACTTTCCCTGTGAGGTCTGGACATATCGGCAGTGGTTAGGGGTGTAGTGGTAAATACAGAGGTGGGTAAACTGTCGAGTTGAGAATTTACCCACCTTGTTCCTCCTACGATTATACAGTTGATCCGAAAACAGGTGAGTAAACTCTCAGCCTCATTTTAAAGAGGTGGGTAAACTGAGTTTACTTGGGTTTTCCCTTCACAACACCCAAGGCAGTGTAGTGGATGGTATATGGAGTATACCCACTTCTTCATCCGTGGACCCACAGTATATCCACTTCTTTAAACACCAATGTAAAACCAGGCCAGGTCCAGCCTGGCTTATGTGCGTGGCTGGCTTGTTTCTTTTCAGGACTGGTAGGACGGAAGCTAGTCATGCCACTGAAATAACGGTGAATTGAAATGACATTAAATGATGTCTGATAAATTAAGATGGGTCTTGTCGCCTGGACACATCAGTTCCAATGCTTCCAATGCTAATCCTGCACAATAAGAGCGAGATAGCCAGTTAGCTCATGAACTCACAACAACTAGCAGCAGCTTCCATAACATTAATGGTAGCGGTCAGTGACTAAAGCAGTTACACTGATGATTCCTGCAACGTTAGCTATTTTGCTGCAATTGGTTCAACTTCTCTTTCTGGACAAAGGTAAGGGATAAGCCCAGATAACACAAGGCTAGCGGACCTACAGCGGGTCCTCGATGGATGCTCCACCACCATTCCACCAGTAGTTAATTGTCTATATCCTAGGCCCATTGGCCGTGGGGTCTGTGGCGTGGTGGCGAGACTCCGCCCCCTCGCGTCAGAGCAGTTCAGGTGTAGTGCAGTTACTTCCGGGCAATCTCCATACACCCACTGGTGAAATCCGTGCGTCTCTAGCCCACTCGTGCTGAGTTGTGGAGTTCATGGCACGGATAGTGGCATGGTGGCGAGACTCTGCCCGCTTGGGTCAGAGCTGATTGAGCGCAGTACAGTGACCTCTGGGCAATCTCCTTGCACCCACTGGCGAAGACCGTGGGTCTCTAGCCCACTCAGAGGCTGAGTTGTGGGATCCGTGGCGTGATGGTGAGACTCCGTCCCCTCGGGTCAGAGCTGGTCGTGAACAGTGTACCTCTCTCTGGGCCACCCACCTGCCCCCACCAGTGAAGACCCTGTGTCTCTAGCCCACTCGAGGGCTGAGTTGTGGGGTCCGTGGTGTGGTGGCGAGACTCCGACCCCTCACGTCATATTGGGTCGGGGGCAGTGGAGCGCTCTCCGGGCTAAGTTGAGAGATATATAAAACGCACATCGGCATTGGGTGCTGGGTTAAAGATGAGTCATAAGTTGTAGGTAGAACCCGCACACCGACTGTAGTTTAAAAGATCCTTCCGGATCTTCATCAGGTCAGTTTAAAAAGACATTACTGCTGTCACATATATAGGCTCAGGCCCCTATAGGTGGGGCTACTCAGGTGATTGACTGTACCATTGATTGGTTACTTGTTGTAGGTACGTTTGAACGTGGTCTATGGTAGGCCTACAGGCTATACATGTCAACACAACCATATTGTACACAACACATCATATATATATATATATATACACAAAACATTATAAATCACAATATCAAATACACATCAACATCAAAACATCACAAAGGTCCACTCTTGTAGTAAAGAATCACAAATCTTGTTTGGGTTTCCTAGAGCAATAATTGTCATACCCAATACACAATACCTAGTTTTACACTCATAATTGCACACTTCTTACAAATTAGGCCTCTATATAAAGCATATCAGCAAAACACACAAACACACATCTGCTATATAAGCTACTCATCAGAAGGGGCCTATGGCTAAAGACGGCACCCTGTCCTTCATAGGACATGTCTGATTTCATCCTCCTGGTTCAGACCTTTTGAATGCATGGTTTGTAGTGTATGTATGTAAAAACTTTCCCTCCTGAGTAATAAGATGTCAATGTTCCCTCCCCTTCTTGGTGTCTTGATGTGCTCAATGCCTATGTACCTTAAAGAGGAGACATTGTGTTGTGCTTCTGCGAAGTGCACAGCCACTGGACTGTGTTGGTCGTTCGTCCTTATGTTGTTTCTGTGCTCCGCAATCCTGGTCTTAAGGGGCCTTATTGTTTTGCCTACATATGCGAGACCACAGGTAGATAACATTTTTCTGAGAACATGTTATTGTTCCTTTGATTTTCATTTTCTTCCCTTGTGTGAGGGTGATTGTACAGTACAGTGACAGTACTAATTTCACCGAATATACAACAGCCAGCCCTTCATGCTGTAAACCTCCACGAAATTCATCCGAATCTGAATTTCGTGGAGGTACAGCGTGAAGGGATGGCTGTTGTATGTTCGGTGAAATTAGTACTGTTTCCAAGTTACTGTTCTTTTGAAATGCAGAGGCAAAAGGACCTATGGTGTTTACAGGACGACTTCAGAGCTTTGTAACCATAAACCATGTAATTCCTGAACTTGAAATCCACGTATATCATACTTTTTAGAGTTTTTCGAGTGTGCCCATAGCTAGAAATGAGCCAGGGTGCGCGCGTTGACGTTATTGACACAGAACTCTGTACTGCACAAAACAGAAATATTTTAACCTGTACTAGTCAGATACATGCCAGGGAAGCCAGGAATAGGGCTAAACATGATATTTAGTGTCCTTAACCTTTAACCACTAGGCCACAGGAGCTCTTGACAATCAATGGTGTCATAATCTTTTGTTTTGATGTTCTGGGACCACTGCCTCTTGTGGTAGAAACATAGAACTGCAGGTTAACAAGGGAATACATAGGGATGCATTAATTGGGAAGGGAGAGAGGGACAACCCGACATTTGCTCTCCATGCTGCGCTGGCTTTCAGCCACGCATAAAAACACAAACAAACGCGAGCTACGCCGCCGTCAGGACACTTGCAAAGCAAACAGTGGTGCCTGATGTTACGCCACGTCTACCTATCAAATAAAATGGGAATTTCAACGAATACTGGCGTATGTTAGTCACGTGAGTTGACTTCTCAGTTAGCTTGGTGTGGTGAGATCTGGCACTTTTCCAACGCCACTTCCACAGGGCTTTACTAGGAACCAGTAGGCTACATGATAAAGTTGGAATGTACTGTGCAGCATATATCTAGTTAAAAAATAGTTTTGGTTAGATTTAATTTAATTTGAATTTTGAATAAGCAGATTGGTGCAATAGGAGACACGCTATATACATGTAGTCCATTTACCATTTACCATTTATCTGCCTTGTAAGGTTTAAAGGAACATTTTTCCATTTAAGTAGATCATCCATAATGTCTTTTGAGGTTTTTCCCAAATTGTCCTGATAAAGTAAATTTTTACATGATCTTATGTTGCACCCAAAATATTTGAAACCTTTTTTTGTCCATTTTAACTGTCTAAGCGAGTCTGGCATTTCCTTTATAATTTTATTTATGGGCATTATTTCAGTTTTTTCTACATTCATCTTATATCCAGATAATACTGAAAAGTCTGATATTAAATTAAGTAAGTTTGGTATGGATATATTATACTCAGTTAAATATAGTACTAAGTCATCAGCAAAGAGTTTTAATTTGTACTCCTTGCATTTATATTTACTCCAGTAATTTCCTTATCCTGTCTAATCATTAATGCAAGTGGTTCAATAAATATGGCAAATAATATTGGGGATAAGGGACATCCTTGTTTAGTTCCTCTCTTAAGCTCAAAAGCTTCAGGCAACATTCCGTTTGTGTGAATATTAGCTTGTGGTTTTTTATATAACTCTATAGTCTATAGTTTCTATCGGTATCTATGTAATTGTTCTAAAATTTTAAACATAAAGTTCCATTCCACACGGTCAAATGCTTTTTCTGCATCGACCGCTAGAACTGCCATTTTGATGTTCCTTTTTTGCATATTGTATTAGGCTAACACAGTTCCTTATATTAGTTTTTAGATTTCTATTTTTTACAAAGCCTGTTTGAGTGTATAATATGTGGGGAGTATTTTGACCATTCTATTACTGATTATTTTAGCTAGTATTTTATTATCATAATTGCTTAGGCTTATTGGTATATAGTCAGCTGGACTAACCCCCTTTTTTCCTGCTTTTAAAATTACTGTTATTAAAGATTGATTCATAGATTTTGGTAGTTTTATTTGCATTAATTGATTGAATAGTTTGGCAAAAAAAAAAATGAAATTGACTCCCAGAAGGTCACATAGAATTCTATAGGTAGTCCGTCCATTCCTGGAGCTTTTTTATTTGGAAAACTTTGGATTGATTCTTTAATCTCCTGCATTGTTATATCCTTCTTAAGGTTTTCTATTTCTTGAGGTGAGAGATGTTTTAATCCTACCTTCTCTAGATATGTCATTGTTTCTACATTTGAATAGTTTGTTTCAGATTTATATAAGTTCACATAAAATAGCTTAAATTCATTATTTATTTTATTATTATTAAATATCAGAGCTCCTGTATTTTTGTATTTTAAAGTTATTACAGGTTTATTTGATTACATTTTTTTTTTTAAAGCAGCCGATTGTTTCCCTGGTTTATTCGCTGTAATGTAGTATGCTTTGTTTGCGTTACATTTATAATTGTTTGCTCTTTCTGTCAATAGAGCTTCCAGTTCTAATTTGGCCTTTTCGAGACCCAACCTATTTTTTTCTTTATCTTTTCTTTATCTCTTATTTTTTGCCTCCTTTTCTGCTAATGTCCTTTCTTTTATTGCTATCAGTTTTCCTAATTCTTTTTTTTTTTTTACGAGATGAATATCCAATCATGATACCTCTAATATAGTATTTGAAAGCATCCCATAACACATTTATTGATGGTTTATCAGGGTCATCATTTTCTACATTGGTTTTTAGAAAGTAGTAAAAAAAAAAATATATATATATATATTTTACGAATTCAGGGTCATTTAACAGTGCTCTGTTCATTCTCCACATTTTTGTATTGTATCTGTTTTTTGTAGTTAATTTACAGCTGACTGGGCTATGATCTGATAATAATAATAATAATCTCATGTATCTTTGCTGATAATAATTCATTTAAAACGGTCTTGGAAATGAAAATATAGTCCGGTCTTGAGTTACTTTTCTATGAATGAGAAAAAAAGGAATAATCTCTCTCACTTGGGAATAGTAACCGCCAGCTGTCTATTAAATTATTTTTTAGGAATTGGACTAATATTTTTGGTGGATTTTTTAATTTAGTTGTCGTCTTGCTTCTGTCTAGTTTACTAAATGCATTGTTTAAATCACCTCCAAGTATTATGGTACCTGTTTCAACTGAGTCAAGTGTAGTCTGCAAGTTATTAAGAAACTGCAGGTTACCAACTGGCGGTATATATATATATTAATGTATATTTTTCTCCATACATAACACATTGAACTATTAAGTATCTACCTTCAGGATACACTATTATATTGTCCCTACCAATGTTGAGGCCTACGCCTACCTACCTACTATGCCCTTGCTTACAAGAGTTTGTTTTCAGCACCCAACCTAGGTACAATGGATTGTGCGTGTCTTTTTGTATATTTGTCATGATTTTCTCATGAAATGCACAATTGTTATATCCATTCAAGGGAGTCCTGCGGCGAGATAAGGCATTTCTCATCTCACAGACCAGAAGGGCACATAGCCTACAGGTATACTTCACCAAACTGACTCACGTTACTAGCTAGCTAACATTAGCTATAGCCTTTTCATGAGCTGCTGTAGCAATAAGAAACATAGTAGCTTGTATAAACTAATGTTAGCCAGCAATCCATATTTCATGAACGTACTGTATCCGCTGAAAAGAAAAAACTCATTTCATAGTTGGAAGCCTCATAGTTAGTTTTTTTTTAAGTGGGGTGAGATTTTGTAATTGGAAGGTCACAATACATTAGGTGATTTATAGTTTGTGTTAATATAAGACAGACTGGTCAAATTCGGCCTATGATTAGGTGGGTAATTTTAGACCCAGAACCCAGGTGACCCATTAATTTCCTATAGCGGGTGATTTTACCCATTAATTTCCTATAGCGGGTGATTTTACCCATTCACTTCCTATAGCGGGTCATTTTACCCATTCATATACTGCAGTGGTTCATTTTACCCATTTCTTAAGGTGGGTCATTTTAGACCCAGAACAGTGACGTGATCAGCTAGGCCTCACATTGCAACAGATTTTTACAGCTCACTTATCTGGCCCCCGGGTGATTACTGTTTTTTTGCTTCCCTCTGGAATATGTAGGGTTGGGATGTCTGCCCACCTCCCTTGTTCTCTGTAAAGCGCATTGTGTTGCCTCTGGGTATGAAATGCGCTATATAAATAAAGCTTTGATTGATTGATTGATTGATTCAGCTTCATCAAGGTGATCAATATTTGATCTGCAACATGCATTTTCAAGTTGACCATGTAGAACTGCTGAACTAAAAAAAAGTACACTCCACATATGCATTCAACAATTCTGATGACATGCATCACAGGCAGAGGTCTGTGCTCCCTGAGCGCCATTCTACTTTACTGTGTAGTACTTTGTTCTTCCCTCTGTTGATGTCTACCATAGATCACCTGCTTCGTACCTCCAAACAGATAAGCCCTGTATTTAGACAGTCCGTTATGGCCCTCACATGGAAAACATTTCTCCTCTGTTGTGTGTTATTTTATTTATTTATTTTTACAAGCAACCGTTCTCTCTAACAACCTTCTGATATGTTATCACCTTAATTATTTCAGCTATTGTCTCCACTTCCTCCTTGGTGTACTGGTATGAATGATCAGTTACAGGAAGTCGTGTTTTGATTCCCGTGCACCTTATCAATATGGGACTTGATGGAACATGAGTATCTACATTATACTTTGCACTTCAGGGTTTAGGGTTTTAAAGCAGTGTATTTGCTGTATTCCTCTACAGTAGGTGAGTCCGAATTTATTGCACTCATTGACCTTGTCTCGCAAACCAGATAATAAATAAAAGAACAAAACATTATTTGATTTACTGTAGGTTAATGATTCATGATCATTCACTTTCACTACATAGAGGATTCTATGCTATAAATACCAGAGGGCAGAGATAAACTAGTCAAAAAAACAAAGAGGAAAGAATGGAGAAACTTGTTTTCTTGGTTACTCTGATGGCCTTCTGTTCGGCAGAGAGTGGAGGTAAGAACGGCTTGCATCTGGACCTGGCTTAAACGCAAATACTAACATCAGTTTACTGTCAAAATGGCCGACAAATGCTAAAATAGTGTGTTGCTGTATCTGTCTTCTGTCTGGTCGTAGATCTCCATGGGAGAGTGTTCACCTTCCCTGTGGAGTCCAACAGCGCTCATGTGAGGATCAGCTCCATGACATCTAGGACCATCTTTACCACAACCGTGTGTCTCCGTTACTTCACAGATATACGCAGAACCTACGCTCTTTTCTCTGTAGCCAGCCCATCCATGGACAACAATTTTTTACTTTATAGTGCGAGACAGGCTGAATTCTATGTGTATGTCAATGGTAGATCGGCCCGGTTCTGGGGTTTGAATGATGAGCTGAATCAGTGGCACTCTGTTTGTGCCACGTGGGACTCGAGCACTGGGCTTGCCCAGGTATGGCTGGATGGCAAGCCCAGCGCCAGGAAGTCCGTCAGCCCTGGGGGATCTCTCGAAGGGGTCTCCAGCATCGTCCTTGGCCAGGAACAGGACTCTTACGGTGGAGGATTTGATGCTACACAGTCTTTCGTTGGCTCTCTCACTGACGTCTTCATGTGGGACTCTGTTCTATCTCCTCAGGAGATCCAAAGCTACAATTACGGTACAATAGCCAGGCCCGGAAACGTGCTAAACTGGTGGCAACTAGAGTTCACTAGACATGGATTTGTAGTTATGGATAACAACTTTTAAAACTTAAACGTAAAGAAAAGCAGATACTTTCGTCTCAGAATCCCAGGGTAGAATGTGAGATACTGGATGCTTGTAAAAGACTTGCTACTGTTAATACAATAACACAAACTGGTAATATTGCATTTTCTAAATAATGTGTTTGGTTTCCCTAATAAACTGTAATCTTAATACCTACAGACGGCACAACTGTAACAGTTTATACAGGGTGCTTCAGCTGTGTGTAAGTGTCTGCTGCTCTGTTCTTAACCGGCACTCTCTATAAGGGCTATCTGCAAAATAACTGTACCCTTATTGTGATGCAGTCAAAGGCATCTTTACAATTGTGAAATGTACTGGAATATTACACATAAGGCTTGTAGCTTGTTGTCCAGGCTTGTTGCTTTGTAGGACTTGTGTCAGAATCAGATTTATTTTAGCCAGGTAGGTACAAAAGTACAGTGGACATCCTTAAAACTATTCTTTAATTGAACCTTTTTGTGTGAAGTACCACACCAGGTGATTATGAAAGGAAAAAATAATATATGAAGAAAGATAGTTTTCCTATACACATTTCCTGCCTCAAGGAATGTCTGAATGAAATATACCTTTACAAAATCTGACACATATACTGTATGTTCCTATTTCTTTTCCTGTGAAACTATGTGACAATATGAAAAAGATACATTGAGAATGAGTATATTGCATACAAAGATTTGGAAATATATATTAATCGTTATTTCATATAACATGAACTATACAGTGAAGTGACTTATAAAATTGTGAATTCAGTTCATAGTTTTGTACAAAGAGTGTGCAAGATATTCATGTCCACAAAGTGGACCATCATCCAAACATACAGATACTGGCCATGAGAAAAGATACTAAGATAAGACAGAATAGTGGGTAGAAAACAGAAGTCCAGGGGAATACCTACCCAGTGTGTCTCAACTAGACGACCTCTAATAGATCTGAGGTCACCATTGGAAGGTGTGTGCAAAACAAGCCAGAGACCCAATAGGGGCGTGTTTCAGTAAGGGCTGAGTTCCTCTGCAGGCGGAGCCACGTAGGGCTCCTCCCCTCCTGTGTACGCAGTCAGGCTGCTGCTCCGACTCCCCCAGTCATAGCCATCTACGGTCACACTGGGACACAAAATATCAGTCATTATAACCCCCTGGTCCCTGAAATATACATATCATGTCTATAGTTTGTGTAGTTAAAGAGTGTGATTTGACCTTAGCACGATAGATAGGAATGTAAATAGATACTTCATTGATCAACAAGGGGAGGTCGTGGAGAAGGGTCACAGGGTGAGTTTGACCTGACGTACCCGGCCTGAATGTTCTGCGGGATGATGCTCCACGCCAGGTCGTCGTCGCTGTCGTAACGCCGAGGGTTGTCAAAGAAATAGGCCCTGGATGAGAAGACATGCCCCGGGATCCCCAAGCCACTCTGCACCACAGCAGAGACACACAGACTCGGGTTACGCTTTGGTGGTACCACAATATCATTACAACTCAGCTCATATTCTGACAGAAACATCTATACAATAATCTATATCTATACTATAATCTCTACTAAATTGTGTAATGGCAGAAAAGGAGGACTGGCGACTGTCCACATGCATTTCATCACTTGGCCAGTAGAGGTCTCTCACGCTACGAGATTGAAATGGCCATATCTCAATGTGGGGAGGGTACAGAGACACCCGATTTGGACTGGCAGTAAGGTCTTGGCGTAATGAACAGCACTACCAAACATGTCCCGCTCGCACGCATGTGCGTGCTCACAGAACCATACAAAACTTTGAGCAAAGCCAGCTCCTCGTGTGTGGGGCGCTAGAGACACAGGATTTGGACTGGGGGGAGAGCCCCTATTGCACCGAATGGCCCCTGTCGGCTTCGACCAGACGGGGGTGCCACAGAGCCGCCCAAACAAAGCCAACCATTCACTTGGGCTCAGGAGCCAAAATGTCAGTTGTAGATAGATAGATAATTTTATCATTAGACCACGATGGCTCCACGGGCACTGTGCACTAGTTTATATAACACATCAGACTTGTAGTGACATAAACATATTGGCGTGATGGTACAGGTAGCAGGTGAACTTTTACGACGCGGCTCAACAACTTCTCCTCACCCTGTCCAGTGCGGGCCTTCGGACTCGGAAGAAGAACACCACCAGAGAGGTGGGCAGCAGCTCCCACACAAACAGGATCACCCCGAACACGATGTAGCCTGCATCGCCCAGGGTCGACTGCAAGTCCGCCTGAGAACAAAACCCAAATCATGCTTGGGCTACCATACGCAGGACACATGCCGGCAGGGTATCAGTTCCTCTGTTGCTGAAAATCACCGGTATTTCAGGTTAGGGGTTGGTGATCGAAGTCATGACATATATGAATGGGAGGGATTTTAGATACTGATGGAGTTTGAGTGCCTGGAAAAGCACAACAAATACAAATAAATTAAATACAATTCAAAATGTTAGTATCTGTCCTTTGGTCACCTGGTCTGAGACGTTGCACCAGTTAAAATTGGTGTATTACCTGGTCTGAGACGTTGTACCAGTCATAATCAAAGGAGTTCAGGCTCTTGATGTTGGAGAGAGCCAGCACCACCAGGTTGTAGCAGGCCCGCGACGTGTAGAGGAGGATGACCGTAGCTCCAATAGCGGTCACCTGACACACCGACGTACCCTGAGTCCAACACACACACCTGATCATCAGCTACAGACGTAGCCTGTCAACAACATACTTTTCATCCCATGCATCTCCCTACATATTCTGGTTAGTGCCATGAGCTCAAACCAGAAATAAACAACAAGCACCCAGGTGCACACTACGTTGCTAAGTAATGGCCACTCTCATCATGAGCAAGCTTCAAACCAGCGGCGACAATCAAGTGATACGTGCACCCTCACAGTAAATTCAACAACCTACACTTTGCAGTCCATTTTATACATTATGGATTTCATTAGATTCCATCGAGAGTCATTACAATTGCATGCAAATCAGTCGATACTACTCATTTATAGTAGCAGCTTTTATGGATGGTTGGTTGGTTTTATAATTAAATATTTTGTCTTTTGATATTAAGTCTTTTACCTCACACAGCTTTTATTCAAATTACTGCTTTTCACCCCATAAGCCTACTTTATTCTGAGCTTTGTCATTGTGTCTCTCACCTTAGACTCAAGGTAGATGTTGGCCAGGGACATCTTGGCGATCTTATAGAGGCACAGTGAGAGCGAGACGGCAGACAGGACAAAGAGAGAGTCGTTGATGGCTACCCTGACCAGGACGATGGTCTGGGCCTCGGCCGAGGTGACCCTCACCAGCAGAGCACATGTCAGGTTCACCACCAGGAACACCACACTGATGAACAGGAAGACCAGGTACAGGGGTAACCTGAGAAACAGGAAGTGAGAAAAAACACCTGTTTAGACAGAATGGGACTTTAGACTGGAATTTGTTCTCTTCCCTTAGACCTTAATTTATTTATTTATTTGACTTGTCATGTTTTTTTCTGATGAGTGATTTCTTACCTGTACTTGAGAAGCTCTGGTGCATATTTAGACTTTGCCTTGAATACAACCTGTTGAAAATCACAGAATCAGTCAATGGTGGATAAAAGCCCCCCTCCCCCCCCCCCAGACATAATGCTGTGTCACATCTATGTAGAAAGCTCTTTCACTTCTTCTTTCCCACAGTGAGGAAGGGACCTGCCATTCCTTTGAAACAGGAACCTCTAGATTCAAAATAGCGGTGTGGGTTCACAGTTGCTTGACATCAAGGTGCCAGATGCAGCGCTTTGCCCCACTGTTATACTCAAATCAAAACATTTATAGTGACCAAAACGGCTCAAATTCATGAACATGTAATACATATATCAATATATTACTATGGGATAACATTTTGATACAGTATAAATTATAGTGTTACGCAATGCAAAGAGCAACTCGATGAAAAGTGTCACCAGATTCAGTATATCCAAGGCATGCTGGACACAGTTCTCGTTGTCAGTTGCCAGCTTTAAGTGTCTATTTCGGACTAGCATGACAAATGGTCACAGACAAACCAAATGGTGGCCTTTGGCATTCGGTGACACGGTGGTCTCCACTCTGGCCTGACTGACCTCAAGCCTGTGCCTGTGCAGGCTGGCATCGGCGGCCGCTGGCGTATAGGAGGGGTCTATGCTTCACAGCTGTCTTCAGATTCTGTCTTTTGGATAGGAGATTTTTACAGACGCCCCCCCCCCTACCCTCGGGTGACCTTACTAATTGTATTCAGCAGGATACAGATACAGATCCAAGCATGTTGAATGTAAACCCAGTACGCCAGACAGTCATAAAGGCAGTAAGCAGTGATGTGGTGGAGGGTATATGAAGTACACCCACTTCTTTATCCATGGACCAACAGCATACCCACTTCTTTAGTCAGAATATACCTACTTCTTTAGTCAGAGTATACCCACTTTTTTGTCAGAATATACCCACTTCTTTAGTCAGAACAGAATACACCCACTTCTTTAGTCAGAGTATACACACTTCTTTAGTCAGAGTATACCCACTTCTTTAGTCAGAGTATACCCACTTCTTTAGTCAGAATATACAGTACCCACTTCTTTAGTCAGAGTATACCCACTTCTTTAGTCAGAATATACCCACTTCTTTAGTCAGAATATACCCACTTCTTTAGTCAGAGTATACCCACTTCTTTACTCAGAATATACCCACTTCTTTAGTCAGAGTATACACACTTCTTTACTCAGAATATACCCACTTCTTTAGTCAGAGTATACACACTTCTTTAGTCAGAGTATACACACTTCTTTAGTCAGAGTATACACACTTCTTTAGTCAGAATATACCTACTTCTTTAGTCAGAGTATACACACTTCTTTAGTCAGAGTATACCCACTTCTTTAGTCAGAGTATACACACTTCTTTAGTCAGAACAGAATACACCCACTTCTTTAGTCAGAGTATACCCACTTCTTTAGTCAGAGTATACCCACTTCTTTAGTCAGAATATACCCACTTCTTTAGTCAGAGTATACCCACTTCTTTAGTCAGAGTATACCCACTTCTTTAGTCAGAGTATACTCACTTCTTTAGTCAGAATATACCCACTTCTTTAGTCAGAGTATACCCACTTCTTTAGTCAGAGTATACACACTTCTTTAGTCAGAGTATACCCACTTCTTTAGTCAGAGTATACACACTTCTATAGTCAGAGTATACCCACTTCTTTAGTCAGAGTATACACACTTCTTTAGTCAGAGTATGCCCACTTCTGTAGTCAGAGTATACCCACTTCTTGAGTCAGAGTATACCCACTTCTTTAGTCAGAGTATGCCCACTTCTTTAGTCAGAGTATACACACTTCTTTAGTCAGAGTATACAGACTTCTGTAGTCAGAGTATACAGACTTCTGTAGTCAGAGTATACACACTTCTTTAGTCAGAGTATACACACTTCTTTAGTCAGAGTATACCCACTTCTTTAGTCAGAGTATACTCACTTCTTGAGTCACCATTGCACCCCTGGTTCCACTCACCTGTGCGAAGTAGAGGTTCATGAGGCAGAGGGTGAAGAACTGCAGGCAGACAGGGAAGCAGTAGAGCAGCCAGAAGGGGAAGGGACCCAGCGTGTTGGCCGTCACAAAGTTTCTGAAGTAGAAGGAGAAGAGGACGGCTCTCAGGGCGGCCCACAGCAGGCACAGGAACAGGAACGCCGTCTGGTAGCTGAAGCGCTTGTGTCGGTAGCGCAGGACCAGCCACAGCTGGGCGTAGACGAAGACGAAGAGCACGCAGTAGAAGATGGTGTAGACCACCGTCAGGCCCAGCTTGACGTAGGGTGGCACGGCCGGGCTGAGGGTGGGGGGGGGCAGGGGCTCGCCCCTCACCGGGGACTCCATGGCTGGCTCTCGGAGAGAGAAGGAAGCAGAGCCGGGGGGGGAGCCTCCCTCTCCTGGTGCTCCGTACCGGCTGGCCCTCCTCCCCTCGCACTGCCTGCCTGTCTGCCTCACTCTCTGCGCGCCTGGGCTACAGCGCTGCACACATACACTGCTCTCACACCCGACAGAGCAGGAGGAACGACAGAGATAGGAGAGAGAATAGAGGGTGGGGGGGGGGGGGAGGTGTCAGGAGTGTAGGGGAGAACGAAACAGAGGAGGGGAACGGGGTAAAAAGGAAAACAAGGCTGGCTTCCTGCCGCAGTGCGCTGTGTGCCAGAGGCCGAGGCACATGATCAGCGACTGAGAATGAGCCGTTTGTCAGGGTCCGGGTCTGTGGGCAGGAAGCAGCGATGCGCCTGCGAGCTCAGAGCGAGGGCCGTCCCTCCCTGCCCCTTTACGCTACGCACCAGCTGACGCACTCCGGCGTTACACCTTTAACCCTCTGCAGGGGCTTCCCACCGCAGCCAGAGTCCCCTGGGGGCCGGCTAGCCTACCTCCGCTGCTGCTGCTGCTGCTCCCCCCTCAGGCCTCCTCAGCTGTGTTCAGGCGGCTTCAAAAAGCACGGAGAGGATTGTTCCCAGTGCAAACCAAGTACAGACTTAGCATTCTTACGTTTAACTCTTTGTAGGTGGTCGAGGTATTCTGTTTTACATTTTACTTGGCAAGGTGATGTGATGTAAAGAAAAACGATTAAAAGAACAAATACAACTTTCAAATCACAGGAATAAGATATGTGAATTCGCTTTGTTTAGGAACCTTAAAAGTGTATTAAACATGTAAATATTGTAGATTCAACTCAATCAGTTGAGTAATCTGGCCTTGGGTGTTTACAGGTCACAGTAGGCTAGACCTGTAATCAGAACAGCTTGGACCAAGACCTGTGAGAAACTTGGCCTGTGGTAAAATCCCTAGCGTGGCTTGTTGTGGTTGTTGTTTTTTCACAGGACTAGGGCATGTGAATGCCAGGGAAATCCAAGGTCCTTTGACCCCGTCTATATATTTTTTTCCCTAACTCAGACACATTCTTTGTGACTAGACAAGAAGAAAATGTCAATCTGTCAAAATGCAGTCACCTTCTTTCCTGTGGTCTGTCAGCCAGGAATGTATTGCGTTTAGCTTACTTTGACAACAAGAGAGGACAAAAGCATGGCATATTCTGCTGTCTATTTTGTTTAATTCTGGTCTGTACTAATAACATACAATATCATTATCAAGCTGAGAATCACCAAAATCACATTGTTACTCTTACAGGAATGAGTTTTGTTACAGTGATTGGGTGTTTTAATTTCCTCAAACACTTCCTCTTTTGGCTCATATACTGTATCCTTTATGAAACTAGAGTTGAGAATGTTGAAGTGTGTGTGTGTGTGTGTGTGTGTGTGTGTGTGTGTGTGTGTGTGTGTGTGTGTGTGTGTGTGTGTGTGTGTGTGAGAGAGAGAGAGAGAGAGAGAGAGAGAGAAAGAGATAGAGAGAGGGAGAGAGACAGAGAGAGAGAGACTGTGACAGCCATGCTTGTATCAGAGCCACTGTCTCTCTAGCCACCATGTCCAAGGTTTTCCTAAATATGGTCACATTAGATCACAGACTGGTGGTTCCCAGGCAACGGCAGTGTCGTGCAATGGTCAGTGAAAAACTGTCCCAGCCCAGGTCCCAGCGTGCTAGCTTGGTATCCCTGACTTCAGCCATCAATCATGGAGTTCCAGTGAAAACTACAATGTCAAAAACTGCTATGACATAAACTATATATGACAATTGAATAATTTGTACAAGATAATGATGACAGCTACAACCATATGTGTGAAATAATTATGAGGACCTCTAGGGGTCTTTAATTCACTACACGGCAATGACACACAATTACACACGACTGGTGACACATCACATAACATACAGTACCATGGGCAGCCAGGAGCAGTGGGTAGCCATCGCTCATGGTGCCCGGTGACCAAGTCCAAGTGCTCAGTCCAGGTCCTGGTCAGGGACTGGACTAAAGAGCATCTGTTCTTCTGCATGTTTTTTGTATTAAATTATTTTGGGAGGAAACCCTTGCAAACACGGGGAGAACATGAAAACTCCACACAGAAAAGCCCAGAGACCTTCTTGCGGTGAGGTGACAGTATTAAGTATTGCGCCATCATGCTGCATTTGAGTGATTTTTGGGGTGCAGTGTCTTGCTCAAGAACAACTTCGGCACACTCCAGGGACCTTGCGATCGCCAGCCGGCAGCTCTACCTCCCGAGCTACGTGCTATTCATTATTATAAAATAATTATTATACAACAAAGTCAACGGATAACCACTAGATTTGCTCTTCAACTTATTTTCCATTGTTGATTTCTCTTGGGCACCGTTCCAGAAACAGCAAGTCCAAAATAAGTTCTGTGAATGACCAGCTGATGGCACCACTAAACTGTATTTTCCAAGGAAAGGGAACATGGGATTTCATCCCAAATAAGATTTCAATGGGTTAGTTTGCCCAGAACCTTGTTCATCAGAATTTCTTTACTGCCATGCAGTTTTTCAACCTACTAGAAATTTGTTCATGTTATCCGAGTTGAATATGACCATTCTTTAAAATAATAAAATAGAAATATTGTAGAACCAACCATCCTGTTTCTTGTATTTTTTCTTTGTACAGAACTCAGTCTGGTAAAAGTTATCAGTATAAACTACTGGACATTACAAAGCATTTTGATTGGATCCAATTTGAAAATTGTCATGCGTTTTCTAATCTCAGCAACGTTTCAGAGCATTTGGGTCAGTAAACAGAGTACTCTACAAGCTTCTGTTCAACTATTCAGGCCGGACCTACCAGTACCACGTCATTATCCCAGGCCGGACCTACCGGTACCACGTCATTATCCCAGACCGGACCTACCAGAACCACGTCATTATCCCAGGCCGGACCTACCGGTACCACATCATTATCCCAGGCCGGACCTAACGGAACCACGTCATTATCCCAGCTGGCCTAGAGGTATTGTAGTATCCCTCAGATGATTAGGGCACGGAACAGTGACTTGTGGCATCAGCCCCAAAGTTTATATAATGTTTCAATTAAAGAGAGAGAGAGAGTGAGATATGAGAGAGAGAGAGATGAGAGAGAGAGAGGGGGGATGATATGAGAGAGAGAGAGAGAGAGAGAGAGGGGGGGGTATGAGAGAGAGAGAGAGAGAGAGAGAGAGAGGGAGATATATGAGAGAGAGAGAGATAGAGAGGGAGATATGAGAGAGAGAGAGAGAGAGAGGGGGGTGGTATGAGAGAGAGAGAGAGAGAGAGAGAGAGAATGAGCACTGGTGCTAGGAACAGGTCATTGCTCTGATGGCCTCCTGGCATCTGTCCAGCTCTTCAATATAGACACAGTGGCAGTGTGCGGGGCCCTCTTGAAGACACTGTGGAGCCTGATGCTTCCCACGCTGTACCAACCCTGACCCTATTGTATCCTACATAACTGATCATGTAACCTACCTACTGTTCATCCAACCACCATCAGACTTGAAACAGGCTAGAGGGCCAAATAGTCATGTTTGTATTTGCCTGTTTGAAACTGACCATATAGACGGGCGTCTTGGATGAATGTATTTTAATTATTTTTGATGATATAATGAGTACACGTGCGTATTATTACATAGACTAGGCCAATATTAAACAACCCCACAGAGGTACGATATTAACTGTTCAATCATTTTCATATTTAAAAAAAATATTAATAATTTCATGAATACATAACTATCTAGTTCAAAGTGTGTCAAAGTATCTCTGCGGCCCTTTATACAATAGGCTACCTACTTCAAAAACAGTTGTGGACGGAGTAAGTTTTTATTTTATTACAAATGTTGGCCTAATCATTTATGGGGAGTAGGCTATTTGTTTCTTTTGGAGAAATTCTCCGCACCCCTCTCAACTCCTCCCTCGTAGATGTCTACCCTGTCTGTCAACTTCTACTGAACTCTCTCTGCGCTTATCCTGCGTGGGTGCAAGCTCTGCGCTACTTACCTTGCTGGTTTTCACCCTGCGACTGTCTAACAGTCTCCGAATATCTAACAATGGCCTGGCATAGACAAGGCTGGCTGGTTTCAGTGACCCTTCTAGGACTCGCGATCTCGGCGCACGGTATCTCACGGGGGGACTTCTTTCCATTCGGCATCACCGCTGGTGACCAATTGCTGGAACAAGGGAATGACCAAACGCATCAACTTACCTTGGATAAACCTGTATTATTTTACGATGGAAAATTCGACAAAATCTATGTAAGTTCACACTTTGCTTGTTTAAGTGTAATTCTTACCACTCTGACACGCAAATAATGTATTTGGGCGAGTTGGATACATTTAACCAACTTGCGCAATTGCGCATTTATTATCAGTCACGGGTGAGGACGGTATGTTGTTTATTTCTGCTGGCTTACAGAAATCGAATTGATACATTTACATTTATATGGAACACGTGTATCTTTTCATGGAGGTAATCTCATTTGCAACACTGATGCTATTTATCATATTTTCTGCACAGGCTTTGTGTTGTGGAATGTTGCCCCAAAACATTGTTTTTGGTTGCTCAGGGGTTATAATTCTATGTTGACCTTAGGGCCAAAGAACGTAAATGTTCGTTGTTTTGTAATCTACCTACACACACTCTAACATGCATTCCAGGTGGCCTCAAAGGTCATTAATGATTGGGTTTGCACCAGACATGCAATGTAAAAGAAACATCCGACTGTTATCACTCCCCATGACCTGCAAATCAACTCCACCACCTCAATTACAAAACCATTTACACATACAGATCTATACTGATATTTGAATAGCATGAAGGTAAGGTTGAGATATAATGTTTTTATTATGTTTTCATCTAATTCTCACAGTGTGCTTGTATTATGGAGCATGCTTAATTGACTTAGCTCCAGTGCAATTGCAACAGAATAACATTTGGCACAAAGCTGTACTATTGTGCCAGACAGACAAATAGCCCTTTATCCTCTGTGATTCTGCTTTTCAGAACAGAAATGCTGTATCCTTGCTCTAATTGTGTTGTAGGTTACATGGCAGGCTATCAGAGTATGGTTTCACACAAAAGATCTTCCGCCAGGCAAAACTGAACTGAACTCAATATTTGCCATAGGATTCTGAACAATGTTTTAAAGTTTAGGCATTTTTGTACTGCATCAATTACTGCAGGAAATATCTCTGCTATGTTTTGATTTATAGCCCCGCCAAATGCTTTAATGATCATGCCGATATTGCAGGCTTTGGATTTAATGTATCACTCATGGAATACTGTGATGCAAGCCATTGCATGTATATCCTTTGACATCCTTTGCCATTTATCTCAGTCATGAAGCATGTTGAGAGACATTCCATATCTCATTCTGCACCATATCACACTTCTGATCTCCCCAGGCAGAGAAAAGGGCATCCATAAACTATCACAGGAAAAATATAGAGCAATGAGCAACAGAGGTGGCTTGGTTAACACATCATAGCTTAAAAGGGATTTACATTTGGTTTACTGTCATTGAAACCGAAGATGGTCTGTAATAAAGCAATAAAACACATCCCTGTGGTCCCTGAGTTGGCCTTTCTTGAGGTATTGTCACGCTTAAAGTGTTTCCTAAAAGGATTGGACTACATTTGAAGAATCTGTGCAGCACCAAAACTGATTCAGATTTGTATTCCTGGCAGACCCCAGACTGCTGATGTTTTTGCAGCCACAATAATGGCCAAATCATTAGTCACAAACATATTTCCCCACTGTAGTTGGCTAACAGAATTCTTTCATACTCAGCATAGAATGTAGAAGTCAGTACCTGCCCTAAACAGTCTATAGCCTGTGGGGGCACAGTAATGCTCTCTGGACCAGACATGAGGGTGTCATGTCTACTGTATGAGGAAAAACCTAGCATACCTAGAGGTGAATTAGAGCACAGTTTCTCATCCTGAAAATTATTGGAAATCTTTGGCATTCCTCTCAACCACAGACGCCAGAAATGTAAAGTATTCTCTCAAATAAACACAATAACTAATGGGACCGCTAGACATTTCCCAGCTCTTGCACTTAAACAGGAAGTTTTCCTAATGAATCGTCAGGATCTCTTGAGCTGAACAGCAGCTTGGGCAGGAAGCAGTGAGTCCAAGGCCAGGAATAGTGCGTGTTTTCCCCTGCACAGGAAGCAAAGGAGTCTCCTCATGGATTGTGTGTTTTTGTCATAAGCTAAGCTTTTTTACAGGCCCTGCATGTGTTCGTATAAAGCTCTCCAACTGTGTAAAATGGAGTGTTAAATGACACCTTGTTTTTTCATCAGTGTTTTGTTAGTGCAGAGCAGCTGACTGGAATCTTTAGCTTTAATGAGTTTTGAATGTGGATCAAAGTGGGTCAAATTAAGTGTGTTATACCTTCTTCTGTGTGGGACCCTATGTTGCGGTAATACTTTGGCTCTGTGTTGTGTCGGTTCGACCATGAATGAATGAATGAATGGTTCGACCAATGTTAAGGGCTTGCCCAGGGTGGGATTCGAAACTACGCTTCTACAAGCTCTCCCGCTTGTGAGTCGGACATGCTAACAGTTGTGCCAATAGGCACGTCCCTCGTGGAGGGAATGTTAGCACTCCTTTAAAGGAGTACTTCAGCACTGGGAACCTAAAGGTCAATTGAAATTGGGTCACCTATGTAGTAGAATTGTGTGGTTGTTTGTGCAGTTAGTGCCTTGTGGCCAGAGAAAAGACAGAAAATGTATTTTTTGCTCAAATGGAAGAAACCTACAACTAGCACAATGCACTGCGCTCGCTGCCTTCCGTGGCCACACCCAATGGGCGGCACGTTGAAGCAGTGAAAACAGGCTGGATGTGGACTCAGATAAGGAACCGGCTGGATATGGACCCAGATGAAAACAGGCTAGATGTGGACCCAGATGAAAACAGGCTAGATGTGGACCCAGATGAAAACAGGCTAGATGTGGACCCAGATGAAAACAGGCAGGATGTGGACCCAGATGTAAACAGGCTAGATGTGGACCCAGATGAAAACAGGCTAGATGTGGACCCAGATGAAAACAGGCTAGATGTGGACCCAGATGAAAACAGGCAGGATGTGGACCCAGATGAAAACAGGCTAGATGTGGACCCAGATGTAAACAGGCTAGATGTGGACCCAGATGTAAACAGGCTAGATGTGGACCCAGATGAAAACAGGCAGGATGTGGACCCAGATGAAAACAGGCTAGATGTGGACCCAGATGAAAACAGGCTAGATGTGGACCCAGATGTAAACAGGCTAGATGTGGACCCAGATGAGAAACCGTCTGCCACCTGCCTTGTGCGCAACCTCAAGCTAAACCCATTTGCCTACATGCTTTGATCCCATTACTTTAAAGCTAATAACTCCCAGCTATAGTCATCTGCAGGCAAACCAACCCCATGCATTTACTCCAAATGGTTCAAGAAGAACTTTTAATTTACTTTGGGGAACATTATGCTAAAAATCCTGAAGTAGGCTACTTAAGGTTTCATTTATATATTTCATTTATATATTGGTATTATAAAACCTATATTGGTAGTATAAAACATATTTGCCATTTTGTGACAGTAGTTCAGCATCTCAAGTGTTTGTCCTCAAACATTTCCCCAAGTAGAAATAATTGGGCCTAATCCAGAAGTACAGCGGTCCATTTCACCGCATACCACAAATGCTCACTTGCTTAGCTGTGGGGCATAAGGTCCTTACACACCAGGTGCCTCTGCCTACAAGTGAGAGGCTGTAACCTGTCACCAACAATGCCTCAAATTGTGTGTTTGAGCCAGAATGTCGTTTGTTTTATTTAATCAATCTAAAGCACTGTATAGGCTACATGCAGTTCAACCCGAGGTGGAGCATTACTGTATAGGGAAAGTGAAAACATGAGCCCTAGCGGATTTGTTCCTATCGGAGAGGAGTTTCAATGTAAACTCCCAGACCGGATTTTCTAATAATTACTACGAAGCCATTTCGGTGAAATTATCAAAACAAAAACTTGTGAGTGTCTTTACAGTAATAACCTACTAACTGTGAGAATTTCAAACAGTATTTCACCTTCTTTCAAATTTTGGAAATTGCTTCATTCGTTTCATAAATGGACTACAAAGCCGGGCGCGCTTATGTAGCCTACGTCACTCATGAGAAAAATGCTGTGCTTTGCGCCAGATTGCTCCCATCGGTATGAGAGGAATGGTTGCATTTCCAAGAGATCCCAAAGAGCTGGAAAGATGGATACGAACAATAAGTTGAGTTGAATTGCGTATGGACAGTGGTACGTTGTTAAATGTCATAACCAAAGCCTCCTATTAACGTGAGCTGGTTAGGATGGTATTAGCTGGTCAGAATGGTCTGGTCTGATCCGCAGGTGCGCCTGGCTATTCTTGCTGGTCCGTAACCCTAACCTTACCGCTAATATAGGCTCACTTATGATGCTAACTCACCGTAACATGATATGACCGGTCCTTCATGCTAGCCCTGATGACACCTAACAGCTCCCCCTGCGAATAGCGGCATTTTTCTACATGGCCAGATCTAAAATGATTGTCAGCACATGGGATGCACTTCTTGTTATTGCTGAAGTATTCTGCCAGCCATGCAATGCATATCGGCATTTTCGTAGGTGTACTGATTTGTAATTTGTAATTTGGTTGTATTGTGTTAGATGTTAGCTAGTCTGACTCAAAGGATGTAGGTTTTGGCAATAAACCTTGTCATTCGTTGTCACACTGCCCAATCAGTGGCGAGACTGGTGACGCAAATTAATCTGAGATTCTCTCGGCACCAATCAGATTCGATCCAGACTATTTTGCAAGAGCACCGTCGCTGCGTCCGGGGCTGGCTCTGCCCAAGACGACTGTGATTGGTTTAAAGAAATACTGCGTGCCCCCCACCCCCCATTGCAGAATGGTAATATGTCCAGCTAGAGCTGAATGAAGTGTGGAGATAGATCTTGCTATGCGAAATGTCAGCTGGTTTTCGATGTAGACCGAGATATATTTTTTCAGAAAATGTGCTATGAGAAAATGTGCTATGAGAAATCCCATTCATTCTCTCGGCATTAGGAACACTACCGCTAGGGGGCGATGAGATTACTTTCCCTCCCTATAACTAAAGTTAGCGAAACAGTTAGCATTGGCGAAACCGCAAAACAGTTCTGTCAATGGCAATCGAGGGTGACTTGCGTGCTCGAGTTGAATTGAACTGAAAAGCAGGTTAGAAATCATACAGCTCAACATTCCAAACTTGCTTCAAGCACTGAATTCAATCTGCCTACAGTATGCTACGTATATGCGTCAATGTAACAGGCAAACGCTGCGTTTCCCAGAGGCATCGTAGCGCTACGTTCATCGTAAGATACGTCATAAGGTCTCCCTTTAGGTGGCGTGTCGTTTCCCAGAGCCTTCTTAGGCTAAGGTATACCTCGGCTAAGGAGGCTCTGGGAAACAGCTCTTCCCAAGGTACATCGTAAATCGATCTTACAATGTACCTTCTGAAGATATTTGGTGGTGCTATGTGGCTCCTCGCTAACAACTGTGTTTTGACTGTCTGCTACAGCATGTGTGTGCCCAAGACAAATTTCTCACATTGTGAGACAATAAAGTGGATTCTGATTCTGATCGTAAGCTCTCCCTTCAGCCGAAGCGCTGTTTCCCAGAGCCTCCTTAGCCAAGGTATACCTTAGCCAAGGAATACTTTCTTAAGGGCGGTCTGAACCCATCGTAAGCTGTCCCTTAGCGATGCGCTCCGTTCATCCTGTTATAGTTTTAGCCCGATTAGAGCAAAATTATACTTTTAAAAAGGAGAGTTACCATATAGCGCACATCTATCTACCCTACCTGCGCGTAGCCTACATGACACATCACACGAATGTCTTTTAAAATTGTATTGAGCAAAATAAAATATAGGGACTATCCATAATATAAATTCAACACTTTCTTATGTAAAGGAGCAACATTTTCTTATGTAAAGGAGCAATTTGATGGCATATGGCTTTTCTGGCTGTCTGTAGTCTACCCCACTATATAGGATACCAACAGATATTAGGCGAATTGATTAATCCAATGAGGCCTTCTAGACCCATAGAAGGGTAGACACAGGTAATTAATCAAGGTCCCTTTCTATTTAGTGTGTCACAGCCAACTCGTGCTTCGTGTATATAGGCCTATACATCATGGCTGCATTAAAACAATATTGTGTTTAATTCATGAGTAGCGTATTGTATCATGTAGGAAATTTTGAAATGGCTGTCAACATTTGATAGGATAAGGACACTGAATTTCATGTTTAGCCCCATTCCTGGCTTCCCTGGCATGTATCTGACTACTAGTACAGGTTAAAATATTTCTGTTTTGTGCAGTACAGAGTTCTGTGTCAATAACGTCGGCGTGCGCACCCTGGCTCATTTCTAGCTATGGGCGCACTCTAAAAAGTATGATATACGTGGATTTCAAGTTCAGGAATTACATGCTTTATGCTTACCAAGCTCTGAAGTCGTCCTGTAAACACCATAGGTCCTTTCGCCTCTGCATTTCGAAACAACAGTAACTTGTAAACAGTAGTCTACTGTTTACAAGTTACTGTTGTTTCGAAATGCAGAGGCGAAAGGACCTATGGTGTTTACAGGACGACTTCAGAGCTTGGTAAGCATAAACCATGTAAGCCCTGAACTTGAAATCCACGTATATCATACTTTTTAGAGTTTTTCGAGTGTGCCCATAGCTACTGTAGCAACGGGTCAGGGTGCGCGCGCCGATGTTATTGACACAGAACTCTGTACTGCACAAAACAGAAATATTTTAACCTGTACTAGTCAGATACATGCCAGGGAAGCCAGGAATGGGGCTAAACATGAAATTCAGTGTCCTTATCCTTTAATGCTGTTGTTTTAAAGAACCTTTATAAGTAATTTCGTGTATTGCTGAAGACGGACTGACGTGTGTTTCTAACGTCAGATCAACACCAATGGTTTTGCCGCCACGGAAAAGCCAACCAGCGAATCGACGTACCTTGGCAAGATGCCCCCTCGTTTCGGAATGATCGCTGCTCTGCACGGAGACCTGGACACGGACGACGGCGTGGGCAAAGTGTACTTCCGTCAGGACACCAGTCCTACCACTCTGCAGCAAGCGGCCGACCACATCAACAGAGGTTTCCCAGAGGATGAAGAGGTGACGCCCAGCCACGTCTTAGTGGTCACCTGGGTCGATGTGGCCGCCCACCAGCCCCACAGCAGAGGAGACGGTCCGGACCAGAAGGTGAGCTAGGCTCATCTCAGTCAGACCAGGTCACGACCTGTCATTCTTAATCATATCTGCTGTACACCTCACATATCACGGGGTGGCTGTGGCTCAGGAGGTGGAGCGGGTCATCCAACGACCGCAGGGTCGGCGATTCGAATCCCGGCTCCTCCTGTCCACATGTCGAAGTGTCCTTGAGCAAGACACTGAACCCCAAATTGCTCCCAATGAGCAGGCTAGCACCTTGCATGGCAGCTGCCGCCATTGGTGTGTGTGTGTGTGTGTGTGTGTGTGTGCGTGTGTGTGTGTGTGTGCGTGTGTGTGTGTGTGTGTGTGTGTGAATGAGAGGCCATTGTAAAGCGCTTTGGATAAAAGCACTACAGCATATAAGTGTGCAGTCCATTTACCATATCCATCCCCACCCTGTGACCTTTCGTCACTCAGAGAAACACCTTCCAGCTGGCGATTGCGTCCTCGGAGCAGGCCTCTTACACCATCCTGCTGTACCCCAGAGAGGGGATGCAGTACGTCTCCATGCTACTGAGGGGTCACAGTGAGACCCTGCAGGCTGGCTTCAGTAAGGGTCTGTCGGTGGGCTACCTGTTCAACTCCCAGGGGCCGTACTACCGCACCACCAGCTCTGAGGAGGCGTCTGTCAGGGCTTTAACAGAGTAAGTGGCTTTGCTGTCAATAGAGAATGGGAATTCTCTTTCAGAAAAAAACTAAAAAGGGTTCCCTTATCATGGTCGCTTTCTCTCCCTCTCTCCTTCCCTCTCTCTCTTTCTCCCTCTCTTTTTCCTCCCCCCTCTCTCTCTCCCTCCCCCTCTTTCTCTCCTCCCCTTTCTTTCTCTCTCTCTCTCTCTCTCTCTCTCTCTCTCTCTCTCTCTCTCCCTCTCTCTCTCTCCAGGGAGACGAACTCAGGAAAGCAAGGTGTGTGGGTGTATGAGATCGGCACCTCCCCCTACTTCACCAACGTGGCCCCGGGCGAGGTGACGGACCTGCCCACCGAGACGCCGCAGACGCACCGGGAGGTCCCTGCCTCCTCCGGTGGCGAGCAGGTGGCGGAGTACCCCCGCTACCAGCCTGACCCCGTCCAGGAGGAGGACCCCCAGGGGGGCCAGATCCAGGTCCACACGGTCCAGTTCCAGCCCCAGCATCCCCACTACCGGCCAGAGGACCCTCGGGTGGTGGTGGTGGACGATGGCGGAGACATCGACGTAGACGGTGAGCGAGCGGAATTATCGCGGGAAGGCCGATGTCGGGCACTCAGAGCGTAGCTCCCGGTTCTGTCACTCACAGGTACGCTGGCTGTTCTCGCCCTCTCCTGAACAGTGTTCTCTTACAACTCGGAGACGTGCGCCACCAATGGGAAGAAGTGCTCCGCCTTCGCTGATTGCAAGGACTACGCCAATGGCTACTGCTGCCACTGTAGGCCGGGCTTCTATGGAAACGGAATACAGTGTGTGGCTGAGGGTACGTTCCTACACCCCCGCTATTTTTGTTCCATTCAACGCTGAATTCACACTCGGCAGCGTTGAGTTTGATTGAAAGGTGAGTCAGGCGACACGTGCCGAGGAATGTTTGCTTACGGCATCCTCACGCTATGTTTTTTTGGGGCAGGGAAGCCTCAGCGAATGAACGGCAAGGTGACCGGGAGGGTGTACGTGGGGAGCTCTCCGGATCCCGTGGAGTTCAACGGCAAGGACCTGCACTCGTACGTGGTGGCTAACGACGGCCGAGCCTATGTGGCCATTAGCGACATCCCCAGAGAGCTGGGCACGTCCCTCCTGCCACTGTCTGCCCTGGGCGGGGTCATCGGCTGGGCCTTCGCCCTGGAACAGCCTGGCTTCAAGAACGGCTTCAGCATGATCGGTGAGAGCGTCTATGTTGACCTATCGATCTGCAAGCAGTAGAATGTTCTAGCTCTGACTATTCCATATCTCATAAAGTGTGAGATCCTTCATGTTCTTTAGTAGGTTGTTTCAGCCCTTTTTCTTGCGTTGTTTTAACGAGGATGAGTCACTATATCCAGCCAGACTTCAGACGTGGATCGCAGCTGTTAGTGCTCTCACTCCCTGGGTCGGCCGTGCAGCTGCGTCCTAGCGAGCTCCCCCACAGTTCGCCTCACATCACCTCAGCCCAGACGAGAGATCTGGGGCTGAGTTTGCTCAGGGGGGGGTCAGGCATGTTTGCGTTAGTCCTGACCCACTCCTCTCTCTACTTCTGTGTAGGCGGGGAATTCACGCGTCAAGCCGACGTGACCTTCATGCCGGGGAACGAGAAGCTGACCATCAAGCAGGTGTTCCAGGGCATCGATGAGCACGATCACCTGGCGGTCAGCACCACCCTGGAGGGTCGCGTCCCCGAGGTGCCGGGCGGCTCCTCCGTGCAGATCGACCCCTACTCCGAAATCTACCAGTACAGCAGCAACAGTAAGCACCGCCTACCAGATGGGACAGTACAAAGACAACATCTAGCATGTCACTTAGACCAAAAGGCTAGACTTCCCCCACAAAAAGCACCACTTGGCCCCACCACAAAAGACATTAACACTGGATGTGAAATTCCTCAGAATAGACTCTAAGCTGAGTCATACTGTCAGACCTCAACACCTAAGACTGTGTGGATACCAAGACTCCTCTGACTGAAGGCACAGATGTGAATATTGCTACTGTATTGTATATGCAGTACAAGGTTCAGGGTTCAAGGTGGTTTATTTGTCATATGTACAGTACACTACCTACATGATACGGGTTCCATATACGTTTACAATAAAATGCTGAACTGGTACTGTAGACCATAGAGTCTGCTGCTGTGTACTCTCTGAGCCCTGGCGTGTCCTGTCCTTCAGTGATCACCTCCTCGTCCACCCGGGACTACGTGGTCAGTCTGGACGACGGCTCCACGGAAACCAGGACCTACCAGTGGCGCCAGAAAATCACCTTCCAGAGCTGCGTCCACGACGAGGCCTCCAGGGCGGCGCCGTCCACCCAGATGCTGAGGGTGGACCAGATCTTTGTCCTCTTTGACGGCCAGCTCATCCGCTACGCCATGAGCAACAAGATCGGCGATGTCAATGGTGAGGTCACAGAGCTTATTTTTGGTCTCAGCCTTCCTGTCTTGCTCTGATGTCACTTCCTTCCTGGTTTGCAAAAAAATCCCTCCCTGATTTTGCTCTCTTTTGATTTTGAGGGTGTTGATGTCGCTGTTGAGTAATAGAATAGAAATTGATGGAGGATGGGGTACTGTGCCTGGATACGGTTCCAGGTACCTGCTGTGCGGACTGAGGCTGGAAAAAGGAGCCTTTTTTATTCTGGTCCTTGGTCTTGGAATGACCTTCAGTCAAGCCTCAAACTGATGGCACTTATTCCTTTAGCCAGCTTTAAACTGAAACTATCAGAAGTCCTTACCACCAGCTGCTCATGTAGTAATATATCTTAATTTCTTATTGTTCCCACGTGGTCTACGCCTTTTGTATATTTAGTTGTGTTGTTCTCTGTATTTTATATGTCCTTGTGTCTTTCTATGTGAAACTTTGCTGCCTTCTTGGCCAGGTCAGTATTGTAAAAGAGATTTTATCTCAATGCTTTTATCTGGTTAAATAAAGGTTAAATAAAAATAAATGAACAAGGTTTGATGTTTTCTAGAGACTATTATAAAAGGTGTTGTGTCGTGTGCTCAGGAGGGCAGCCAGATGAGAATCCTTGCTTCACCGGCAGGCACGGCTGTGACACCAACGCCGCCTGTCGCCCCGGTCAGGAGACACAGTTCACCTGCGAGTGTGCTACCGGCTTCAATGGTGATGGTCGGACTTGTTACGGTATGTCTGCAAAAAACGCAATGCTATTAGGCCTACAGCGAGGGATGCTCAGTGATCTACTGCTCCAATGAGGTCTATATTCCAGCATATATTCCCAGAGAGAGAGAGAGAGAGAGAGAGAGAGAGGAAATAGCATTCAGCATCTTGATTTGGTGGTCAGATCTGTTACAGGCTGCAGTGTTTTGTCTAGCGATGGAGAAGATCTTGACTTCTCTTTCCCTGCTCTTTTTTTTGTTGCTCAAAGGCAAATTACGTCTGTAGGCCTATTTAGAAACAGTTTAATTTCCCATCTACATTCCTGGTAATCCCTTCCTTCCTGGGGAACTGGTCTCTCGTCACATAAGGGTCCTGGTTGAGAGCCCACCCTGTAAACAATCCTTCTCCACATTGGGTCTCAGACCAGACCGCTCACCCAGTGGCCATCGTTCCCACCCCACCCCCTTCACTTCAAGGGATTTGTAATTTTGTCCAGGGAGGGGGCGGAAGTGCTCCTGGACACACAGTATAAGGAAGGATATTTTACAGACACAGGAAAAGAACCGTTTGTAAATAAGAATCCTGATTGAGTTCTTTCATCTGATCTTCAGCCGTTATCTGATAAGAAGTCATCGGACAAGATTTGATTTACAAACCCCAAAGTCAGTATGAGAACGTTAGATATCCTGATATCATAGTGTACAGAGCAAACTTTCATCTGTCATAATAATGGTGACAATTTAGCTACTCCTGCACTAGATTATGCTCTTAGTCACTTGTTTAGAAAGGAGATGCACTTGTGAGCTCTGACGAGGAGTAATACATTGACTTCCTACGTTAAATGCAATTATTGTTAAGTTGCTTTGCATGAAAGTGTCTGCTAAATGACTGTAATGTAACATAATGTAATTTAGCAGATGGTAATTCCTCACTCGTCTTATTCTAGACGTTGATGAGTGCAGGGAGACGCCTCAGATCTGTGGATATCACGCTGTTTGCAACAACCAACCAGGGACCTTCCGCTGTGAGTGTCTGGAGGGCTACCACTTCGCCAGCGACGGCCAGACCTGTATCGGTATGTACAGTATGTACAGTGTGTTTATTCACTGTGTGTGTGGTCATAAACACGTAAGTATGTGTGTGTAGGATCTTGTGGGATCATATGGCTGTTTTTTTGTCGTTTGACTCACTTGTTGTCTGGCTCATGTTTCATGGGAGGACATGGGAAAGCAGAACAATGGATAGGCAGTCTGCGTACTCATGTGGTCCAGCTGTTTTAGTCTGTGGGTAAACAATGCCATATGGCACTGGAAATTAAAACAAAACATATGACGTAATGTCTGCTGCGTGGCCACCTTTCAGAACAGACAGGTTTGGTTCCTCGCGGCCGGAATCTGTTGTTCTTCTGCTCAAATAAAGCCGCTCTCCTCTTCAGAATCAGAATTAGTTTTATTGCCAGGTGGTCAGTACTCTAGGTGCGTAACACTGATGGTAGACAACATTAGACAGGGTGCAGGCACTAGACGGGACAGTGCAAATGAACAGTGCAGACAGTCTTTGATGACCCTCCTTCCCCTCCAGAGGTGAACCGCCCAGTGGACCACTGCTTGGCCGGCAGCCATGACTGTGACATCGCCGAGCGCGCTGTCTGCAGCTACACCGGGGGCTCCAAATACATCTGCTCCTGCTTGCCTGGCTTCATAGGAGACGGACGGAGCTGTCAAGGTATGGCTTGAGATGTTAACCTCTGACCTACGTTGAGATAAAGAAGTATATGGCTGAATGCTGGTGTGGTAGCCTGATGAGACCATCCTGATTTCATGAGCTCACATTCTGTTTCTCTCGCAAATAAGTCTGGATACTGTCTCCATGGAGATCAATTTGTGTCAGATCAGAAAACGATCTGGCCTATCAGCATTGGCTCTGAGGAATTTGAAATACAGACAGCTACGCTGGGCGGGTTTAGGTGTGACGACAGTGAGGTTGAGGTTAGAGCGTGACGGACGGTGATAGACAGATGGTTCATCCAATCACCTGCCAAGTGTTTTTAAAAGTGCCTGCCCTTTTCCAAACAGTTTCCAACGGGGAGAGTTCCCAGATGGTTATGCGAAGCAAACTATTTGGCGCGTCTGGTTAGTGGTGTGGAGGATTGTGTCCAGTCCAGCTAGTTTGGTATCTGGTAGTGCAGTATGATATTGATGATTGATTAACCATCTGGATAGGTCTAGCACGCAGAGGCACACGACTCAAGAATGGGAAATCCATCTGGTGGAGTAGAACAGTGGGACATAAACATGCAGATTAGTTATACATCTGCAGTAATAGCAGCATAAGGCACTTGGCTAGCGACCAGCAGCACTCCTCATATTTTCCATCCTCTCGACAGCTTTCTTTGCATTTTCACCAAACACAGGGTCCAGTTTTGGGCATGTTTTACAAGAGTTCTGCATACCTCTTTTTGCAACTCAGTTTTAATAACACCTGTAAAAAAAATAAAAAGATTTAAATGATATATGACAATTTGGATGAGCTGCAGAGACATTATTCAAAGGTGAAATCCTTACTAGAGCAGGATTCTTTCCTGTCACCTCCCTCACTCCATATATTCTTTCTTCTCCCCCTCTCTTTTTTCCTCCTCTTGTCCCCGTCTCCCCCTGTATCCATGGCCTGGCCTGGCCCGCAGAGATAGATAAATGAGCCAGGTGCCGTCAAGAAGCCAAGTGCTATGACGCCAATAGACTCACGAGTCAGTCGCTAAAGACGCAAGGGATCCTTCATCTGCGAGTGCAGGCCAGGTTTCTACAGCCTCCTGGCATGTCAAGGGTGCATTTTAGATTGAGAAAAGGCCTTGGTCCCGTGTCCTCACTCCAACTCCCAGGACACGCTTTCACCACCACGTGCTTCATGCACTCCCCATCCGACCTGGTCCGCATCTGCTTGTGTATAGTCCGTCCTAGAGATTTACAGCTGTCCACGATGTCCGTCACAGTTAGTCTTGGCTACTGTATGTAGCGAGTCGATCTAGCTGTCCTGTAGGAAAAGCCCAGATTGTTTCCGTCTCAAATTTGTTTATTACACATTTTATCCTGTTCTGTTTGGATTTTAACCCACCCAACCCCCAAAGCCTACTGGTGCCAGCTGGAATGCATCATGTTCTCCAGGAATGCTAAGGATAAGACCAGTATGTGTGCATCATGCCTTGAGAGGGGAGAGACGAAGTGTGTAACCAAACTGAACTGTATTCACTGTCAACAGTAAGTCCTGCCAACAATTTCCTGGTTGGCCCTTGGGTGAAACGGCTGCATTGCCTAAAAAAGCATTGTGCAAATCCTTCCCTTCTAATATACTGTAGTAATAATAATAACAATAAAACGTTATGTGCATAGCACCTTTCATACAAATAAATGCAGCTCAAAGTGCTTTACAACAGAGAATGTACATAAATACAAACCGCAGTAAAATAAGAAGATAAAACACAAAAGATAAAGAAATCAAGTAAATACAGTGTAAAAATGGCACGACTGCCCTGAAAATTGAGTATCTTAGGAAGATACAGAATATGTGTTTAGGAACATACTCAGTGAAGATTTATCAGACTGCATCTGTTCAATAATTATCCGCTCAGGTTGAATCCAGGATGTCAGTTTCCCCAGATTTTTAAACAGCATTTCTCTTTTTGTTTTAGGGCCGATCAGTAGGATTTCAGTTTTGTCTTAATTTAGCTTTAAGACGTTATTACTCATCCATTTATTTATTGCTAGAAGACAGATAGTAATGGAGTTTATAGCTGCAGCATCATTTGGTTCAGCAGAGATGTACAGTTGTGTGTCATCCACATAACTATGAAACATACACTGTGCTCTCTAATGCTATCCCAGAGTGGCAGCATGTCACTCAAGGATATCAACCTGCGCTGCACGCTCACGGACGTCTGTGTGTTTTTCCTTTCAGAGATAAGAAAGACTCCATGTGAAAACCACAGAGACAGCGTGCTGGGCTCCACTGTATATGGCCCCCGGGGGGCCCGTCCTGTCCTGGGCCAGTATGTCCCCACCTGCGACGCTCAGGGGGCCTATGAGTCCCTCCAGTGTCATGGCAGCGTGGGACAGTGCTGGTGTGTGAACCGCAACGGACAGGAGATTCCAGGGACTCGCACTGGACCCGGTAGCAGACCTATGTGTGAGTAGCACATCAGCCATCTTATATCAGATGCTAAAGAGAGTCGCTGTGTGTGCTACAATATCATCGTACCGCCCAGGGCTGGGACAATAACCGTGTGATTCATGTTGGTCTGTGTGTAACGTAGGTATTGACCAGGAGGTGGTCATCCCACCGCTGGGACCCACCACCAGGCCTGACGTCTACCCCCTGCCCCCCGGGACCCATCTGCTCTTCGCCCAGAGCGGGAGGATCGAGTTTGTTCCTCTGGAGGGGTACGACATGAAGAAGAGCGAGGCCAAGGCCGTCCTCCACTTGCCTGTAAGAACTCGTTAATGTGCATCTGTCACAGGGACTTGACATGAAATCTGTTTATTTACAGTATTTGGTTTTGGGATCAGAATCATAATCTATTTATTGCCAGGTACAGTAGTTTTTTACACATACTAGGAATTTTTTCTGGTCAGTTGGCAACAACAATAGACAAAGTACAAGGACTAGATGGGACGGTGCAAATGAACAGTGCAAAATACAAAATACAAAGTGGTGTGCAATGTGTGTATACAGTATGTGTACAGAGTGTTAATGTGGGTGCAATGTTTTTATATAAATAGGCCTTCAATGTGTGTAAAAGGTGTCTTGGGAAGGATCTTTTTCTGCTATTGTTTCTGTCTGCTGGCATTTCTGTCTTTATTTTCCCTGTTCTACAAAAAGGTCATTACAGGCTCCAAGCAGAACCTTCCTCCGTTGCTCAATGACTTGTGTTTCCACTTTGAAGTAGCGGAATGATACAGATACTGATCATTGATTTCTTTAGGGCACTCTCATTACTTACTATTAGGAAATTCCACCTCAGCTTCCTGTTTAATTTCCTACTACAGTATGTTGAATTTGGTCCAGTGACTAAACTAAACACTTTGGGAAGTCTGCTCTCTAGTAAACATTGAGCGTAGCGATCCCAAAGTCCTATAAACAAAATGGTCACAAAACCATGTTCTGTTTGGTTTTCTACTACAGGATGTAGCTTGCATTTTAGAATAAACAACACACTGAATGGCACAGATTTCGGCGTTGATGCTGAAACAATTGAGTCAGTTGTATAGTGGTTCAAATGGTTTAATCCTATCATATCTCATATCTACCTCAAGCTCACAGCCTCAAGATAGGAGTATTGATCATTTAGACAGAGCCACTACTGTGAAGTCCTCCAGATTCAGGGAACGCTCTGCGCTCTCTTCCTTATGCATACATCATCAACTCGGCGCGTCTGCCTGTTCCAGCCCTCTACTAGTAATTGTAGGTTGCTAATTCCCCATCTGTTTCATGCACTAGAGCCCCTTTACAGCCACATGGTGACATTTCCACTCTAATTGTTAACATCAGTGCAACACCATTAAAATCACAACATTTCTTGTTGTGCAGCTAGATTTCTAAACCAGCTGGCCCGCTGCTTCACTAGCGGCGACACTCATTGTACGGTTTTTAAGGGGTCGTTTGTTTACTGATTTATGTCTAGACATAAACGTGGACATCAGGGGGAAAAATGCACATTTCCATCTGCTACCCAGGTCCCACTCTCTCCCCCGGCCAGTTGAGACCACTGTTCTTAGAACAAACTCTACTTCAAAAGGTTTCACGGTTCTTGACCTCTCTGCAGGAGAAGGTCATCATCGGCGTGGCCTACGACTGCGTGGAGAAGATGGTGTACTGGACTGACATCACAGGTCCCTCCATCAGCAAGGCCAGCCTAGAGGGAGGAGAACCAATCCCAGTCATCAGATCAGGTGAGGTCGTTGAGGGGGTCAAAGTTCACCCTCACATCCACCACGCACATCTGTCTCTCATCACTGCTTACTCACTATCAGGATCACTTGTGACTCTAGTGTGCATTCCTTTTATGCTCAGTAATGTATAATACTGACGTAGAAGCTTCCTCGGGGGAAATGTTTCACACATTGACATGCTTCTTCCCACATAGATCTGCAGAGTCCCGAGGGCATCGCCGTGGACCATTTGAGCCGGACGCTGTTCTGGACCGACTCCATGAAGGACCGGATCGAGGTGGCATCCCTGGACGGCTCTCAGAGACGCATCATCGTAGACTCTGACCTGGTGAACCCGCGAGCCATCATCGCTGACCCGCCCAATGGGTGCGTTTGATGCTTTACACACTGGCCTGTGTGAATGTGAATGTGCAGGTCTCACCATCTTATCTGTACGGCGTTGAGGAATGTGTGGTATGAGGACTCTCATCATAAGACAAAAAGTGTTGCACACTATGGCTCCACATGCAGTTCATTTATTGACGTTACAGCCTGTTGGCCTTCTTCAGAATCAATAAAGGAGAAGGCCAACAGGCCTTAATGTCAGTACTATAAAACAACTGCATATGGACCCAGAGTGTGTGACACTTTTTTCTTATGATCAGCTCTTCCAGTGATCAGCAGCTCACAGGAGTACCTTGATGTGCGATACTCTTTCGTTATATGAGGACTCTTATTGGCACAGCGTAGCCTGTGATCCACGACTGCCTGTTATCCACTGAAGCCCTTAGTGTTTCTAATCTAACACACTAAGGTTTTGAATACTGTAACCTCTCCTACCAATAGAAATCTTTACTGGGCTGACTGGAACCGCGATGCCCCCAAAATCGAGACCTCATACATGGACGGGACCAACAGGAGGGTCCTGGTGAAGGAAGGTTTGGGCCTACCTAACGGTCTGAGCTATGACCCCCAAAGCTCCCTGCTGTGCTGGGCGGACGCAGGTGAGTCTGCCTGATAATATCATACTATGGCGACAGCCATGGCTGAGTTGTAAACAGGGTGTGGATCATCAGGGTGTGGATCATGATTATCCTAGTGTATAATCATCTGTGATCTCTGGTCTACAGGCACACACAAAATGGAGTGTATGAACCCTGTTCATAGTGACCGCAGAACGGTTATGGAGGGCATCCAGTACCCCTTCGGAATGACCTCTTATGGGAAGAACATCTACTATACTGACTGGAAAAGGTATGCTCCGCACATACAGTAGCTACAGCTACTATTTTCCTTATTTTCTCAAGGATGTAACTCATTGACCCCTTCTCTACATTTAATTAGGTTATTAGCAGGGCTTAAATTGTGAAATGGGAAGTGGGGGATACCCTTGTGTACCATAATAATTGTGCAGTGGGGAAAAAAGTGTACAACCCATATCTCACCTCAAAATTGTTTCCAACTTGTTTTTGTCTCTCCATATGGGGAGGTTCTCCCATTTTCCCATTCTCCTGAAGAGCACCTTAGTCCTTTTCTGTACACACCCTCTGATACTGCATTTTTGTAAACAAAACCTCCTTACTTTTTGTTAGAGGTCAAAAATAAATGGATACACCTGTTAAAAAATACTGATACTGCGAAACAATTTGGCAGATTCTGTTCTGTCTGCATTGCTGCTGCTGCTGCTGTGGACATTACTACTGTGCATTTAGACAACTCCATTCTACAATATACTGAAAAGAGATTAGCTGGGCTGTTGTGCACATTGTGCACCGCTGTTCATGAAAAGTTCATGAAAAGCTCAGGGCCCAGCTTCCCAAAAGCATCTTAGAGCTCAGATCATTTTAGAGTGTCTTGTTTTCATTGTTTATTTGTTTTAACTATAACTTTTATTACCAATAAAAAGAGAGAAGGCAAAGAGTGGGGGGGGGAAACAGGCAACAATCACATATCAAGAGGCAAATAAGGGTAACACTTTATATTAAGGTCCTCTTATTAAGCAGTAGTTAATAGGTAATAAGGTTCTTATAAGATGCTTATTAACATTAATATGTGTTAATAAGACATTTGTAAGTGTTCATAATAGCATTATATGAAACTTTTAACAGTTTATAAACTGCCTTAGGTTAATAAAAGCTTTATTAATTTCTTATACATACTTATTAGCTGTTAATTACACAGTTATTATGCAAGATACTATCTAAAGTGAGAACATTTCCCTTAATAAACCCTATTATAGTATTATGCACTAATGACCGATTTCAACTCGTCTGCGATGTTTATTTTTATTGCACAGGGGTGGATTTGAACTGGGGTCTCCCGCGGGAAAAACATTGTTCTAACCAGCTACCCCACCGACAAGCTACTGTAGCTATTTGGTGATGCAGCCGGAAGTTATATAAATAACTTCCGGCTGTCTAGTGGAGGCCCAATTCAACCCCTGGTTATTTTCATGTCTAAAACATGTAAGCCCCTTTAAGTCTGAAAGTTCAGGGTAGCAGAATTCTCCAAATTCCTGGGTGTTAGGCCAGAATGTAGGGTTCAGTGTGTGATGTTAGGAGCCGGATCTGCCGAGGTGTCACTTTAGGGGAGGTGGGGGGGTTTGGCCAAAGGTCAGATGAACTCTACAACAGCATTAGAGCTCTGCCACACACAAACCCCCCCCCCCCCAGGCGGATGATGCCGTCTACGTACGTTCACTACTGAGAAGGGGGGGTGACTGGGGGTTGGGGGGGCGGAGGTCAAGGAGTCTGTTGGCAGCTGCTTGTAATTTCTCTGCCGTTTTGGTGCCAGTGATTGGCTTGTCTGGGGCCTCTCTCAGATCTCACAAGAGACTGCTAGCTCTAAGGGGAGCCAAGCACTAGGGGGGCACTAGATGTGAAACTCTTTCACTAAAGTTAACAGCCTATACCCTGCCTGCTCCCGTCCATAGCTTCTCATCATGAGTTTGTTTTTACAGAGTATGCGTCACAGCTGACCTTTTTCCTCTCACATTGGGAAACCCCAGATTGCTTAACGCTGTTGTTTTGTTAAAACTGCTTTGACACCAGGGATGCAGTGATGGTGGTGGATCGCCATGCTGGGAGGGAGACGGATGAGTTCCAGCCCCAGAAACGGACCCGTCTGTACGGACTAACCGCGGCCTACTCACAGTGTCCCTCTGGTACTGTACATACCTCACTCCATCATTCTCATAAATCATCTCCACTGTAATGGCTTGGTATCAGGGACAAATTATGGAAAATGGAGTCATACGCAAGCTAACTCTGGGGCGCTACTGAAGAGCCAATTCTAAGAACTGGTGTGACTGGTGTGATAGTTGGGGGTTACCCTCGGTATTACCCATCATGCCCTGCAGTGATGGAGTCGAGGCTCAGTACTCTGACCTCTGTGACCTTGGTGAGACCAGTAGAAAGAACAGAGAGACAACCACAAACATTGCTGACCTGCTCTTCAACCTGAGCGCAGCAGGAACCCCTCACTAGACATTAGTCAGGAGGAGTCCTGGGGAAGACTATGAGGTTACTGAGGTGTGTGAGGGCAAAGGCATTCGTCCTCCCAGCACCATGTCCCTGGGTAGGATTACAGAAAACCTGGGAATGTTGAACCCAGGGGGCCCTCCAACATCTGGACTTCTCTGTGTGTTTTCCCCAAAATACTGTGTATTTGCTGTTTGACAAACAGGGAAAAGGCTGTTGCCCTCAGAAACGTTCCATAACACTGTTTGTCCAATCGTTTCTATCTCTGTTGGATACGATTGGTGACCATGTACATGGGTATTTTAGTGTTTTAGAGTTAACATGTGCTCTTTCTGCCATCAGGACAAAACTACTGTGCCGTGAACAACGGTGGCTGCACTCACCTGTGCTTAGCGACGCCCGGTGGCCGTTCCTGCCGGTGTCCAGACAACGCAGTGGGCGTGGGCTGTGTGGAGAGAGAGGGCCGATACTGAGGGGAATACATCAGAAGGGTTAGGGTGCCACTTGTTCTAAACTGTAGCTCTTGTAAATTCCACTGATATCCCACAGGTAGACTGCTGTGCCCTTTTAATCACTTTAAACATTTTAAAAAATCACACTATTTCTTTTAATTTCCTTACCCATTTTTAAGGATCGAGCAACAATTCTGTGTATGACAGAGAATTAAATAATGTGAACACCGTCTGGGAACAGTAATTCTCTCCTCTCACTACTTTGTGATATTTTGTTGGCATGTTCAACTCACCCCATACCCTCATTAAAGCATTATAGTGAAGTTAAAGTATGTCAAAGAATTTACTGTTTGGGCTGCTGGAGTGGAACTACACATTGTGCAGCTATCCAATAAAAACGTCTTCTTTTTTTTTACAAGGGTGTGACATTTTTTTCTTTAAAGAAAGTTTTGTTCATGCACACTGGGGCGGGTTCACAGACATACTGCTGTATCAAGGTTTAGTTGTGAAATTTGAAAATACATGGCGCCACCCTGTGGTATCTGGACTTTATTGTAAATAGTCTATGTTTCTGAAATGTTCTGGTATTACACTAGATGTCGCTGTCCACTTAATAATAACGGAACTGCGCCGACAGAGCTGTAATGTTTAGTGTAGGTTGGAAAGAAATACGGCAGTTTCAATATAAGGACATTTGAACGGATTACGAATGACGCTATATTGTTCACATGTGTGCTAGAATAAAGTCAGCGACAAACACTGCAACAGTGTATTTGGAAAAAATGTGTGGTTAACCTAGTGTAAAACGCTTTAACATTACTCACAACCATATTATCGTGTGGAGGAGTGTGGAGGACTTCATGATAATAATTGTAGGACAGTTATGAGCATCACCCCCCTACACACACAAACCAGTCCACGCAAAAAAGCATGAAGCATTCACATAGCCTATCTATTTGTCTTTATATAAATATGAATATCTTCATTTGATTTGGGTATTCCCATTACGTGTTGTCCGCTATCTACCCCATGAGTCCACGCCCACAAAGGGGGGACACTGGTGACGCAGGAAGATTGATTGGTCAGTATTGTTTGATGGATAGGGGGTTAGCCTCCATTTGGCCAATAGGGACACACGACAGGGATATGTGGGCGTGTGTGTATAGTCCTGTATGTTTCACCAGAGAGGAGACTGCTCGGAAGCTACAGCGCATTGGAACACCAGGTATGTCCGAAATATGCCCAGTAACTTGTAAAGTTAAAGAATGAAAAGATGAGAGTTTTCATAAATATGAACACATTGTATTGATATGTACTTGTTTTGTTTATCGTCACGCGTAGCTTGCTTTGCAAGCTGGCAGGTTAGCTTGCTAGCTAGCTGTAAGCGGCGCTGGGACATTCAGTTTGACAGCTGACACTGACAATGCTCGTACTTTTCTCTTCTGACTAACTAGATAATATTATGTGTGCTAGTTAGCCAGCTAAGTTGGCTGTTTTTCCATACTGTGCACCCTGAAAGCTGAATGTTTTGTGTCATGCAGCTAGCCACCGGTTACCGCATCTTTCATTAGCTAGCTAGTTAGACAAAGCTAGCATAGCTAACGGGTAGCTAGCCCAAACAACCACCAAGCCTGCAACCTTGCTTCCATTCTGTCGTGGTGAATGTATAAGCGCGTGAACAGAGATGAGCAAGAAACTTGTATTATATCCGGTAAGAGTACTTTAGTACTCGCTATAGCTGACAGTTGTATGTTCTTTACAGGATGTTTTCGAGGTGAACACTTGGACCATATGATTCTGCAAGTTACAACTGAGCACTCGCGCCTCTGATGTGATGCAAGCTGCGGAGGAGAGATGGATGTTCTCTGAACTACTGACTTGGGAAAAGCCCCTGTGTGTCCTTTGCACTTTTTCGACTGGCTGGGGGAGAATTGGAACCCCCCTTCCCCAGGTTACATCTTCCCTTCAATGAGGAGTGTTGTTTTTTTTGTCTTACCCAAGCTCAGCCCCCTGTGCCTGGAGGAGCTCCCGACATGGCCAGCCCACACCTAGCTAATCTGTCATTTGCTTGGGAGAAGTACATGGACTGTCGTCTGCAGGGAGCTGAATTACAGGTAGGTCCTGCTGCCATTGCTAAAACTATGACTCCCCAAACGGCTGTTGGTGGTCTACTATCTTACAGTCCATTCGTCTAACTATAGTTTATTGAAAGGACATGCATCTAAGGATTCAAGGCTCTTTATTAGTCCTAAGGGTACAGTACTGTGTGTGTAGCCTGCAATACATGGTCAATCATGTATCACAGCAGTTTGATGACAGTGCTCTGTCAGGCCATATCATTCTGATGATGATGATGATGATGATAATAATAAACTTGATTTGTAACTTTTCGAAACAGGTTTACAAAGTGCTTCAGAGACAAAATAAAGCATAATTAAAATAACAAAATATTTAAGAGGAAAAAATAAGAAACACTAATAACAACACCACTGTAAGCCAGCCGCAAGAGGGAAGAATGATCTTTTTGTGGTTTACCTACTGTATGGTGTCAGCTGCCAATCTGTCAAAAGGCCTTGTTTTAACAGCCTTATCCTGTCTCAGCTGGAGTACAGTGTCATTTTAACAGCCTTTTCTCAACTGCAGTACAGTGGGTCCATCAGAGCCATGGCTGTTATAAAAGCAACACTGACTGGCAGTGTTTGTGTGTAGACTGTGAAGATGTGTGTTAACTGGCCTGTTTAATCTCACTATTAACTGATACAGACAAGCCAGCATGAGCGGCAAGAGTTACAGTAAGAGTTCTTATGTATGTCAACCACAGTTTGCTTGTTGCGCGTGTCAGTTGAGAAGTGTCGACCAGCCTGCGTTCGAACGGCCTTCTTCTTATCAGACTGAGCCGTCTTGGGAGAAAATGTTTTCTTACCTCCCTCCAGATGCTGCGGCCCCCCGTGCTGCTGCCTCCCCCCTCCCCCCCCCACTCAGGCACCTCCCTCCCCCACTCCCGCCCCCGCCTCCGCAGTCGACCACATCAGCCAGATCACGGGACTCAGATTAGTCTCCCCCACCCGTGTTGAGAGGGGATTGGACTGCAGACCGAACGATGGCCATCTGTCCTGGAAGCAGCAGCATTTTTCCTGTCGGGCCAGCCACCCTTAGGTCTTTGGGCTAGGGATGCCTAGACTGCATTTAGGGTTGGTGTTTATTTAGTGAAGAAACAACACAAGCACAGTTTTGTGCTTACAGTTTTGTGCTTACACAGTGATGAGCTGATTGATCCACCAGCTCTGAAAACCCCAGGCTGACACAGAAGCCTTCCGGTGCCAGAGTCCTCGGAGCACGTTGGCCTGAGGGCCACCAGCCGTGTCCACCGTTTTTTTGTCCACCATCAAAACACATCAGCCTGTTCCTGGTTTCCCTTCTTGTTATGATTGTTCTCATGAAGTCAAGTCTGTGCGTGTGTGCGTGCGTGTGTGTGTGTACACGTGTGTGCATGTGTGCGTGTGTGTCATTGGGGCCAGGGCCTTTGTTAGGACCACCGGTGTGTGACACAAGGTGGAGGAGACTACTACCCACTGTCCCTCGTTGCCGTGGAAACATTGACTCTTCCACAGCTGAGGTGGAGCAGCTGCAGCCTTACCCCACCTTGATTTATGATGTCACTAGCATAGCTCCTCGCTATATCAGTGCTTTGTTCTTAATTCCTTTCGTTTGACCACTTGACCTAGACCATAAAATGCTGCATATAGCACTTATCTAATATCTCTGTCCTGAACACATGTATTCATCTGTGGGTTCACTTGGATTGGAGCTGGTTTCTCTACCATGTCCCTTAGGGATGGGAATTGGTAGTGATCTCACAATTCGATTTCGATTGGGGGGTCACGATTCGATTTCAAAACGATTTTCGATTATTGATGATAGATGATAGATGTTAATAGATGACCATGATAGATGACAATTTTCAAATACTGTACCTTTCCACCATTTGACTACTATTATAGAATTTACATCTGGCCTCAAGACCTTCCTATTCCATACACCTTAAACCTTTGTTCTTTCTCTCCCTTTTGTAATTCACCACCTCCCTCAACCGTTCACATAGACAGGGTGGCCTCCAGGAGGTCCACACACCTCGAAATGTCTACTCCAGAATAACCATCCTTTGTCTCCAAGAAATTGTCGCCTTTTCCCATGTCACATGTCTGTATTCTCGGCCACGCCTGCCATTTTCATATGACGTACAATGGATTAGCCAATCACATCCTGGAAGCGCCGTACCTGTGTTTTGCTTGAATATAAGGCAGCACAAGATCAGGAGGTTTCACTTCTTTGGATAAACCACTCATGTTGCGTTGTCCAGGAAGTCCTTGCGCTCGTATGTTTTCTCAATAAATCAGACTTAACCTTTTGAGCGAATCTTGGTAAATCCTTTTTGACTAGATCAGTTAAAATCCATTACACTACAGTAACCATTACACCCCAAGCGCAAAATTATTGCACCTCAGTTGGACCGCCGGCAAACATTTGACAACAACATGTCTAACTTTAGTGCAAAAAACGTACTGAAAACCAAATTGGGTGAAAACATTTTTTTATGGGGGAATTTTTGAATCGATCAATAATCAATTCATAGAATAGAATTGCCATTCTTACATTAATCAATTTGTCCCACCACCTCTAATGTATCTGTGTTGTTGATGGTTTGTGATTGATACCCTGTGTTCGTGCATGTGTGTGCGTGCGTGTGCGAGTGTGTCAGTGTCACTCACCCACTAGATTTCTCCCTCTTTTATTCATCCCTCTCAAGTTCACTGGTGTGTGACAGGGCTTCTAGTCTGCTAAGCCTGCTGGGGCATCCTGTTATGCTTTCCTCTCTCCAGCACCTATTGTGTGGTTTGCTGCCTGCATCAACTGAAAGTCCCCAGGCACTCTCAGGACGTTCGCTGCTTCCAACCGCGGCCCAGCATTGGCAAGCTACAGTTCTTTACTGGGAGAAATGCTGTGGAGTGTCAAGTTAATTTCGCAGAGTCTTTCTGTCTGAGAGCCAAATCTGAGACTGAGTTTTGTGGTCTGGTCTGGTGAGATTTCACTGGGTCTGAAACTATGAGCTAACTGGATATATCCGTAAACATGTGTGTTAGTCGTTCACACATTGGCTTGTAGGTATCCGTGAGTCACACTCCAACGGCTATGCTATCTTGTTACGCAGAGAAATCATCTCTTGCTGCTGTTTTTTGAGAGTCAAATGATTTTCCTACTGATCATCATTAATGAGTTAGCAAACTTAGCCTGTTTTATCAGTGCCTCATCTGACTGACTGCACCCAAGAGAGCAGACTTGCCTTGGAGCTGTACAGTAAAATTAGGCCTAACATTTTTGGTGAGTAGGATTTTTTCTAAGATGACATGATCTAGATTCTAGACTACAATCTAGACCAGTTTTGTACCTTTATAATTGAGATCAAATCATGGAGGAGTAAGGAGGAAATGTAGAGGAGTTTGGGGTGTTTGGCTGACTAACTGACAGAGAGAGAGGGGGGAAAGGGAGCCTTGCAACACATTGACAGGGTGCTCTGTGTGATGAGTGATTGATCAGCCTTCCCTGAGCCTGCTCCACATCCACCACAGCCCTTTGGATGATGTCAGCCCTTTGGATGATGTCAGCCCTTTGGATGATGTCAGGCTGCATTCTGGCTGCTGCATAACTAATATGTCCTTTAAGACTTGTGAGTGGGTTTCACATGTTTACTCCAAGCCTTATCAAACATTCACTACGAATTAGGGGCTAGGTCTGAATGCCGAATGGGCGGAAATATTGTATTTTTAGAGGCTGCCACATTAAAGGGGATCTTGCTTTTAATGGGGGAGCCTAGCTCGTGAAAGTTTATAGAGTCTACAGACAGCACCTACTATGCACTTGGCTGAATTACTTTGGGCTATTAGTTGCTAGTTGCTCTACAGATATTGAGACAATATTGGCTCAGGCGAACTCTGCCTGTGGCCCTGGTTTACTTTCTAGGCCCTTGCTCTCAGGCTTACATTGCTATTGCGATAAAGACTGTTTGAATTAGGCAAGATTAGGCTTGGCGTCTTTTCTTTCTTTTTAGAGGATTAATACAAGAGGGACGTTTCTGTGGACTATTCTATGCATGAGACCAGGCTCGTATGGTTGATGGGGAGTTAGTCTAATACATATATTATGGTGAAAACCCAGTATTGGCTCTCCCACTCTGCTTGAACTACGCCAAAAGAGACGTTACATTATTCATGGTATCTCTTGAGAATTTAGGCCCAGACGCCTGGTTGCAAACATTTAGTGCCAGCACTCCAGGTGCATGAAGAGACTAAATTCTTGAGGAAACGCAACCTGATGTGCCATGGCCAAGTTACAGGGGGAAGAGAGACTCAGGTTAGTACTGCTCAGCATCAGTCAGATGCAAATGTTTTGTTTGTTGATCATTCCATAGCCTACTGTATGAAGCTGCCTGGCAGACAGTCAGTCATAGATACAGTAATATGATCCCATACTCCGCATCCCACAGCGTATGAGTGAAATGAAAGGAGACACCAACCGCAGGTCCTGTCTCACTTCTGCTTTTCTGTCTACCGCCTCCTTTATTTTTGACATTTTACTACCTTTATTTCCTGAGCGGCCCATCCTGGGGTCTGAGTTTGTTGCCAACAATTGACTTGTAGGGGTGAATAATTCACCCCTCTGGTACTCCGCTGAGTCGAATTGCAACCTCTGCTGCTCCACCTCAGCTTTTTCCACAGGGGGGCATACAGTACCATTAGCCTCGTACCCTCCTTCAGAAATCTCCCCGCTACTCGCTACTCCATCAGCAAGGGGACAGAGAAGAGGGCTCTAGCTGGACGGCTTGACTGACGTCCACTCTGTAGAGTTTTGAAACTCACTTGACCTCATTTTAAACCCAGAATTGTCTGCTGAAACACTGAAAGGAGAATTGATTCACATTCTGAAGCTTTTGACCCCTGAGATAAGTGACATTTTAAAGGTGCAGTAGGCGGTTTGGCTCAAAAGCACTTTTTGTTATATTTTTTGCAGTTCTCATTACATCCCGACAGCAATAAATAAATAAAGTGCCCTGACACTAAAATGAAATAATTCCGTAATCTGTATGTTCGTCCAATCAATTCGAGTTGCCAACTTGAAATGATTGGATGGCTTACCTGCCTGTCAGCCTATCTACCTGTCTAGTGAGTGTCTTGTTTCCCACAGTTTGGCAGAGGGCTTTGGAGGGAGGCTTGGAGGGAGGGGCAGGGATTTTGTTAGTTGCATTTTTCAAAATCTTTCAAAATTCCTCCGGTTGGTGTAAGCCGGCCTTACACCAACCGACTTTTCAACCGAGTTTAGGTCTTTTCGAAGTCTTCTACTATATGATGGGCATAAGTCTACTGCACCTTTAACATGCCAGTAAAAACAACAGGAAAGCAGAAAGCCACAGTGTTTTTATTTCCTTCCTTACTAAGTATAACCACCACCACTACAAACAGACATTCGCAGTGGTTACCCTGGGACATCAAGCAGTGTACTCTATGCATTCGTGAGTACTGATGTTTTTCCTTGTTTGTATGTGTGAGAGAACTTGCAGAGCAGCTCTCAGCCTCTGAGGAAATGTGCAACGTTAGGGGCTACTCATGATGCTTATCACCCGAATGTCAAATTGGATCAACTTGGACCGCAACCGGAAAAACTTTACATAACCACCGCCCCATGTCCTCCTCTTGTGTCACGAGGACGAGATCACATCGTTGTATTCTTCACAACCCCCCCCCCCCTACCCCCGCTGAATACAATTAGCCATGAAAGCTAGAGCGGGAAGTCTGTAGTATAATGGTGGGTGACTCAGCCATCACAGCTCCCATGACTAGGTCTCTCATGATCAATGTGCTGGATTGAGGCAACAAACACACACACACACACACACACAGAATGTATAGGTTACAAAATAGTAGCGTTGTGTGACCCTCTTGCCCTCGTAGTGTGAAATCAAGCGAACAACCCATTGATGGTGCAAACTGACTTCGGATGACACAGGAACAAACCAGCATGCCCTGTGACAGGAAACATAAAATGTTAGGCCAGGAGCCAGGACCAGCCCCCAGGATGTTTTCTGATAACTTTTTTCAGTTATTTCTTGTTAGCCTATACCTTGGGTATAAGTTGATAATGAGCACCCCCAACTTGGCCCCATTTGGTCTCAGGAAGCCAAGAAAAACCTTCTATTTTTTTACTGGCAAAATTATGTAAATGCAAATATTAAAGTACTACAATACAAGCATGACATTTCACAGACAGTATCATGACACACAGGGGAAATCAGGAAAATAAGATTATGGGGCTTGTTGTAACGCTACTTTAAGATATCACCCACTACATAGAGGACTGGTAGACTAGTCACTAGTACATAGAGGACTGATAGACTAGTCACTATACATAGAGGACTGGTAGACTAGTCACTAGTACATAGAGGACTGGTAGACTAGTCACTAGTACATAGAGGACTGGTAGACTAGTCACTAGTACATAGAGGACTGGTAGTCTAGTCACTATACATAGAGGACTGGTAGACTAGTCACTAGTACATAGAGGACTGGTAGACTAGTCACTAGTACATAGTGGACTGGTAGACTAGTCACTAGTACATAGAGGACTGGTAGTCTAGTCACTATACATAGAGGACTGGTAGACTAGTCACTAGTACATAGAGGACTGGTAGACTAGTCACTAGTACATAGTGGACTGGTAGACTAGTCACTAGTACATAGAGGACTGGTAGACTAGTCACTATACATAGAGGACTGGTAGACTAGTCACTAGTACATAGAGGACTGGTAGTCTAGTCACTAGTACATAGAGGACTGGTAGACTAGTCACTATACATAGAGGACTGGTAGACTAGTCACTAGTACATAGAGGACTGATAGACTAGTCACTAGTACATAGAGGACTGGTAGTCTAGTCACTATACATAGAGGACTGGTAGACTAGTCACTAGTACATAGAGGACTGATAGACTAGTCACTAGTACATAGAGGACTGATAGACTAGTCACTAGTACATAGAGGACTGATAGACTAGTCACTAGTACATAGAGGACTGGTAGACTAGTCACTAGTACATAGAGGACTGATAGACTAGTCACTAGTACATAGAGGACTGGTAGACTAGTCACTAGTACATAGAGGACTGGTAGACTAGTCACTAGTACATAGAGGACTGGTAGACTAGTCACTAGTACATAGAGGACTGATAGACTAGTCACTAGTACATAGAGGACTGGTAGACTAGTCACTAGTACATAGAGGACTGGTAGACTAGTCACTATACATAGAGGACTGATAGACTAGTCACTAGTACTGTACATAGAGGGCTGGTAGACTAGTCACTAGTACATAGAGGACTGGTAGACTAGTCACTAGTACATAGAGGACTGATAGACTAGTCACTAGTACATAGAGGACTGGTAGACTAGTCACTAGTACATAGAGGACTGGTAGACTAGTCACTATACATAGAGGACTGATAGACTAGTCACTAGTACTGTACATAGAGGGCTGGTAGTCTAGTCACTATACATAGAGGACTGGTAGACTAGTCACTAGTACATAGAGGACTGATAGACTAGTCACTAGTACATAGAGGACTGATAGACTAGTCACTAGTACATAGAGGACTGATAGACTAGTCACTAGTACATAGAGGACTGGTAGACTAGTCACTAGTACATAGAGGACTGATAGACTAGTCACTAGTACATAGAGGACTGGTAGACTAGTCACTAGTACATAGAGGACTGGTAGACTAGTCACTAGTACATAGAGGACTGGTAGACTAGTCACTAGTACATAGAGGACTGATAGACTAGTCACTAGTACATAGAGGACTGGTAGACTAGTCACTAGTACATAGAGGACTGGTAGACTAGTCACTATACATAGAGGACTGATAGACTAGTCACTAGTACTGTACATAGAGGGCTGGTAGACTAGTCACTAGTACATAGAGGACTGATAGACTAGTCACTAGTACATAGAGGACTGGTAGACTAGTCACTAGTACATAGAGGACTGGTAGACTAGTCACTAGTACATAGAGGACTGGTAGACTAGTCACTAGTACTGTACATAGAGGGCTGGTAGACTAGTCACTATACATAGAGGACTGGTAGACTAGTCACTAGTACATAGAGGACTGGTAGTCTAGTCACTAGTACATAGAGGACTGGTAGTCTAGTCACTAGTACATAGAGGACTGGTAGTCTAGTCACTAGTACATAGAGGACTGGTAGACTAGTCACTATACATAGAGGACTGGTAGACTAGTCACTAGTACATAGAGGACTGGTAGACTAGTCACTAGTACATAGAGGACTGGTAGACTAGTCACTATACATAGAGGACTGGTAGACTAGTCACTAGTACATAGAGGACTGGTAGTCTAGTCACTATCTATGGGAGTGACTGGGCAGTCCGGCTGTGTTTAGGCGGCCAAAGGTTGGCCCATGCTTTAAAAAATATAGGCCGGGAGACAGGACCAGCCCTCAGGAGGTTTTCTCCTACCTTTTTGGGGGGCTAAGCAGTAGACCACCATTGTGTTTGTACCTTTTCTTATTCTTCTTCCTTCCGCTTCTTCTTCTGCCATGGGAGTCTATGGCAGCTGTAATAGAGTTAAATCTGATCGAAAGTAAAAAGATTTGCCAAGGTTCGCTCAAAGAGGTTTAGTCTGGTTTATTGAGAAAACATACGAGCGCAAGGACTTCAGGATAACGCACGTGAGTGGCATCCAGCCGAAGTGAAGTAGGCTCGTCTTGCGCGGCCTTATATGTGAGCAATATATGGATGTGGCGCTATCAGAGATTTGGTTGGCTAACCCATCTGTACACGTCATAATAGAGTGACGGACATCATCAACAGTGGTCGAGGAATACAGAGAAAGCGCGGTACACATTGAATATATTTCAGGTGGAGACAATGTAACAATGGCCTAGGCCAAACGGGAAGTCTGAGGTGTGAGGCCTTCCCGTCATGGTGAGAACACCACGGCAGAGGTGTTTGTCATTACAAAGAAAAGAGAAGACAGAGGTGTTTGGAATGGCAAAAGGCAGGGGACTGGACCAATAGATTTTAAGAACAAAGGCTTAAAGGTTTTGAGCCCAGTTGTCTCTAAAATTCCATGATACAGCCTATAGAACCATATGAAATTATATAAAAAGTGGTGCAATTTGGCATACTAATTTGGGTCAGTCCCATAACTCTTGTCACCAACGTGTCAAATTTGGAGGTGTCTTAATGCACACAACTTTTGGCCCGTAAATCAGATTTTGACACAGCTACAGTCAAATCAATGTTTAATCCCCACAAATAGTTTCTATTGTTTGTTTTCTGTTTGGATTGGATGTTTAATGAAATAACATAACGATAGAACGTCATTAACAGCGCTGACTGTGAGCATTTTTACCAGCTGAAGAGAAAACAGTGCAGTTCTCCACATGATGCGCTTGTGCTAAATGTTTCAAAGATTGCTTGTGTTTCCTCCCTCTCTTGCAAAAGACCATTTGCACTGAGCAACGAGCAACCAAACGTTTAACTAAACATTTGACCGTTTCCATTCTCTCTACTCAGAGCAGCTGGTCTCTGCGCGTGTGTGAGCGGATGCGGCGCAATATGGACCCGCTGTTGTGCAACACAGAATTGGAGCAGAGCACAGACGAGAGACGTCTCTTTTGATCATTGATCATACGAAAATGCTTCCTAGACGAATATCTTAATCTTATTGCTGGTTAGAAACGGGGCTGGAAAGATAAAAGGTGCAAGATAACATTAAATAACCTAAATAAATAGAAAATAAATTTCCAATACTGCTAGTTTTGACCGGGCGCAGCCATCTTTCTTCTTTGTGACGCGTCGACGCACGTTTTGCAAGTCGACGTATTTAAGTAGTCGATGACAACGTATTTAAGTAGTCATCGCCCCGGCTCTAGCCTCAAACAGTTTCCAAACTGGAACAGAGCTAGTGACCAGTCTACCAGTCCCCTATGTACACCGACCTGGACCAGAGCTAGTGACCAGTCTACCAGTCCTCTATGTACACCGACCTGGACCAGAGCTAGTGACCAGTCTACCAGTCCTCTATGTATTCCACTAGGAACATATCCCAAAAAAGGTGGTGTGATGGCCCAAGGTATAGGCTAACAAGAAATATAAAAAGTAGCAGAGGGCTGGTCCTGGCTCCTGGCCTATGTGTTAATTGCACATTCTTCTATTTTTAACTCATGGTGTTAGATTAAGAGTTAAGTGTGAGATTAAGGCCCTATAGCCCACAGAGAAAATGCAACCAGAATCTCAAACCGTAGATCCAAATTTTTGCTTCTTTATTGGCATTAAATGAGTGTAGTTTTTTGTACAACCTTCTTGATATGACCTGGTTCAGGAAATGGTACAGTATGCAACTGTGTGAAACTGTGCACACTCTACAGTGTGTCTTTCCATTTCATAAACAATGAAGTGTAATTGAAGCTCATTGGGTCACAGTGGAAAGCTTTTCTCTGGCTGTTTACAAAACGAGGACTTGATTATCAAACTGTAGTAATCTCTATCACCCATCTCTCTGTTATCCACTCTCCACTCATGCCTTGGGTTGTACTCACGGAGTAATTACCATGTCAGATCAGGGAAAACAACCTTGCTGGAAAGTCAGAGAGCTGTCACCGAGAGAAATTCCACTTTGCAGTTAGTTCCAAGTTGTTTTGGTGTCTGGATTTTTTTGCCAATGTGTCATGCAACCAGGAAATATGGGTGTGCACTAGGGATGCACCGATTGCAAAATTCTGGGCCGATGCCGATGTTTAAAATAACAATCCGGCCCATGTTTATTTTATTATATTTTTATTCCCCCTTTTGTGCCAGGGAAACAAAGAAATGATGCCTGCTTTTCAAATGGCCAGTTAGATTTGATAAAATCCTTGTCTGTAGTACCTCCTCTTGAAATGTCACTTGGAACAAGTTTTACAAGTTGCATAGCGCATATCTTTGTCTGAGATGGTGAAATATTCCCACATGGCCGACATTTATATTTCACTTTAATATGAAAGCAAACTACACGCGCGTTTGCAGCGTTACGTCACGGATCTTCTCCGAATATGCAGCTGGGTAGGCTACATTGTGCAACAAAAAAAGCCATAATTGTTGCGACATAACATCGGCCACTACCATCGGTGAATGTCATTTTATTTGCCGATGGGCCGATGGCAGTCAACAAGGCCAACATCGGCCGATGCATCGGTGCATTCCTAGTGTGCACTGATACATTTTTTGACGAGTAAAGATGATACTGATGAACAATTAATAATGTTGGTGAGAGTAGTTTTATGCTCTATAGGTAGAAAGCCATGGCGGTACAGTTAGTAATCTTGTTGATTTTGAAGAAGGCCTGAAACATCAATCTAATAAAGAGAAAATTAATATGGAGCCAGAGTGTGCAACACCTTTTTCCTACACCCAAGTAAGGTTAAACCTTTCACTTTCAAGTTGAGGCTAAACCTTTCACAATGACCCAGAGACTCTTCCTCAGCCCGTCACCCCCCTCTTCCTCAGCCCGTCACCCCCTGCACGCCTGTACTTTCATCTCATATCAGACTAATTTCTTTCTCACTATTATGTTCTTGTCATCTCATGTTTTTTTTTTACCTGTCTCCCTGTCTTTCTCATCCATGCCTTTCTCTTTCTCTCCCTCTCCCTGTCTCCTGTGTGCTGTTGGGCAGCCTCCCCGGTGTGCAGTGACCCTTTTGAGGGAGGTAACCCACTACTGGCCTGGGTAACCCCACTGTCACTGGTGAGTGTGGTCCTCTCTGACACTTTAGAGCTTGTCGAGACCATAGGCACTGCAGACTTTGACATTCTGTTGCTTGACGGAAACTTGACGAAATGTGCCCCAAAAGCCACAAGGTTTCAGCTCAGGGACTTCGCAACATTGGACTTTCCTCAGATGTTGACCCACTAGCTGTTGTATATTTATTGAATAGAGAGAAACCGCATTAAACTATTTATCCCAGTACTAGAAGCGACCCATTCCCAGTTAACCCTGTGTGGTCAGTTGAGGACAGATCTGCAAGGCGTTCGTTCTCTTACAGTACTTCTCTTTCGCAGAGGAAGGAAGTTGACTCACCACACAAAACTGTACAACGATACTGTGTTTTGCTCTTGAATCTGAAGGCCCAGTCCCCTTGCCAGATCTGACCGTCGGTGCGGAGCGGTGACTAAGCTGCCTAACAGTTGCCTGAATAATGCAGCAGAATTACACAGACAGCTGGAACAGAGGACCGGTTGGCAGATTTAAGATTGTCTAAACTAAACATCAACTGTGTAGCCTCCAGTACAGCTCAGGCCTACTCTACAGTACATGTAAGTGCACTGGGAATACTTGTCGCTTTTCAATAGGCTGGAGGTCAAGTCGCTGTGTCATGGTGACACTATAAATTTTTTAATTGATTATGTACGGAAGTAATCTGCTTCTTCGTGCTTTTTAAGCACGTGTGAAGCGTGTGTGATGTGATTATGGCGTTGCGGCTGCCGTTGCGTGCGTTGTGCAGACGGCTCTGACAGTTGGAGATTAACAGTAGCTGAAGGGATCCTGTCAGGGCAGTCAGATCGGCCCCGCTGGGAGGAGGGAGCGAGCATGAGAACGGCGGCCGCGGGATCGCTCTCTGGCTGGGAAGGAAGGCGTCAGCGCGCTCTCCTGTAGCCGATGACCCGGTTAAAGAGTCCAGAAGGCTCGGCACTGCCGGCGCCCGGCGCCCTCGCAAAGTCCCCGCCATTCAGGCCGGCCCCTCGGCGGAGTGACAGTCGGCTGCTCTGTAGTCTGGCTGCACCCAGGTTACAATGGGGCGGAATACAATATCTCTGTTGTTGTTGTTGTTACTTTACCCTTGTTTGTCTAAAACAGGAACAGGGACTGGTGATTCCTGTGTGCATGTGGGTGGTTGGTTGTGTGTTTGAGAGAGAGGGGAGAGAGGGAGGGAGAGAGAGAGAGGAAGGAGATGTGAGAGTGGATTGACTGACGCCTGGAGAAAAAAACCATAAACCTGTATAAAAATAGAAAAAGGCAATATGGATCTTTACACTACTATAAATCTGAAGTGAAATTGAGCATGGTTCCTTTGATGCACACTTTATTTGAACTCCAATAGCTAGAGACTAGAAGATGGGAGACAGCTGTAAAAGCCAGCCATAAATAGAAATCCACAGCAACCTGCAGTCTTGAAGTTTATAAGAAGATTGCTCAACCTCTAAAGTACCTCCGTCGCATCATGGCGCTGATCATTTAAAAGATGTGTGGCCTTGCCAAGGATCAGAGTAAGGTTGATGTATATAGATAAAATGACAACAGATTAAGCTTTCAGCCTTTCAAAGATGACGTACTGGACAGTAAGCACAGGCTGTATGGCTTGTGTATAGAAATATCACCTGATAATGTACTTTCCAGTAGTAATCTCTTGATTGCCACATTGCGGTGGTTGCTCTGATGTGTTTGCGTCCTGTTCTACTCCATGTCCTCAGGTCAGTCTGCAGTGCCTGGAGAGTTTCCTGTGTCTGTTCCACTGTGTCCGGCACCTCCACAGCCATGGGACCAGGGATGCCCTGAGGTTCTGGTAGGTCCCTTCCCACAGAGAGTTCTCTGTGGCATGATGACCCTATGTTTGTATCATACCTGCAGGGCCAGGACAGAAAAGAGCCATGACTGCGTTAATCAACCGCAGGGGCCTCGGAGTGACAGGGCAACCAATCGCCCCGAGGTAGCAGAGCGTAGTGGTCGGGAGGGGGTGTAGGGTTTGACCATGTTCTGGAGGTAGGAGGGATCTATTCCTTTCACTGCCCTGTAGGCTAGTACCAGCGTTTTAAACTGGATGCAAGCTTCTACAGGGAGCCAGTGTAGAGAACGGAGAAGGGAAGTTGCGTATGAAAGAAGACATTTTCTTGCTGAAGGGAGATTACTAATGAACAGTGGGTCCCTTTTTTGAGAAGACGCAGCATAGAAAGACAAATTGGGCGTAGTTTTCCAGGTCTGTCAGGTGAAGCGTGCTGGGCCTGAGATAAGTCAATTAGTCTGGTGGAGATACAGTGCAGGAGTGCAGCTCGTTACCAGGATTCACATGAATTAGCTGAGGTGAATGAAATTTCAGATCTGTTGAAGAAAGCAGCCCTTGTGCAGCGGCGTGGTTTCCTGCAAACAGTCATTATGTCTGTTTTTCTAATCTCTATCTCATGATAATGACGGCTTCCAGGGCTGCATTGGCCAGTATGTTGGGACAAACTAAACTTGTATTGGGCAAAGGACACAAATACAGACTAGAGCAACGGTAGGCTATGTTTAGCATATAGTCGCTTTTTGTTGGTTTATGCACTCTCACCTTAAGCCTATGGCATCTGCTGCCTAGCTCTTGCTACCAAGCCTCCATCTCTGGCTTTCATGTCCCCTTTAATTTGATTGTCAAATCCCACAGTGACTCACTCGTACTCTTATGAGATGAGTCGGACATGTTCTTGAGAGTTTGTTTAGTTTGACATTTTTACCATTCTGTTGCCTGATCTCTGATCTATGCTTGGAACAGTACAAATTAGCCTGGTGCTTGGCGTCAGGCAAGTCCACTTAAGCTATAGTATTCAGACTTGGACATAACTGCACTCATCACCACTGGGCTTGGCTTCGTTAGGGCTCATTAGTCTCATAAGAGAAGAGAGACATGAGAGGACATTAGGGTAATTTGAGAGGGAAGAGATCATTTGATTTCAGAAGGTAGCCTAACCTTCAGCCTGGGGGGAGCGGGGAAGGAGTTTAATTTTGCCAATGTCTTGAGTTTTTCACCCTGCTGTCTTATGTCTTCAGTCAGCCATTTACTGTACATTTCCACTGTACCTATTGCATTGATTTCTGGTGTCTGTATGCATAATTTGCATAGTAAGTTGTTAGTAAGTAAACTGCTACTCAGTTGTCATAGTTCTTTTAATGCTGTCACTTTAATCATACAACTTGCTGTGCGATCTGAATGTGAGAGGGCCAAAATGGAAACACGTTTTTAAAAGGGTAGATGGTAACAAACAAGAACCAGGCCAGGTCCAGCCTGGCTTATGTGCGTGGCAGGCTTCTTTCTGTTCAGGACTGGTAGGACGGAAGCTAGTCATACCACTAAAATAGCTGTGAATTGAAATTACATGAAATAATGTCTGATAAATTAAGATAGGTCTTGTTGCCTGGACACATCAGTTTCAATGCTTCCAATGCTAATCCAGCACAATAAGAGTGGGATAGCCAGTTAGCTCATGAGCTTACAACAACTAGCAGCAGCTTCCATAACATTAATGGTAGCGGTCAGTGGCTAAAGCAGTTACACTGTTGACATGGACAAAAGTAAGGGATAAAAAGATTGGAGTGAAAGGATGAACGTGTGGAGGTTTGGGGTATAGTCCAATAAAGTCATCCCCACCGGGGCCTTGAACCCCGCTCTCCCGGGTGGGAGTCCAATGCTCTGACCACTATACTTGTTCAGCGGAGATCGGCCGGTTGATTTTGGTGTCCTTCTTTATTTTGGTGTGCTGGGACTACTGCCTCTTGTGGTGCCAACAGAGAAATGCAGGTCAACATACAACAGAGGAAGGGAGGGAGTGATAACCGGACAAACGCTATCCTAGGTGTGCTGGCTTACAGCCACACACAAAAAGACACTAGATAAGGGAGGGTAGCAGCATAAAAAAGAGGACCCTAGTGTCTATGTAGCCCTATTTGTTGTCTGTCTACCATGAATGTAAAACATAGAGACCGTAATTTCACTGATCGTTCTGGTATTGAGCTAGCTGCAGTTTTTCTGCAGGCTCTCGCTGGGCTACAATGGAAGTCAATGGGGCACCTGTAAATATGTTGGAGAAACTATGATAAATGTGCTTTTCTGAGACGGAAAGCATAGGGTGTAGTCTTATCAGTCTCAGTATGCTCTCCTGTGAAATGTATCGCAATCCAAATATTTTTACATGTTTGGCATGGCTTGAACATAAGCATTACTCTGGCGCTTGTTTTCACTGCTTTCACAGAGGACTATGTGCAAGTCATGTCAAACACCTAAAGTATTTGGATCGCAATACAGGAGAGCATACTAAGACTGGTGAGATTACATCCTGTGCTTCCTGTCTCGGAAAAGCATGTCATTTTTATGAACGCATTTATGGATGCCCCATTCACTTCCATTGTAGCCTAATGAAAAACTGAAGCTAGCTCAGTACTGGAACGATCAGTGAAATTATGTTTTGTTTCAGGTTCATGGTAGATGGTAGAAATGTCCAAAATAGCACACTTCCCCTTTAACTTTATTGTGTTCACCCTCTGATTTTAGTCATACATAAGATTTTGTGGTGTATTTTTAAAGGAGTAGTAAAGGGAAAATGCATGTTTAGCCCTGTTTTAAGGTTAATTATGATCATATACAATGGTTCAGATCAAAATGTTGACAAAGCTAGCATTTTCGAGAAAGTTGATAATTGCTCTACCACCGTTTTGATCATACAATGGATGAGCTTCTTGTCTTTGAAATTGAGAGTTAACATGTTTTTGAATGATTTTTCAAGATGCCCATCCACATCCATTGTATGAACAAAACGGTGGTAGAGCAATTATCAACTTTCTCGAAAATGCTAGCTTTGTCAACGTTTTGATCTGAACCATTGTATATGATCATAAGTAACCTTAAAACAGGGCTAAACATGCATTTTCCCTTTACTACTCCTTTAATGGCGTCAAATAAACCAATCAAATTTAAAAATCCAACATTCTTATTTACCATCATCTTGCACTCTTCTATATCCCATGAACAACCCACCATTATGTGAATACATAACTTTGGCTGGGCGCACTTTGTAACATCCATTGAAAATAACATGATGGGTCCCCCAGTAAGCGCAATAAAATGCACCTATCAAGCCCCCTTATTGCACAAGCAAGTCAATATGCTTGCTGGAAATACTAATAGCTTCTTTAAGGATGCCCCGAAAGTATGTGAACAGTGTTCATAGAAGTGACTCCAGACATTGTTCTCTAAGCATTTCCAACCCTGTTAGCTGTTTATCTCAACTGTTTTAAGTGAGAACTGTGACCTGGAATGTCCATGTTCAACAGGCAAGCAGGAAGCCTCGTGTGACCAGCACTAATGTCTAGACAGACTGGGAGGGAGAGGTGGTACTGTATAGTTGGCCTTAGCTATTACAGGGCTTTGTAGCTTGGGATTTGTGTAGTATGACTTCAATTTTTAACTATAGTATATGATTGAAATGGCCTGGTTCTAGAGATGTTTTTTAGGGGGCATTTGTTGTTATTTGAAAGAGTATAACACATTGACTGCATACATTTCAATGTACAGTAAGAGTTGTTTTTCTATTAACACGCCTTTAAAAATAGCAGTGATTGTAGTGTATCTGTAGTGGTAATGATGGCCTAAAGTAAAGCTGTTGGGATTGTAGGCCTATAGTTCCTGTTCAAGTTTGCCTCCTGGCGTGGGGGAACTCTCTACTCCGTAGCTCTGAGGCCAGTTCCAGTGCCATGTGATATCACATGCTTTCATGTGATGCACTGATCAACTCCAAATCTGGAAAGCTTCCATTTGAAATTCTGATTTAATGGAATTTGCGTTGAAGAACAGAAAATTCAGTCATTAGTGTTGCGAGGTTGGTATGCGGACGCGGCCAGTCGACCTGACGCTCAGCAGCTTGGATCATACTCCCCACAATGAATGGAAGGAAAGAGTTTGACCGTCTAACCTTTGGTGAGATGAGGAAAATGATATCGGTTCTCTTTTCCCCCCCTCAGAGAGTAAAAGGTAGTTGGAGTTGGGGTCGTGTGTGTTTATGATAGTGAAGCTGTGTTGGTTTGTGTGACTATGCGTTTAGGTTTGCGTTTATGATAGTGAAGCTATGTTGGTTTGTGTGGCTATGCTACATGTGTGAGGTTAGATGTAGGCTGTGTGAGTAGTCAGGGGGTGTATACATGTGTCTGTATAATGTGTTTATGGCATTTTGAGCCAAGTTTAGGCCTATGTGGTCATCAGATCCCTGTCAAGATCCTGAAGCTGTTGGATCCAGTCATAGGACAACCATACAGTGATCAGTTGTTATATGAACTCTGCTGCCTGCTACATGCTGGGGGCCTGTAAGCCGGCCACGCAGAAGAGACATTGGCTACAGGCCAGGATTAAGACCAATTCAGTTGGCTCCTGCTGTTGCCATGGGGATTTTTAAAGTTCACATTGCTCATATTTTTTAGTTCTTTAATTAGGCCATATATCAAATATATTTCGTTAGACAAATTTCAAGTGCCTTCAAATCTATTTATTTTGAATCGCGCAAAGGAAAAGAAGCTTGTGTGTACATGTACAGTACGTGGATGTGTGTGCATGTGTGTGTGTGTGTGTGTGTGTGTCAGATTCCGTTTCCCTATGAATAATTACACTCTAGGTGATCAAATACATCTAATATGGTCGCATGGATAAGCATGGCCTTATTAAAAAGATCTTAATATGATGTTTCTTAATATGATATTCAAACTGTTTTACCCTTTCCTTCCAAAATCTGTTGTACATTTTAGGCCAATGTAATGCTTTCTGATAGTGTCCAGTCAGATTACTGTATGTTTCTCTATATTTTTGACTATAATAATACATAAATAATTCAGCATATTTATAAAGCACTTTTTATTGACATTGAGAGACAATCTCAAAAGTGCTGAAAAACTACACCACAATGGTGGCAATGCTAACTTTTCTGTCTACAAAGTGACATCAGACCTCACTACTCTATTGAGATGTTTCACAAGTTTTTTTTGTGTGTTTTCTATTTACTTTACTACAGTAAGGATATTTGAAAAATTATATTTGTGGGCTGTAGCCGACTCTTTACTCATGTATTTACTTTACTTAATCATGTTAACTTATTCACTACTACTTACTTAATCACTACTGTACTGTAGAGATACCAGGTTGGAGAGTTACAGTAGTCAATAGAATAATTGATTAGAGTCCCCTGGAGATGATACTAGTACTGTATGTCTGTGGACATGAGGTCCATGATTACATTAGTTTCAGTGAGCAACTGCGTCAGACACTACTTGAAAAAGGATCCTTGGTAAAGCATCACATACAGTATTAGTGTAATTATTGTCTGTCTGTCTGTCTGTCTTTCTCTATCTCAGCTCAGACATGAGTGGGGCCAGTAACACTCTGTCTGTCTCTCTCTCAGCTCAGACATGAGTGGGGCCAGTAACACTCTGTCTGTCTCTCTCTCAGCTCAGACATGAGTGGGGCCAGTAACTCTGTCTGTCTCTCTCTCAGCTCAGACATGAGTGGGGCCAGTAACACTGTCTGTCTCTCTCTCAGCTCAGACATGAGTGGGGCCAGTAACACTGTCTGTCTCTCTCTCAGCTCAGACATGAGTGGGGCCAGTAACACTGTCTGTCTCTCTCTCAGCTCAGACATGAGTGGGGCCAGTAACACTGTCTGTCTCTCTCTCAGCTCAGACATGAGTGGGGCCAGTAACACTGTCTGTCTCTCTCTCAGCTCAGACATGAGTGGGGCCAGTAACACTCTGGCGCGGGAGTTCCTGACCGACGTTCACCAGCTCTGCAGCGCCGTGGCCCAGAGGGCGGAGTCACGGGAGGAGGATGAGGAGGAGAGTCACATGGTGGCGTTGGGGGAGTACCTGGTCAGGGGGCGGGGCTTCCTTCTGCTCAGCACCCTGGACTCCATCATTGACCAGGTGAGACTCGACGGCTATGTTGTTAATTAAGAAAAAAAACGATGGCTCTGTGGCCGAATAACTGGTGGAAAGTAACGTTATGAAAAGTCACAGAAAATGCCGAGAGTAGTGTGCGACGTGGTGTGCGACTTTTATTCTTGTAGATGTTTTTCCCATTAGTCAGGACCTCATCGGACGTGATTTCTTATTAGTACTGTGTCCCAGACATGTACTGTTCAATCCACGCCTCTAGAGTGACACCTATAGTCTATTACACATAGCAGGATAATGTTATTACTGGAGTAATAAAGCCTAATGTTACTATACAGTAACTAATGTAATTACTCTGTTCAGGAATATACAGTAACTAATGAGATGGACTGCTGGCACTATAGGTAGCCTTGCTTGGTTGACAGGTTCGGGCTGCCAGTCCTGGGGTGAGGTTATATGAAGTTGTGAGGTATCATACCTACAAAAGGTCCTGCTGTTAAAATGTAAATGTTTTTTTGTAGACCTTTTTGTTGGGAGTGGCAGACCACCTCACACCTTCATATCACTGATGTGTGGAGCTTCACTGCACATGCCATCTGAAAATAGCCTGTCCTCACTAATGCTTTTTTACTGTCTCTCTGCCATGCTACATTACTTAATTACCAAATCAATGAATTGGATACATTACCAAACCAATGAATTGGATACATTACCAAACCAATGAATTGGATACATTACCAAACCAATGAATTGGATATCTCCTCCTATATGTTTTAAACTGTATGTTTGGTAAAGCACTGGTGGACATCTTTTCTTTACCAAATATACGTTGTTCCTGTGTCCGAGAGGAGCAAGTGTGTTGTTTCAGTGACCTCCTGTTAAACTGGGTTCGTCTACAGAGGTCGGTATTGTTGCCTTTTATTATTGGGACTGGGCTCTGACTGGTACTAGTGTTACACAGGCAGATCTCTGAACACACTCATCTGAACACACTCATCTGAACACATTCTCATCTGAACACATTCTCATCTGAACACACTCATCTGAACACACTCATCTGAACACATTCTCATCTGAACACACTCATCTGAACACACTCATCTGAACACACTCATCTTCGAACAACGGCTCACTAATACAGAGCTGAGAGTGCCTATACACACTCGCACACACTCACACACACACAAACATCAGCCATTGCTGCCGTGACGGGGGTGTGTGTGTGTGTATATGTGTGCTTCTGTGTGCATCACTTACTCACATAAATAGTCTAGTCTAGTAGTCAATGTTGATTATGTGCCCGTGGATTTAAGCCCATGTTTGTACGCTGTGCGCATGTGATTGATTCAATCAAGAGCATTGGTTAAGTAAAATGGCATTTTGGCATCAAGCCAGGCCGTCTTCCTTGCTTCAGATCTCCTTCTACTATTGATGTGAGAGCTCCGAGCTCTGCCAGCCTCTAGAGTGAGGGCTTTGCCATACTGAGAGTAATCTTAAAAGACCCCAACGACATTAACTGCGTCCAACCTTGTGAGCCTCTCTACAAAGGGGGAAACTTCTGAACCACACGCTCCTCAGAACCGATCGAAAGGAGGCTTGCTCTGTGGCAAGGGCATGGAAACTTCTTCAAGTTGAACTTTTTGGGCTAGAGCGCAGGCTGTAAAAGGCTGTTCTGACGATGACGACGGTCGGTTTTTGGCAAAACTGCAGAGACGGCAAACGTTATCTTAACTTGGCCAGTTAATCTGCAGTCTGCAAAATCATGACACTCATTGCTAACGTACTGTACAGTAGGTGTAAAACATCGGTAGCCTAGCCAGCTCTAAACTCCAGCTTTACTGCGCTCTATGCAGCTGTAAACTCGGCGCTGTTCAGCTACATACAGTAGCTAGTGGACACACAGTCATGCAATATGTGGCAGGTGCCGAGGACGGTGACTAAACCTGCCAGCCGGGCGCGCCACTGTGGAGAGGAAGGAGTCCAGATACTCATATGGTGACTAGTCAGATTGTGGTTTCGCAAACGTTTTTTAGCTTCAAAATTAAAATTAATTTCATGGATAATTTTGTCAGCTTCCGCTCAGAGACTCAGAGAGGCTCTTCAGTTTGGTGTAGATGCTAGTGTGTGTGGTAGCTATGTAGATGCTACTGTGTGTGGTAGATGCTAGTGTGTGTGGTATCTGTGTAGATGCTAGTGTGTGTGGTATCTGTGTAGATGCTAGTGTGTGTGGTAGCTGTGTAGATGCTAGTGTGTGTGGTAGCTGTGTAGATGCTAGTGTGTGTGGTAGCTGTGTAGATGCTAGTGTGTGTGGTAGCTGTGTAGATGCTAGTGTGTGTGGTAGCTGTAAGTGTTGGCAGTGACAGCTGTTCAGTCTGGTTACAGCTGTGTGTTTGGGACGGGCTTCAGTGTCTTCATGTGCACGGCGGTGCGTAGTCCTCAGAACTGGCGTCGCTCATTAGGCCACTCCTCCGTCCGTGAGGGAATTCCAGATGCTCCCTGTCTGTCTGTTGTCTCGACATAGCTCTGTAAACAGAATGCCAAGGATGGATTATGCATAGGGTGACTCTCTACTGAGTACACCAGTCCAAGAGTTAAGTCTAGTTTATACTGTATGAGACGAGCTATGACTCATGGCCCCCATGGCTCATACTGTAGTTTAGTTTATTTGGATCTCCATCGACTACCGCATTGCAGCAGCTATAGTCATCTTGTACTGTATTCTTCTTGGGGTCCTCTCAGAGACACAACACAACACAGTTAAGTTATCTAAATTATTGATACAGTGTTAGCTAAATTATTGATAGTGTTATGTTATGTGTGTCTACTGTATGACCCATGATCGATAGCTTGTCTTATACAGTATAAACTAGGCTTTAGTAGCCTAGTGACTGTCCTGATGACTAGCAGTGTTGAGTACAGTAGTAGTATGTATGATTACCTGCTGTATATATTGTATGTAGGAGAATGTGATGCCCCCATCCCTCTTAGTAGGGGAGTTGAGGAAAGAGCTGATGGAGTCGTGTCTCCCCCTGCCTGTCACGTTAGTAAGCTGAGACGTTGCACCCTGCGTATTACCCGAGCTCCTAGCATCGGACGGCAATGTCCTTTTATGCTTTCTCCTTGCTTCAGGCGCTTGCTGGATTTTTCCATGGCATTACATGCATCGGGTATAATGCAGTACATTTTGACCCCTACCCCTGCCCTACCACTACCCCTAGCTTACATGAGGCCCTTTTTTGTGCGTGGCGGTAAGCCAGTGCACCTAGGATAGTGATTGTCCGGTTATCACTCCCTCCCTCCGTTGAATGTTGACCTGCATTTCTCTGTTGGCACCACAAGAGGCAGTAGTTCCAGCACACCAAAATGCACACAGAAGCACACATATACACACACACACCCCCGCCACGGCAGCAATGGCTGATGTTTGTGTGTGTGCGTGTGTTAGTGTGTGCGAGTGTGTATAAGCACTCTCAGCTCTGTATTAGTGAGCCGTTGTTCGCAGATGAGAGTGTGTGTAATATCAGACAATATTTCATGTCATTTCAATTCACAGCTATTTCATGACTAGCTTCCGTCCTACCAGTCCTGAACAGAAACAAGCCAGCCACGCACATAAGCCTGGACCTGGCCTGGTTCCAGAATTAACTCGCATCACCAAACTGTTGTTATCAAACATTATTGGACACTTATGATGATAAATTAACATAAATGTATGGTGTTAAGCGAAAGGGAATCCCATCCAAGTAAGATGTAGCTACTGTAGATGGATTTTCCAAATGTTCGGGCACCGTATCATTACTGTGCGATACTCACGTGTAGTTGCAGGACTTTTTTACCCTTTGGCGAATGATAATCCTGAATCCGTACAGTACCCGGAGTTTGTTGTTGTAATCATTATGCTGACATTATCAGCTAAGTGCAAGGTTTCTCCTTTAGAAACTTTACTCACTGGTGTGTGAATTGACCTGGATATGAAGTGTCCATAGCGCGAAATAACATTGCTAATGTTAGTTTCTAAAGAGATAAGATGGAGCCCTATCCTCTCCTCTTGATCTTCAAAAATCTTTGAAAAGACAAATTTTCTCCCGATACTTCGGCCCAGTGGGGGGGGGGGTCAACTTAGGGGGGCCAACTTAGGGGGGCCAGCCCGCGCCCACCTTGCAACACACTGGCAGAAACCCTAGGATTATACTGTATGCATCAGGTGTATGGTCTTACCTCAGCCCACCTACCTTTCTCTGTCGTTTTTTCCATGGGATTTCATGGGGATTTAAACCCATCACCCTCTGGGCCGGAGGTGTGTGGACATGTGTTCCGTAGAGGAGCCCCTCTGGTCACCTAAGGTCTGGTCCAGAGCACCACGGCCTTGTTTGCTTTTAATTCACACGTGAAGGGAGTGCATTTTCACTCCGGCATGGGGAATGCCCTGGACTGCAGAGGGTCAAAGCGGACCTGCTATTTAGGGACAGGCTGTCAAGCAGACGCCACATTGCCCACACTGCTGACTGAACACTGATTCACATTATCTAACAGGGTTAATAGAGGAGAAGTTCCCCCCCGCCACAGCACATATCCGTAGATAGTTTAGTTTTAAGTCTTCAGATTGAATAGGCAATGGATACTCACTGTCTCACAAGATTGACCTCAAACGCCCGTTTAATATCGCTGTATTGGTCTGGGAATTTTTACTTGTAGTTCCCATTCTTATATCACCTTCAGCTCAATCAAACTCTGCTCAGGTTTTGTTCTCAAAGTCTGCTCAGGGTTGAATGTCTTCATCTCAGTCCAGGCGTTTCTGGGCGGACGTCCGTAAGGAAGTGGGGAGAGGCAGCGAGAGAGGCGTTTTTGAGAGAACATTCTCTTTTTGAACCGAGCGTCTCTGGGTGGTAGCGTCGCGGTGTGACCTCACAGTCAGAAGGCGTGAACCGGAATTGGTGGGAGAGAGGGAGAGGGAGAGGGGGGAGAGAGGGAGAGGGAGAGGAGGGAAGAACGTTGTAGATAACTGAGCGTGTGCTTGGTCCCACTCATAGGAGCTGACCTGCAGGGAAGAACTGCTCACCCTGCTGCTGTCCCTGCTACCACTGGTCTGGAAGATCCCTGTCCAGGAGGAGAAGGCTCCAGGTGGGTGTTCAATCAGCACACACACACACACATACACACAAACACACACACACAAACACGCACCTGTAATCTGCCATTGCAGGCAGCCCCACCTTACATTTGCTGCAATAGCGCTACAACACCTTATGAGTTAACAATAACACAACACCTTAACACTGACTCAGTATACTCAGCTAACGAGTGCATTTATTTGTTTGGGGCATTCATATATTTTGTAAGGGTCGCGCTGCAGTTGTGAGGCACACGTATAGGTGTATTTTTTTCCTCAATGTTTTATGGTTGGCTAATGTCACTTTACGGTGTGTTGTGGAATAACAATAATTTAAAAAAACACCTTTGATAAAGTAGACAGGGAAATGTTAAGACTACTTCAGTCTTTGTTTGATGGCTTTTAACTGTGAAGAGTGTGACAGACTTATCAGATTACTTATTCTTCTTGATATGATATTCTTAATCTTTTATTCATTGTGGAAACTTGATCCACACCGTTTACAGTGTGCCCTGTTTTAAATGGAGTTGTTGAATGTAGAATTGTTAATCAGTCTATTATAAGCATCAATCTAAGCCTAGTTAAACGGTATAACCGTTCTTAAAAACAAAAACAGTTACACAAGAGAGGGGTAGATACTGTAACCGATGACCCTGGGATGACACTGGTATTTAGTGTAGACATGACAATCCTTTCTAACATGGACCTCATAAATATTTTCCTGATTAGTTCCTGTATATGAGCCCTCAATCAGTTCTAACTGGCTTGGGTTAGCAGCTCCAGTGTAAATGAAGTTTATGATAATTACAGACCTTTTCATTTGGCAGTTGTGGTCTCGAAATACAATACTAGTGACAGGGTATCTCTGTTAATATGGCTCCTTGCCATCACACTTTAATTTTAGTCTAATGATAAAGCAATATTTCCCTTGGTTTAATATCTCTAACGCCAGGGAGAGGTGAGTAGCTGGGGTCAAACAGAGCCATTTTCCTGTGATGGCTTCAAGGCCTGATTGATACTGTAGGTGCTGATTATCTGTAGTGTCCAATCCCCTGGGGTCTCAGTCATTATCCAGGGCCTGATTGAAAACATAGAACCAGCAAACCCGCCAAGCTTCTGGGAAAATCCACTGTTCACTAGCGTAATTGATCAAATCAGAGCAGAGTGGACTGTAATACTCAGACTACCGGGCTATATAACTGTTATCTCCTTACATGCTGTATCTTTTCAGGTTATGAAAATGAAGCCATGGTGTGATACCTAGTATGGGTATCGGGAACCGGTATTTTTTGGTCATTGGGTCACTACCGAAATATTGATAAGCTCATGGACGAACGGTGCTGCTATCGGTATTAAACACATTCGTTTCATAGAATCATGGAGCCGCATTCGTTTCATAAATCAGCCAACAGCTGGCATCCGTCCCCTAATCATGAGTGACCAAGCTGCTGGTGACAGGCGATGACATTTCATTGTTATTGTTTGTCTCTCGAGGAAGTAGGCATAGTGGCGGACAGGGCAAAACCGTACTTCACCAAATCTACCGACGGTGCTTAATGCATCATCATTGTTATAAATAAGTCTGTACAGTGTTTCCCCTATTATTGCCTTGGAGGGGCGCCCCCCCCCCCACGGGACCTCCTGAAAGACCCCCCGTCCCCCCAAAAAAATGTATGCCAACAATCCCATAGTTTGAGATCGCTAACATTTTTAAGATAAGTCAATGGAGTTTAACATTGCGTAAATTAGCATCACGATTAGCGGGTGAGAGATGATGAAATGAAAATATTCGGTTGCTATAAGTAATGTAACCACAGTCTAGTCTATGACTTCTAATGTTAGTAACTGTTACTGTTAACAGTTACTGTCAACTGTTACTGTATGGCAGGGGTGCCCACACTTTTTGGGCTTGTGAGCTACTTTTAAAATGACCAGCTCAACAAGATCTACCACCCAAACCCCGCCCCCACTGGCGGGCCCCCACCTCACACCCCCGGAACCCCCGCCCTTCTGTCACTTAACATTGACTAGGCAACATTGACTAGGAAAACCCATTAAAAAATAACATACAACCGAAACAACAACATACAGCTACTGTTTCAAAATCAATTATTATTCATTATTAATTATTAAACAAGCTACCAATTACTTCACACTGGAAGTTAAATGTTAACTTTGTTGTATATTTGCCTTGCACAATCTTAACAGGTAACAGTCAACTTAGTGGTCAGAACAGAGTGTCTTTAACCTACTTGAATGTCTCAATCACACAGCACAATACACTCTGATGACCTGCACTGAATAGATCAGCCAGGGTTGCTTAATCCTGACTTTTGTTGAGTTTTTGATTGATTTTTCTAGGCTACTATCAGCTACACATACAAGCCTAAAAAATTATGAAATCAGCCCACACATGATTAAATCATTAAAATGCTCAGCTGAACTGCAGGTCACACCTGTAATCTACAAAGTAGCAGGATGAAAAAGTTGCTTATTTGGACAACAAGAGAGGTGACGTGACTGCTTGTCTCTGCACACACAACTTCAACGCGTCATAAAGTCACCTTTTTTATGGCTTATCTGCTTTTGATTGGCTGGAGATACCAGCATAGCCTCTGTGACCTACTGTACTGGTCGATCACGATCGACGTATTGGGCACTCCTGCTGTGGGGATGGGAGATGACCACAGCCCTTAACCCCAGTTCCCACCCCCCTTCCAGAGGCACATTATCAGACACCCTCATACCTGCTTAGAATGCAGTTAAAAAGGGTAACATCATAGCTGAGCTTGACAATGTGTAAAAAGGAGCCATAACCAGCAATGGCTGCAAGTATCACACAGGATCACTATGTTACAGTGACAGTCCACTATGTAAATGAAGGCCAACTGAGACAGAAGCATCAACCCAGGCAGTGAATGAGTCCCTCAGTGGAAGAGTAGTATCAATAAGAGTATCGATAAGTATCAATAAGCAATATCGATACCGGGATCGATACAATCCTAACGATACCCATCCCTAGTGATACCTGACATATTACAGTATCAAGGATATGTATTGATTCTAAAACAGAAGGAAAAGGAGAGGGCTACGGCACTCTGTAGATTTTGTAAAAGTTCCAATGTATGAAGGTGCTCTTTGGACACTGTTGGAACGGTCCAATGCAAGTCCAAAGCAACTCTTCTTAGAAATGAAAAAGCCTTTAATTTATGGCTAGTTCAACAGATAGACCAACATGGTTCGGCCACGCAGGGCCTTCATCAGGGCACTGTTGGTTTTGAGGTGCTTCTATTATCTGAGGTATGTTTTGGAGAGTCTGCTCATCGCTCTGCTGCAATAGCGAAACCGCTCCCTCAGTTGTCGTAATGCCGACTGTGTGTGTGTGTGTGCGTGTGTGCGTGTGTGTGTGTCGGCAGGTTTCACCCTGCCGTCGCTGCTGGAGGTGTTCCTGAGCCGGGAGGTGAGAGCCGGCCCGCTCAGGGGGGGACACGACAAGGCGGGGGGTGCGGACGCGCAGAACCCCGGGAAGAGGTCGCACGGCGGCACCTGGAAGCAGCGGCGCTCGCGCAGGACCTCCCAGCGCTACTCCGTGAGGGATGCGCGCAAGTCCCAGCTCTCCACCTCCGACTCGGACGCCAACCCTGAGGACAACGCCGCCGCCGCTGCTGCCGGCAGCCAAGGCCGGGAGGTAGGGGTGGTGCGCAACCGGAGGACTCACGCCGCCGCCATCCGCGTCAGCTGCCAGCACCATCGCTCGGATCCGCCCCAGCCCCAGCCGCCCCTCCCTCCCGCCGCCCCGGACGGTGTCATGAGCGCCCCCTACCCTCACCCGCGGGCGCCGGGGGCCCAGGCGCTGGACGCCGAGACGCTGACCGACCCGGCCGCCGTGTCCATCTTCAACCGCATGGAAAACTCGCCCTTCGACCTCTGCCACGTGCTGCTCTCCCTGCTGGAGAAGGTCTGCAAGTTCGACATGAGCGTCAACCACAACCCGGGCCTGGCAGTCAGCGTGGTGCCCACCCTCACCGAGATCCTGACCGAGTTCGGGGACTGCTGCGGCCCCGGGGGGGGAGGAGGAGGAGGAGGAGGAGGCGGGGGGGGCACGGGGGTGGAGGAGCTTGCCAGCGGCTGGACAGAAGAGCCCGTGGCCCTGGTCCAGAGGATGCTCCTGCGCACCATCCTGCACCTGATGTGGGTGGACGCGGGCCGGGGCGAGGCCCTGCCGGACAGCCTGCGGCGCGGCCTGACCGACCTGCTCCGCGCCACGCTGCGCATCCGCGGCTGCCTGGAGAGGCAGGCCGACCCCTTCGCGCCGCGGCCCAAGAAGACGCTGCGCGAGGTGCAGGACGACTTCTCCTTCTCCCGCTACCGCCACCGGGCCCTGCTGCTGCCCGAGCTGCTGGAGGGCGTGTTGCAGGTGCTGCTGGGTAGCCTGCAGGCCTCCGCCCCCAACCCCTTCTTCTTCGGCCAGGCGCTGGAGCTGGTGCACGAGTTTGTGCAGCACCGCGGCCTGGAGCTGTTCGAGGCCGCCGCCCTCCGCCTGGAGGGGCTGGGCGCCGCCCGGGACTCCGAGGTCGGGGGCGAGGCCGCCGAGAGGCTGAAGGGCCTCATCGCCGGCGTCCTGAGGATCGTCGGCGCCGTCAAGAAGGCCAAGTCGGAGCAGCTGCACCAGTCGGTGTGCGCCCGCCGCCGCCACCGCCGCTGCGAGTACTCCCACTTCCTCCACCATCACCGCGACCTCTCGGGCCTGCCCGTCTCCGCCTTCAAGCAGGCCGCCCGGCGGAACCCGTTCGAGGAGGAGGGCGGCGGCGAGGAGGAGGAGGGGGAGGTGGTGCGCTACCCGGAGCGCTGCTGCTGCCTGGCCGCCTGCGCCCACCAGTGCCTGCGGCTGCTGCGGCGCCTCTCTCCCGGCGGGGCCGCAGCGGTGCAGGTGCTGGCCGGCGTGCAGGCCACGGGCATCTGCTGCTGCATGGACCCCCGCTCGGTGGTCGGCCCCCTGCTGCACGCCTTCCAGGCCCCGGGTCTGCGCAGCTACCAGCCCCACGTGCTGAGCGTCCTGAGCCGGCTGATCCTGGACCAGCTTGGCGGCGGCCAGCCCTCGGCGAGGGCCAAGCTGGCCTCGTGCAACGTCTGCACCCCGGACAGCAGCCAGCTGCCGCGGCTGGAGGAGGCGCTGCGTCACAGCACCGGCGGGGGTGGGGCGGCCTCCCCCAGCCTGTCCTATCGCCCCCAGGGCATCCTGCCCAGCGGCGGGTGCGCCGAGGACGTCCTCTGGAAGTGGGACGCCCTGGAGGCCTACCAGGAGCTGGCGTTCGGCGAGGACCGCCAGCTGAGCCAGCAGATCGCCGGCCATGTGTGCCACCTGACGCTGCGGGGCAACGCCGTCGTCCAGTGGCAGCTCTACACGCACGTCTTTGGCCCGGTGCTGCAGAGAGGGGTGGAGCTGGCGCGCCACGCGCAGCAGCTGGGCGTGTCGGCCGCGTGCGGCCAGGTTTGCAGCTACCACACCCGCTGCCTGCCCGTGGAGGTGCTGCTGATCTACCTGCAGACGCTGCCCGCCCTGCTCAAGTCCAGGTGAGGCCGAGAGGCGCTTTAACCCCCCCCCCTTCATCTGTCCTCCTCCCGCTTCTGTCGATCACTGGTTTGCTCGTTCTCGGCCCCCTCGTTCTCGGCCCCCCCCCCCCTTGTTTATGTTCTCTCTGCGTCATAAACCAGCGCTCGAACCCGCGGCCAGCTCGATGTCCCACTGGCTAATCCATGCTGACGTTGTTTGTCATCGGATCCGTGTCTCTTTGAGTCATTGCTAATTTAAGATGTTCAATTATTTACGTCTGCTTCGCTGCGCAGGCTAGACGGCAGGTTTATTGACTGACCGTGGCGTGCGCACGGACTCCAGATATAGAGTCTGTAGCTGGGGCAGGTAGACCGGCCATTATAAATTCAACAGGACTTGCAGTTACGGTACCTGGCGCATTAAGGAGAACTCATGGAATATTAATTCGGTCTTGGCCTGTTTTAAGAGTTAACTCGTGGGTTTATTGAGCCATGAGACATGCTTCATATGACTCATGTAGTTTTGAGACGGCGTTGGCTTCCTCTTTTTACAAGGACGGCATATTTCACGCTGCTGCTAACTGCAGGGTTTCGCAGTCTTTTCAAGTCTCGTATGAGGCTGCCTGAGTTTTAATAGTTCCGTGCCGTCGTTCTCAGAATCTGCTTCCTCTTATCGGTCACAATCACTGGTACTGCTCTGTACTTCTGCTTGTGAATTCCTTGTGACCCTGTGAAAGGGGGATTCAGGCCACCAAACTATAACTGACATTCGCTCCCTCTTCTCTCTCCAGGAAGATGTCGCTATATTCCTGACTGTACGTCATTTGCTATTCATATCCAGCTTGGTTCAATCACCCAGTTAATGACTGAGCTCACACTCCCTCCCAGTGCTTGTACAGTCTGCATGTTGCACACACAACACCATCCCGGCCACTGGCCAGCCAACACTCAGCCAGCCACATTAACTCTCCTTTATCCTTCATTTGTATTATCTTTGGCTTGTGCTCTCGTATTCATGTAGAAGGCCCTTGATTTGCTTGTGTACCAGATGAAAGTTGAATCATGTTTCATTTGTTGCTCTCTAGCTGATAATGGCTTTGTAATATTGAGAGAGTGTAGCGCCCCCCGTGTGTTAGATATTCCCTATATCCCCTAACCCCGGTGGCTCACAGCTTACATAATATCCTTCTGAAGTGGTTTAAACCCAAGCCCCCACCAGAGACGTTCCATTATTCACAACTGCATCACTACTAGTGTGTGTGTGTGTGTGTTTGTGTGTGTGTGTATGTGTGTGTTTGTGTGTGTGTGTGTGTGTGTGTGTGTGTGTGTGTGTGTGTGTGTGTGTGTGTGTGTGTGTGTGTGTGTGTGTGTGTGTGTGTGTGTGTGTGTGTGTGTGTGTGTGTGTGTGTGTGTGTGTGAACTGTATATATATACAACGGCTGTTTTATGTGCAGGGTGATCCGGGAGCTGTTCCTCAGCTGTAACGGGCTGAACCAGGTGACGGAGCTGGTGTACCTGGACCAGACGCGCTCCGGGGCCCTGAAGGTGTTCGAGACCCTGATCCTGGGCGTGGGGCACCAGCAGGCCGGCGGGGCCCTCCAGGAGCTGGACAACGCCGAGGCCCATGATGGCGTCCCAGCCGAGGAGCCGGGGTCCCGGGGCGCCGGCGAGGCCCCACAGACCCTCAGCAAGTTCTACGAGGGCCTGAAGGAGGCGTGCCCGCGCAGGCGGAGCCGCAGCGGCGCCGGGGGCGGGGCCGGGCGCGGCCGGGGGGAGACCCACCTCAACACCATCAACCTCTTCCTGTGCGTGGCCTTCCTGTGCGTCAGCAAGGAGGCCGACTCGGACCGCGACTCGGCCAACGACTCGGAGGACACGTCGGGCTACGACAGCACAGCCAGCGAGCCCCTGGGCGGCCGCCTGCCCTGCCTGTCCCCGGACAGCGTGGCGCTGCCCTCCAAGGAGCAGGTGCGCCGGGCGGCGGACGTGTGGTCCGTGTGCCGCTGGATCTACCTGGCCAGCCCCGTGTTCCAGAGGCAGTTCTTTAGGCTGGGCGGTCTGGACGTGTGCTCCCGCCTCATCGCCATGGTGATCCAGAAACTCACCTCCAAGACCAAAGACGGCAAGGCCAAGAAGAAGAGGGAGGGAAAGGGCAAGGTCAGCCCGTCCAACCCCGACTCTCCCGCACCCCCGGCCTCCCACGCACCGCCCGACCCCGGCCCCAGCCCCACGCCGGGCCAGGACGAGACCGCCGGCGCCCAGGCTCCCGCCGACCCTCTCTCCCCCGAACCGCCCCCGGAGGGGAAGGGGGGGAGGGACCCGGCCCGGAGGCTGGAGGAGGAGTGGCCGCTGCAGAGCATCCGTCTCCTGGAGGCCCTGCTGGCCATCTGCCTCCACAGCGCCAACTCTGCCCTGCAGAGGACCGACACAGAACTCTCCTTTCAGGTACTTTATCCCTCCAGTGGAAAAAGTAAAGAAATAAAACAGATTCACACACACACGTACTTAATTCATTGTGTCTCACTATAATCATTGAAATAAGCCCCATGTCAACCTCTGGTAACGTTTTATAATCAAGGCCCTGCCAGTGCCAAGTGCCAGTTTGGGAACCTTAATACTGTATGTCTACATGTGTACAGTACCTAGGACTGGAATGAGGAACTGTACGTTACTGTAAGGACAAGGATTCCAATGTACCTGTACTGGTTGTATATGACAATTAAACTCTCTTTTCCTCTTCTCCTCTCTCGCAGCTACAGTCAGTGGAGGAGACTCTGTGTGAGGTGAGGGACCAGCTCTCTCGCTCGGGCGTGGTGAACTCTGACCTGGCCGTGCCGCTGTTCGACTCCCTTCTGAGGGTGGCCCTGGCTGAGGTGTCCTCCAGCCCCGACCGCCCTGAGGAGAAGCCAGAGAGGGTGAGCCTTCCCCAGGAGAAGAAAGACATGGCTTGTGTACAGTATATGTGTGTGTTTGGGGGGGGTGGACATAAAGCAGTTAACTTCAGATTCAGATCTTTATTTGTCACATGTAAACGTACAGTGTACAATCACAGTGAAATGTTGCTGCCAGCTCTGTGATCTGCTGAATTACAGATGGGTCACACATACACAATTTACAAATTACACTATCAAATTACCCATCTATACAATATAAGATACTGTAAAGATAAACTTTTAAAAGATAACTTGTGCAAATTGTGTGCAAATAAGGCCCTAGAACAGCAGTGTGAAGTGCTTTTTTTGTGGTTTGTATTGTGTCAGGGAGATGGTTTAGCGCAATAACAAACTAACTCCTTAACCACTAGGCCACCGGAGTCCTTTCAAGATTGCGCGCACATATTTGGGCTGACGTAGGCTGTAAAAGGGTCTAAACAAATATGACCCACGCTCGTTTATTTATGGGCGATGGCTCAACCACATGAATTCAATAACTGACATAGCACCACCAGGTCAATCAATCAATCAATCAAAGCTTTATTTGTATAGCGCATTTCATACCCAGAGGCAACACAATGCGCTTTACAGAGAACAAGGGAGGTGGGCATACGACCCACTCTCTACATATTCCAGGTCAATAGAATCGATGCATTTGACTGATGGACCTGGTGGCATCTGTAGTTCATTCTTTTGTTGCCAAAATGCGCACACTGTCTATAACATAATCTGTGCAACGTCATCATCCTGTTTCAACATTGCGCACGCATCGCTATAATGACACCGGTCAATAGATGTATTTGATTGATCTGGACCTGGTGGCATCTGTAGTTCATTCTTTTGTTGCCAAAATGCGCACACTTAATTGTTTACCAATAGTAAAAGGGTCTATATATAATGGGTAATTAGTGAGACCCATATTGTAGGTATAATTTCAAAACAGGAGTATTTCAAATGTTCAATTACTGCACATAAATTCAATAATTGACAAACAACCAACAGGTAACGTATTTTTACATAGATTCTATCATAGATATGAACACGAGATGACTCGTAATGGATTGAGCGCCGCAAAATACGGCCGCCATATTGGTCCGGTACCGCTGTCACGTGACAACCGCTCTCCTCAGCAGTTTCAGTCAGTAAAAGTAACCCTGCATCAAGAGATAACTCTAGAAGATAAGTAGAAACAAATATTTTTGTCTTTGAACTATCCATAACAGTCAAATAACATAAATAATAAATAAAAAATATATAAAAATTACAAAGTGCAAAACAGCAGCATCCAACAGTTTTAGTTGTATCTATCAGCTAACAACTATGTATTTATCATCGTTCACTTAAAAGAGCCGGCACATAGAGCCGTATCGTTCGCGACTGACCCATCACTAGTTTACTCGCATTTTTTGTCCGGCAGCAATCAATTCAACATCTATGCGGCGTCTAGTGTGTATGTCTATGAATTCTATAACATCCAGTGACAAAAAACTGTCCACAACACCAGTTTTGAACCCACTTGTTTTTCTGGGTCTTGAACTCGCAGTTTCAGCATGGCAGACTAGCTCCTTAACCACTAGGCCACCGGAGCTCTAGAAAACCAATGGTGTCATAGTCTTTCGTTTTGATGTTCTGGGTAGTGACAGAACTGCAGGTCAACAACGCCAGGACATACGTGGCCAGGACATACTTACAACCCGACATTGGCTCTTCTAGCTGCGCTGATTTACAGCCAACGCACAAAAAAAGCCCTTCCCAGAGCAGGCTAAATTATTGGCTATGCTGGGAAACCAAGCCTTAAGGACTGTCCCAGTGATCTGAAGGGATGATAACTTGCTCTGCGTTACAGTCCTGAGACTCCCTGGCATTGGCATAGCCAGCCTCTCTGTGTTCAGGCTCTCACAGCAGTAAGATGTGTTCTCCCAGTCTTAACATGCCTGTCTGATTAAGCGTGTTCTAGGATTTATATGTTTATGTAACGGATTTACGCTGTAATGACCCCCGATCACGACGGAGATCGGGTGTTTCTCAATTCTTTTACTTTCTTGGTGCTTTTGCAGTTATGAGTGCTTGAGGGCTCTTCAGGTTTCTTGGAAAAACCAGTTCGATACCTCTGTGATGTTTGTAGGCCTTAGGGGGAATTGTGTGTGTGCGCATGCACGCGCATGCGCGCACAGGTGACTGACTCACTAAACCTCAAGGAACATTTGTGGACATGAATTCATGGTCAGCTGATATTGGTCTCATGACCAAAAATATTTTTTCATTTGTTCTGTCTTTAAAACATTTTTTCCACTGCAAAGACAGTTGGCTTGTTGCTTGGCATGCCCATGAACTGTACCGTAGCGATAGTCGTTCACAGTTACTCTGAAGGAAGTACATTTTTCTGCAAGGAAAGCTACGACTAGAAGATGGGTAAGACAAATAGCTGTCTCTGTTTTGATTGCAATATGAAATGAAACTAAAGAGAGAGAATGAAATGGATGTCTTGGATAGTTGGTCATGTTCTAAACTGCGGCAAAGAGCTGTGCTAATACTGTATGCAGGGGATGGCATTGGGTTGAGTCTTTCTTTTATCGGGACTTAGTGTGTGTGTGTGTGTGTGTGTGTGTGTCTGTCTGTCTGTTCTTTGACTTCCTTTACCTCCCCCTCCTCTTGTGTGTGCGCTCATGTGTGCGCTCGTGTGTTCACTGTGTGTGTGTGCGTGTGTGTGCGTGTGTGTGTGTGTGTGCGTGTGTGTGTGTGTGTGTGTGTGTTAGAAGCTGCAGGCAGGAGTGGAGAGTGTGGCCCCAGCGGGGGACCTGTCTGAGGAGGCGGACGAGGCGCAGGGCTGTGGCGCCCGACCCCCTGGCGGGGAGGAGGAGGGCTACGACGCTGACAGCGAGAGCAACCCTGAAGACACGGCCAAACAGGAAGAAGGTGCGTACGACGCCGACACCAAAGCCCCAGTTATGGCTTCCTGTGCTGTAGATCTCATCATTAGAGAGGGTGTTCGGGGTGACTCCCAGAAAGTAGCATAAACAGAACTACTGCAGTCCGCAGCTGTCCGATTGGGAGTATGTAGCCAAGGCTTCAAGCACAACACACACACACACACACTCTCTTTCTTTCTCTCTCTCTCTCTCCTTCTCTCTCTCCTTTCCTCACTCTGTCTCTCTCTCTCACAGACACACACACACCCTTGTGTCGGGGATATTAGGGACAGTCATATTCTGGGAAATTTCATGTTCATACCTCTTGAAACAGCCCCGGGTTGACAATGCTATCCTTTGTATGGATGTTGCTATGGGACAGAAACAACTGAAGCCAGCTGTCCCCGCTGGGTGACCTGTGTTAGGTAACGGCAGACTGGAGACTGACGGGGTCAGTGAAAGGTAGCCGTTGCCTGGGACATCACAGGTTCAATTGAAGCTGGCCTAGACTGGTTGGGCCAGGTGGCCTGGATGAAGCCAGGAAAACCAGCCGCCACTAATCAGTATATATTAGAAGGGGCCCAGTGGAGTATCTTTTTTTCACGGGGCCCAAAAATCCCTGGCAAAGGCTCCTCTCACCGGCATCACATCCCTAAATGAGAGAAGTTAACTGAGTTAGTCCACTAATTGTACACATTAAGCTTGCGCTGCAATAACTAAACCACAAGCTGCAGTAACTAAACCATAAGCTCTCTCTATAACCCTCTCTATAGACATATCCCTCTGTTCCCACAGCCCCTAAAGCCAGGGGCAGTTTACTGTCCCCCCCGCCGAAAACTATTTATAAGGTTGCTCGCTGTGTGTGCTCTGTCCTTGGGGGAGGGGGGGGGGGGTAGGTTTGGGGTTAGGGTTGAGGTTAGCGTATCTGCTGATGATGGATGTATTTGATCTGCTCGGATAGAGGGGTCAGGAGGGTGTGTTTGTCTTAAAGCCCTCTGGAGAGCAGAGGGACCAGACCAGTGTGGGCCGTCCGTGGGAAACACAGAACGGGTAGATGATCAGTCATGAGGCATGAAGCAGCCATGCCACACCGTCTCCCTCCCCGCGCTCGCTCGGGGCCGCAAGACGCCGCTCCCTGCAGACGGCCGCGCCTCTGGAGGAGGGGACAGCGGGCGCGTTGGCGGTGTGTTAAGTGTTTGTTGGACCCCCTCCCGACGTGTGGACAGTGTCAGCGGCGGGCGGCGCCGCGAGGCGGGAGACGGGATGACTCGCTCGCTCTCTGTTACAGGGACTCTGACTCACGTCTCTCTCCCCTCTCTGTCTCGCGTGCGTGCGTGTGTGTGTGCTGTGGGTGCTGTGTGTGCTGTGTGTGCTGTGTGAGCTGTGTGTGCTGTGTGTGTGTCTGTGTGTTGTGTGTTGTGTGCGTGTGTGGGGCGGGGTCCAGAGACCTGCATGCGTATTTTTTATGGCTCCATCCTCTCAGAATGCGGTCATTGTTCTCCGCTTAGCGTTATGTAAGGTGCTGCCTCATGAGCAGAACCTTGTGACTCAATATAGTATTTTACAGTCACACACGCATGCACACACGCACACACACACACGTACACAGCGGTACACGCACACGCACTGAAGCATACACACAATAATTGTGTTTCTCCTTTTTTCTTGTTCTTTCAGCTCAAATGTGTTTTAAAATGAGAGAGATTATGGCTGTAACTATGATTGTATGGAGATCTGCAAACCCTTAAGTCTATACTGTATAAGACAATCTATCTCATAGACACACAACCCAGTATAAATGAACCATACTGTATACTGTGTGATGTTATGTGTGTCTATGAGCCATGAGCCATAGCTAGCGTGTCTTAGGCAGTATATGTTTTAGTTAATAGCCAGTCAGACGCTCAAGGTTGTTTGTTGGGGTGTCTTCCTCCCTCTCCTCTCTCCCCTTCCTCCCCTCTCTCTCTCCAACCTCCCATCCCTCTCCCTTCTCTCCGACCTCCCTCCCCTCCCCTCTCTCTCCTCTCTCCCTCCGCTCCCCTCTCTCTCCCTCCCCTCCCCTCTCTCCTCTCTCCCTCCCCTCCCCTCTCTCTCCTCTCTCCCTCCCCTCTCCTCTCTCCCTCCCCTCCTCTCTCTCTCCTCTCTCCCTCCCCTCCCCTCTCTCTCCTCTCTCCCTCCCCTCCCCTCTCTCTCCTCTCTCCCTCCCCTCCCCTCTCTCTCCTCTCTCCCTCCGCTCCCCTCTCTCTCCCTCCCCTCCTCTCTCTCTCCTCTCTCCCTCCCCTCCCCTCTCTCTCCTCTCTCCCTCCCCTCCCCTCTCTCTCCTCTCTCCCTCCCCTCTCCTCTCTCTCTCCCTCCCCTCCTCTCTCTCTCCTCTCTCTCTCCCCTCCCCTCTCTCTTCCTCCCATCCCCCTCCCTTCTCTCCTCTCTCCCTCCCCTCCCCTCTCTCTCCTCTCTCCCTCCCCTCTCCTCTCTCCCTCCCCTCCTCTCTCTCTCCTCTCTCCCTCCCCTCCCCTCTCTCTCCTCTCTCCCTCCCCTCCCCTCTCTCTCTCCTCTCTCTCTCCCCTCCCCTCTCTCTTCCTCCCATCCCCCTCCCTTCTCTCCTCTCTCCCTCCCCTCCCCTCTCTCCCTCCTCTGTTATGTATTAATTTTAGCATCCTCAATGTGCCGTTAACAAGGATTTGATTTGAAGTGGGAGAGGCTCTTTATTTGGCTCATTTGACCTTTAGTAGAGAGTCATTCACTTCATTAGCCTAATAAGACTCTGTTTGTCCAGTGGACTGAAGTGCATTCAGCAGATTTATGGTGTTCTGGTGCCATTTGTAGCAAGTCCTAGTGAGTATTATTCTGTAGCATGTATTATAGAGTATTATTCTGTAGCGTTTATTATAGAGTATTATTCTGTAGCGTGTATTAAAGAGTATTATTCTGTAGACGGGGAGTGCATATGGAGAGATTTCTGCTGTGTTCAGATTTCACTTCATGATGCTATTGATTCTCTTAGCGATCATGTTCACTGACCTGTGCCCAGCAAATTCAATTTAGTCCCCCAAATTCAAATTAATTTATTTAGTTGAGACGGGGGCAAAAACAACCCGTTTTCTAGAGAACAGCTGTGGCATCTACAAGCAAAGGCACACAATTACAGCTTAAGGTTCAAGATTTTTTTGGTGTGTTGATCAATTTCCTCCTTTTTGGGGGGGGGGGGGTTTCCAATGCTCCGCCTACAGTTTGTTTGCAGAATGTGTGTTTTTGTCAGTGTTTGTGCGTGAAAGAAGGAGCCGTAGGGAAAGAGAGAGAGAGAGAGAGAGATGACGAGTAGCTGTTGGGCAGCTCTTGTGTAAATCATGAGGAGAGTCCCAGGCTGCTGCTCTGAGCCGGAGCACGGGTCTGAGGGATAAGTCGTTTTTTTCCCCAGCCTGTCTCGGACGCGGGAGGCTGAAGCCAGTCTGAGCCAGAAGCAAGGGGATGCCAGTGTAGCAGGAGTCTGCCTTTCATTAGTACAGTATGTGTTTGTGGATATGAACGGAGCCTGTGTGTCTGTTTGCGGGTGTGTGTGACTAATGTACTGTAGGTTTTCACATGTGGACTGTGTGTGTGTGTGCACGTGTGTGTGCGCGTGTGTCGTACGTATGTCTGTCTCTGTGTGTGCATCTGACCTCTCCTGCCTCTCACCCCAGCGTCTGTGTTGTCCTCTCTCAGGAGTGAAGGTGGAGGGTGCTGGGCTGGGGGAGTGCGGGTTCGGGTTGGGCGCCGCCACGTCTCCGGAGGGCCTGGCCCAAGGCGGCGTGCTGCTCTTCCCGGAGATCTGCACCATGGAGCTGCAGCTACTGGCCGCCGGCGCCCCGGACATGGAGGTGCTCTGCCACGTCTTCCACAGCCTGCTGGGGGCGGTGCGCGCCAACCCACGCAACGCAGCGCTCCTCTACGACCAGGTCAGCTCAAATGCCCCCCCCCGTCTACGAGATATCCCTCCGCTGAGATATCCCTCCGCTGAGATATCCCTCCGCTGAGATATCCCACTGCTACACAGAACACAGAACACTGCTGCACAGTCGAACACTGCTACACTGTAGAACACACTTTAGAACACACAGTAGAACACAAGTACAGCACACAGCACAGTAGAACACCACTAAAGATGGTCTGGACGGTCAGTTTAATTTGTCGCCACAACAACCACTACGAAACATTGGTGCCGGTACTGATGGTATTTCCACCTGCCTTTCTATCCATCACCTATCTCTCTACCACCCCCCACCCCCGCTCAGCACACAGTGGAACTGTCCTCCGCATTTCCCCTCAATGACGCAATACGTCCATGACATTACATTACAGTACAGTACATTACTGTTCAGTCATTCAGCAGATGCTTTTATCCAAAGCAAACTTACAATAATTGCATTTAGCATGGGTAATCTGTGTACTACTACTCGCCAGAACTCACAAGTGCATCTCCTTTCTGAAGCACAAGTGCATCTCCTTTCTGAAGCAAGTGACCAAGAGCATAATCTAGTGCTGAGGCCAAAGTGCATGAGTACCACTACTGGACGTTACTGACCTCTGCACCTCACACAGGGTGGAGTCAAAACCATCCTGACTGGCTTCCGGAACATCCTCACACAGTCGGACCCCTCGTTTAAAGGTTGGTCTTTCTCTGGACGTCATGTGGTTATTCTGGGACGCAGGGTTATAATTGTATATGGTTGGTTAGGTTGTTGGGCGGTTCGGTCTTGAAAGCTGGGGGCTGGAAAAAAGCCGGTTTATAGCGAGCCAAGCACTTGCCCTGCTGACATGGAGGATGTTGCGTGCAGAACTTGTTCACATGCTGCTGTGTTCTTGTCCATGCCCCTGTGAGTGAGAGTACGGTATATATATATATATATGTGTGTGTGTGTGTGTGTGTGTGTGTGTGTGTGTGTGTGTGTGTGTGTGTGTGTGTGTGTGTGTGTGTGTGTGTGTGTGTGTGTGTGTGTGTGTGTGTGTGTGTGTGTGTGTGTGTCAGTGTCAGTGTCAGTGTCAGTGTCAGTGTCAGTGTGTGCGCGTGCGTGTATGTTGTTTGCATAACCCAGTTCTCCGTTGGTCCCCCCAGACTGCCAGACCGCACTTGTGGAGCTGCTGGTTGCCATGGTGAGCCTGCGGATCACAGCGGAGGAGCTGGCTCTGTTGATCCACCTCTTCCTGGAGAAGACCCCCCCTGTGGTCAGTAGCCCTTCCCGCTAGTTAGCAGCTAGCCTCTGTCCAGACTCAAACATGACGTTGACTCGCTGTCCTCCGCATGCTGAAGTATATAATGGTGTCTGCTCCACTTCGCCGCCCCAGGTGTTCTTCTGAGGGCAGGTCTAGGGGTCAAAATTGAAAGATTGACAGGTCGTAGCAGCAATGAGAGAGAGCGGTTTGCAAAATGGGCTGCATGGTTCGAAAAAAGAGGTGGGAGGGCCCAGTCATGAAAGTCGCTACTGATTGGTACCTCCAGTATTTCGTGGGTACCCATATCACTTGCCAGGATTCGAAAAACAGTTTTTAATGCAGTAATGTAGTTAGCGTAGCTTACGTAGTGCATCGGTGTAAGAACTCTCAGGGGTCTGAGACTAGCTAGCAGCTCGCTCATATACAGCATCCTGTTGTGTTAAGTGATCTCCATTTGTAGAGTCTGTGTGCATTAGAGATGTTTCTCCAACAGAATGTGCTACTATAGGACCTACACACCTACAGTGTGTTGGACCTACAGTATATAGGTACTGTAGTTACTCCAAGCAGAGGGGCATATCTACAGTATGGGACTGTCACCTATTGGACACAGCCACATTTCTGAGCCCCCCCCTGTCTCGTGGGCTGCCCCGTTCTGTTCCACACGTATATCATATACAATGCAATACAATTAGCACCTAAGCACTGGGAGAGAATGTGACAGAGACACTTATTACCACATAGCTGCTGTTAATTGGTGCCTGGCAGGCGGTCTAAACCACCTCTCAGCTTCCCAGAACCAAGCGGTGTGTCTGAGGAGAAACAGGGGGGTTATTTTTAACCTGGCGTACGGGGATGACGCAGGGCCTTTTGTTTGATTATATGGGTATGAATCACCATGGTGGGTCAGGTGTCAAGCCCCTGACTGTGTGTGTGTGCGTGTGTGCGTACGTGCGTGCGTGCATGTGTGTGAGTGTGTGAGAACACAAATAAGTGTGTGTGTGTGTGTGTGTGTGTAGTCTCGCATAGCCTCGCATAGCCAGACCTATCTCCACACTTCGTTTACGCTGTGTCAGCGCCGGAGACAGGTCTGGCTGGACATATTACCATTCTGCAATAGGGGGGGAAAAAACACAGTATTTCTTTAAACCAATCACAGTCGTCTTGGGCGGAGCCAGCCCCGGATGCAGCGACGGTGCTCCTGCAAAATAGTCTGGATCAAATCTGATTGGGACCAAGAGAATCTCTCGGCCCGAATCAGATTAATTTGCGTCGCCAGTCTCGCCACTGATTGGGCAGTGTGACAACGAATTACAAGGTTTATTGCCAAAACCTACATCCGTTGAGTCAGACTAGTGTGTGTGTGATGCCCTTCCCACCAGGCGCCCGTTTGTTTAGTGTGTCTGTGTCTGTGGCCCGCTAAGCTCTCTTATGTGTTTACCTCCAGTTTATCTCTGTGTGTGTGTGTGTGTGTGTGTGTGTGTGTGTGTGTGTGTGTGTGTGTGTGTGTGTGTGTGTGTGTGTGTGTGTGTGTGTGTGTGTGTGTGTGTGTGTGTGTGTGTGCGCCCTTCTCTATGTGTGTGGCCTACTGTATATAAGTGTACCTCCAGTCTATCTTTGTTGTGGTGTGTCTCCTGGGTTGCCACTGGTTTCAAGCAGACCAACTCTGGATGGATTGTCAAGTGCGTTTTTAACACTGTCTTGGTAATGAGGGATCACAGAGGGCATTCACACCTGGGCATAGTGCTGCTCACACATACACACAGAGGAGATGGAGACACACACACACACACACGCATATGCACACACGCACACGCGTGCGCACACACACACACATGCACGGGCACACAAACACAGACACACACCCATACATACACACACACACACATACCCACACCCACACACATACTGTACCGCCCCTTCCCACGCGCACACACACATGCATACATGACCCCATATGCTCGGGCTTTTGTCGCTACTTTCAAAATGCCTTCTGTAAATTATTTTTACATATTAAAAATGTAAATACAGATGAATGCATGGATGTTTGAAGTGTAGAGGCACCGTCTCGACTTCCTCTCTCCCCATCTGTGCCGCAGGACATCCTACTGAAGGGCATGCTGCAGATCGTTGAAGCCAACATGGACATGGAGCCTCTGCACTTCCTGTCCTTTCCCATGATCCTCGGCGCGGCGGCCGGGGGGGGCGGGTCCCCGGGCTCCAGACAGAACGGGGCGGCGGGTGGGGGCAAAGGGGTGGGGTCGCTCTGGAGGGGCAAACTGTCCCCCGGACGCAGGGATGCGGACGGAGAGGGGCGGCCCGGCCACCTACGCACCTCCCCCTGGCACGTGGCCCCGCTACACCTGCCCCTGGTGGGACAGAACTGCTGGCCGCACATGGCCAGCGGCTTCAGCGCCTCCGTATGGCTGAAGGTGGCCGAGCCTGAGAAACAGGACGGTCCTGGAGAGAAAGGTGAGAAGAAACCATCTTAAGGTGTCTGCACTCTGCCCCGACTAGCGCCAACCAGCTCCCAACACCCAACATTCTAAAGTTGGCAGTTGTTGTTTGAATGCTTAAAATTCCGTTGCAAAATCCATCCAACCGACGGCAACAGTCATAAACTAACATGGCACACCAATCCAACGCTGGTGTTGGTTGGTGTTGATTGGTGTTGGTTGGCGTTGGTTGGGGCAGTGTGCAGACACCTTAACCTGCGGTAATCGTCTCAGTTGTGTAGATGTTACTGTATTTAACAGTATTTACATTCAAACTTCCTCTCGTTGTGTGTGTCTTGGCTCTCCAGAGGAGGGGAAGACCTCGACAGCGGAGCCCCACCACGGGGCCTCCCAGGCTGGGCAGAGGGAGCTGGACGAGAACCTGGTGCACATCCTCTCCATGGGCTCCAAGGCTCTGATGCTGCAGGTGTGGGCCGAGCTGTCTTCCGGATTGCTCACATTCAGGTGGGGGCCCACGTCAGAGTGAGGTGTCAGAGGGAGGTGTCAGAACATCAGAGTTTGTGTGTGAATAAAGTGTGCTATTTTGGACATCAGTTTGTGGTCTGTCGACTAGGGATGCCATGGTGGGAATTTTTTCCCACTGGTTAATAAAACCGGACAACACCGGTATTACCACCGGTATTACCGGTAAAACCGTTTTTTTTCCCCAAAAACAAAAATATTCTTTATTATGACACTTAGAAGGTTGGATCATTGTTTTGTTTTTTTAATGAAAAACACAACAATAAAATAAAAGTGCAATGACTTATATTAAACATGGAAATTGAACTTTTAGAAAAACGAATAAATAACCAAAATAACACAAACCAATTTCACACTATACACAGTTTTAAATAGAAAATAAATAATAAACAAATTCTAAAAGTAAGTAACAAAATAAATAATAAACTGTCATGTACAGTAGGTCATGCAGGAGCTCCGCAAGTCGTCTGCGGGACGTGACAGAAAAAAAGCCTTCAGTTCACAGGTTCACATTAGAGGTTACCATAGGTCGGCAAATGTTAAAAGGCTTTAGGCTTTAGCCTGGCCTAGCCTACATGTTCTTTGCCAGGAAAACTAACATGTTAACCTTCTCTGGCGTAAGAAGGGATCTTTTGGGGGTGACTATGTTCCTCACCGTGCTGAAGGCCCGTTCGGACGTACGCAAAGGTATTTTTGGCTACCTTTGCCAGCAGGGGAAGTCTAGCTTCATTATTTTTCCACCACAGGAGAGGATCCTGCTCTGCGTTGACGGTGGGTTCCTGCATATACATGGCCATCTCCACACTTACCTTCTCAGGAACTGTTGCAGGTTTGGCTGTGGCAGTGCCAGCCTTTCTTTTGAACAAACTTGCCAAAGTTTTTCTTTTGGGCTGCTGCTCGGCTGCGGCTGCTGCGGTTCCCCCATCTTCATCACCCCCCTCTTCTCTCCCGGGGAGCGCTCTCCGCCCGAGGATGACTGCTTCTTCCTCGATCATCTTCTTGCCCTCTTCGACATCTGAGTCGTAGTCACCCTTGTAGCGCGGGTCCATGAACGTCGCCTTGCGCATAAGGTCATGGCTTGTTTCAATCAATCAATCAATCAAAGCTTTATTTGTATAGCGCATTTCATACCCAGAGGCAACACAATGCGCTTTACAGAGAACAAGGGAGGTGGGCATACGACCCACTCTCTACATATTCCAGAGGGAAGCAAAAAAACAGTAATCACCCTGTTTGCGGCAGAGCTGCATATTTCTCGTCTAGAGTCGAGATTATGCCGGCTTTCAGGTCGCGTGTGAGTGGAGTGTCTCCATCTGATGGGGCCAATGTGTCCTCTTTAATCAGACGGAGCACAGGGAGCAGAGATGAGGCGGACATAATTCTCCCCAGACAGAATGTCGGTGAACTCGCTCACTGGCTTCAGCGCGTTGTTCATGGACTCCAACATATCCCTGTATTTCCACTCGAGGGTCACGTTGGCCTTACGGTCCTCTGAAAGGACTCGATTTATAGCCGGGCTCTGCTCCAGCATCCTCTCCATCATTTTCTGCTTGGTACCCCAGCGAGTTACACAGTCCTGTTGGGCAAAAATAAATGCTTAGGGTGTGGTAGACCTAGACCTACAATAATTATTACTTTTAGGCTATTACTTGTATAGGCCTACTTCCATCTGCCTTGTATTGTATTTGTTAATACATGTCATGCGTAATTGCGCATTACGCATGACATGTTCCTAATGACTGGGAAAGCAAAGCACTTGCTGTTGTTTTAAAATGTGCTTATGTGCTATTATATAAATAAAAGTTACTTGACTTGACTTAATAACAAACTTACCGCAATCAGCGAGTGCTCTGGTAGGCCAAGCTCGACCTGCGCTTTCTTTAGCTCCCTTCTCCTTCTCCAGCTGTGAGAGAACATGCCGTTGATTGAGCGACACACTGCCAGGGCACGGTCTGTGCGCGCTTTCTCCGTCTTGTCCACGGTGTTGGTTACAGCGAGGTTCAGGTTGTGCCCAAAGCAGCTCAACCAGGGCCAGCCTAAGTTGCGAGCGGCTGCTTTTATATTAGCTCCACTGTCGGTCGTGAGCGAGGACACTTGAGCCTCGTCCATCCCCCATTCTCTCAGAGCCTCTTGCAAGGCATCGGCCAGGTTTGCAGCAGTGTGGTCCTCTGGCAAGAAGCTAGTTTGCAAGCATTTGGATACCAGGGTCCATTCGGGGTTTATGAAATGTACAGTCAGTGACATGTATGGTGTCATTTTTATGCTGGACCACATGTCTGTTGTCAGGGAAAAGTGTTCCACTGCTGCGATGGCCTGTTGCAACTCACTCCGGACACGGGTGTAGGCTTGCGGGATGGCCGTTTCGGAAAAATATGTTCTCCCTGGTCCCTCATACTGCTGGTCGAGTGTGGTTAGCAAGTCTCTGAATGACTGCTTTTCAACCGTGTTGAAAGACAGCATTTCTTTGCAGATGTATTTTGTCACTGCATCTGTGCATGTCTTCCATCTCACACTGTCCTTATATTTAGTGCTTCGAGCAAACGCACCAATTATGGATGGCTGTGCAACGTGTGCTGCGTGGCTCTACGGTCGTACTTTACCTTTCGCTCCAGGGCCCATTTTTGCAGCCTCGTTCTTGTGGTGGGCTTTAAGGTGCGTGTGTAGATTGGAGGTATTGCCTCCAGTTGCTGCTACCTTCATCAGACAAAGTCTACAGATTGCCTCGTTGAGGTTTTCAGGTTCCCTGTTGGCATTGGGTTTAAACCCAAAATATTGCCAAATAGGCGCTTTTCCCGAGGGCTTTGACACCAAATCTTCCGCCATCGTCTCTCGTAACCGTAAACTCTGTCTAATCTCTCTCCTGCTCTCGTGACATCAGTGCCTAATTAGTAGACAGTGAAGCGCCTGCCAGGCGGATGGGGAGACAACACACAGTAACGAGTGTAATTACTAGATGGATAACACGCTTAGTATTTTACAAATGTAAGTTTTATTATTTGATGAACATAGGCGCTGCCGCTGATATATGAAAATGAAAAGAAAAAAAAAAATTGACAGTGGAGAGACGGTGTCCGGTGGTCGCGGTGGCTGAGTTTGACTCGCGGTGGAGCCCCGGTGGCGGCCTTAACTCCGGCATCACCGAAAACCGACTGCGGTCAAGCCAGCCTTCAATTCGGAAATACAAGTCATGTGGGCCACAGCCAATTCCCCAGCATTAGCGTCATTACGGTAAATCGTTTTTTCTCCAGATTTTATCCTGATTTAAGCAGTTTTTTTACACTTTAAACAGCTTTTATTTTGAAATGCCACATCAAAATGTCATAAAAATCACAGGGTGACACCCTGAGGTGGTCTACTAGTACTGTGAAGTGGAAGTGTTGATGCATTATGGGCGGTCTCCTTTTAATCCTAATCTGAAATTGCAGGAAACAGTAGGTTGTATAGGACAGTTTCGAGAGCCTTTATTTTGAAATGCCACATCAGAATGTCCTGAAAATCACTGGGTGACACCCTGAGGTGGTCTACTAGTACTGTGAAGTGGAAGTGTTGATGCATTATGGGCGGTCTCCCTTTAATCCTAATCTGAAATTGCAGGAAACAGTAGGTCATATAGGACAGTTTAGAGGTCCTTTATTTTGAAATGCCACATCAGAATGTCATATAAATCACAGGGTGACACCCTGAGATGATCTACTAGTACTGTGAAGTGGAAGTGTTGATGCATTATGGGCGGTCTCCCTTTAATCCTAATCTGAAATTGCAGGAAACAGTAGGTCATATAGGACAGTTAAGAGGTCCTTTATTTTGAAATGCCACATCAGAATGTCCTGAACATCACTGGGTGACACCCTGAGATGGTCTACTAGTACTGTGAAGTGGAAGTTTTGATGCATTATGGGCGGTCTCCCTTTAATCCTAATCTGAAATTGCAGGAAACAGTAGGTCGTATAGCACAGTTTAGAGGGCCTTTATTTTGAAATGTCACATCAGAATGTCCTGAGGATCACTGGGTGACACCCTGAGGTGGTCTACTAGTACTGTGAAGTGGAAGTGTTGAGGCATTATGGGCGGTCTCCTTTTAATCCTAACCTGAAATTGCAGGAAACAGTAGGTTGTATAGAACAGTTTAGAGAGCCTTTATTCTGAAATGCCACATCAGAATGTCCTGAAAATCACTGGGATATACCCAGAGCCAGGGGTGGTCTGCTAGCTCTCTGGATTGGAGTAGGTGCGGCATTATGGGCGATTTCCTTTTATTTCCAATCTGAATATTAAGGAAATATAGTTATGACAATTTAGAGGTCCTTTATTTTGAAATGCCACACCACAACCGCCTTTCACTTCTTTAATCAAACCATAGTTATTTGACTTCACTACTTGTCGGTGAATGCGACGGTGGTATGTCCTTACAAGAGAAAAAACGATGTACCGTAATGACGCTAATGTCTGCGCAAAGGGGAATTGGCTGTGGCCCACATGACTTGTATTTCCAAATTGAAGGCTGGCTTGACCGCAGTGAAAACCGCGGCAAGCCTACTGTCGACCATGCACCTGAAACATAGAGACCATAATTTCACTGATCATTCAAGTATTGAGCTAGCTGCAGTTTTTATGCAGGCTCTCACAGGGCTACAATGGAAGTCAATGGGGCATATGTAAATGCATTGGAAAAACTAGTGTAGTGCGCAGGGTGTTATCTTACCAGTCTCCGTATGCTCTCCTGTGAAATCTATCACAATCCAAATGTTTTTACATGTTTGGCATGGCTTGGACATAAGCATTCCCCTGGCACCTTTTTTCATGCACTGCTACAGTATGTGCAAGTCATGCCAAACACCTAAAAATATTCGTATTGCGAAGTTCTATTGATTAGATTCGATTCAACTTTGCACCATAGCCTACAAGTGACTTACTGGAACATAGAAATTCTGTTAAGTTAGGCCAACAATGAAATGCAGTTGACATCATGAATAGCGATTTTTCTCTGAAATGAGTATCATAACGATCTAATGACATGTTCCTTTGCAACTACATTAAACTAAAGTATTCCATGGATTTTATTTTTTTTTAATGATTATTTATGAAGATATTGGGTTTCTTTCTCATGTTTTTTCACGGCACCGGCAGCCATGTTTCATATCACTGTCTCGGTTCGCAAAGCATTGTGTGAGTTTTCATCTACCCCTCGGTTTCAAGTCAACATCTGAAAACCCTCGTTTTGGAGGGCTGTTTGAACGTCCACTAGCCCTCGATATGCCCCCTAGCCCTAGAAGTTAAGAAGAATGGGACACACTGTCCTACGCAGTAACATGCAAAATGTAGGGGTAGGGCCGAGGGCTAGGGCTAAGGGGGGGTATTGGGAAGGGAGCGCCGGGCTCTCTTCCTTACCCACGCTCCGTCACCCTGGCTCCGGCCCTCCGTACGTCTCTTCCGCTTGCAAAGTTGGCCTCGTTTCCTAATTATATGGTTTATATGAAGGCATCAGGTCAAACATCCCCCTTTTCATAACTTTGTGTTGGCCATAATTTTATTGCAGAAGGCACTAGCGACAAATAACTTGTACCGAACAACAAATTACTTTAGGCTACTAATGAATACTAAAGAATAGTCATCCTTATTTGGAAATATAGGCTTTAAAAAGACTGAAAAAAGATTTACCAAAAAATGAAAAATGATGCCTATCAATCTACCAAGATTATCTTTGGCTGGAGACAGCCCTGTCAGAGGGTGTATGCGTAGGCTCCCTGCCTCTCATTTTTTGTGACCCCATCGCATACCTGTCCGTACGCTATGAGAGCACCAACTGCCACAGAGCGGACCACCAAGGTGATATCAACCCCTACTACTGTACGCGTACGCAGCCGTCTGCATAGACTGCATCTGTTACGGATTATAACCGATTCTTAAGTGACCCGGAGCGCTCTGTTTCCTCAGGATGTGCATCGACCCTAACGATGAGATGAAGGCAGGCCTGCTGGCTCAGGCGGTGTCTGGAGAAGGGCTGCTGAAGCCGGGCCGGTGGCTGCACCTGGGCCTCACCTACACCCAGCAGCCCGAGGGCAAGAAGAACATCCACGGCCGCCTGGTGGTCTGGGTCTGCGGCGTCCGGTAGGATTCAATCAACTGATTTATTTCACAGATGTTAAAATACACTGGTTTAAAAGCCTATTTGGCCACAACCATCACATATTATACTGTAGAGGAATTACACACTATAAAGACCGGGACTTGTTTCCATTGTGTTCTTGATTATGGCCTCACTGTTCATCTTCAAACCACTGTCATGTTTTTGTTACACGTCGTTCATCTTTATTTTTGTTGTGAAGTAACAAGTAGCGAGTGTGATTTGTGCGTGAGTACAGCATGTACCCGTAACCACCCGTGACAACCCTCTCTGGACCTTCCAGGGCATGTGAGGTGTCTCTGGACTACACCCTGCCCAGGAAGTCCAGCCTGTCCTCAGACAGCAATAAGACCTTCTGCATGCTGGGCCACTGTATGCACTTCACAGAGGAGCTGTCCAAGCAAGGGGGCCGCTGGGATATGGGCACTGTCTTGCTCTTCAATGGTAGGAATTCCATATCCTGTCTGGAGTCTCTCTCTCTCTCTTTCTCTCCCTCTCTCTCTCTCTCTTAATCTGTTTTTCAACCTCTATCCCTGTCCACCTCTGTTATGCTAGCCATCTGTCAACAACAGCATCTCTGTGTTGTGGCATTTGCCAATACTGCCTCAATGTTGCTCCCTACTGGTTAAATCGTGACCTTGCTTTTTCTCCTTTTGGAATAATTATTCTGACAGCTTCAAATATTTTCCACCATTTCACCAACAAGCGTTTACAGACTCATACAATTCCTTCTCTAGCTGTATTAATATTCTGTTATGTGTTGTAACTAGTGGCTTCAGCGTGCTGTTTTGTAAGAGTTGACTGGCCCTGGGTTTGTTGATGTTGTGTATAGTTGTTGCTAGTGTGTGTGTGTGTGCATGCGTGCGCGTGCGTGCGTGCGTCTGTGGGTGTATGCGTGTGTGCGTGTGTGCGTGTGTGTGTGTGTGTGTGCGTGCGTGCGTGCGTGCGTGTGCGTGCGTGCGCGCGTGCGCGCACAGTAGATTCTCTGCATTCTACGGACAGGAGAGCGCTGGCCACAGAACGGTGCCCTTGTTGCCTGTAATTGGCCCTGAATGGCCTGTGTCTGGGCATTCACAACCTGTCATCATTAGACATGCTCCAGTCTCTCTGCCCTCTGTGGAACTCAGGCGTCCGTAGCTCCACCAGTATTTCTGGGAAGTATGAGAAACATTTTGGTCAGTCGTGTCAATTAGCACGCTGTTTTTTCATGTTTGTGCGTGGGCGTGTGTGTGTGCGTGTGCGTGTGTGTGTGTGTGTGTGTGCGTATCAGGTTCCAGGATCGGCTCAGAGGAGGCTTTCTACCTGTATGCCAGCGGGCCCGACCTCACCTCTATCATGCCCTGCAAGTACGGCAAGCCCGGTGGGATACTATCCAAGTACGTGACCCACGAGGAGCTGAGGTGCGAGCAGGTTCACGAGCTGCTGATGAAGAACCAGGATGTCGACATGGCGGCACTCGTTGTAAGTGTGTGTCCGCCTTTCTCTGTGCTGCTTATTGTACCGTAATAACCCCCTCCACCTCTCTCTGTGTGCTGCTTATTGAACTGTAATAACCCCCTCCACCTCTCTCTGTGTGCTGCTTATTGAACTGTAATAACCCCCTCCACCTCTCTCTGTGTGCTGCTTATTGTACCGTAATAACCCCCTCCACCTCTCTCTGTGTGCTGCTTATTGAACTGTAATAACCCCCTCCACCTCTCTCTGTGTGCTGCTTATTGAACTGTAATAACCCCCTCCACCTCTCTCTCTGTGCTGCTTATTGAACTGTAATAACCCCCTCCACCTCTCTCTCTGTGCTGCTGTAATAACCCCCTCCACCTCTCTCTGTGTGCTGCTTATTGAACTGTAATAACCCCCTCCACCTCTCTGTGTGCTGCTTATTGAACTGTAATAACCCCCTCCACCTCTCTCTCTGTGCTGTTTATTGAACTGTAATAACCCCCTCCACCTCTCTCTGTGTGCTGCTTATTGAACTGTAATAACCCCCTCCACCTCTCTCTCTGTGCTGCTTATTGAACTGTAATAACCCCCTCTGGCTTTGGAAATGCCCCTTTCTTACCCTGCTGCTGAGGAGTCTATCTTTGGTTTGTATTTAGACAGTAATTGAATAAGCACATCTGCTGCAGCACCCAACAGCAAGCTCTGGAGTTCTGGAGGCAGGGAACTATTATCTTGTCCGTTTGCCTCTTTTTATGCTGCTCCGTGTGTCAGAATGGTTCAGTTAGAACCTCAAAGTAAGAGACAAATGTCATGCAGCTGGTCATTTTGTGCTAGAGTACACAGTATTATTTTCAACCGCAAATCTCCTTCAGTATTTCAGTGCATGCAGCTTGTTCTATGAATTGTTGTGCATCACTAATGCATCATGCATTATTTATTAGGCTGCTGTAAGGAGTTATTTTCTCCAGCAGTGAGTTTTATTTCTGTTCTCTTGAGACAAAAAGTGGTTATTTTCCTCGTCCCTGCTTAATTGCATACATACACTGTACATAACCACATGCAATGTTGGAATTAATCATATCTACAGTAGATTCAAGATTCAATGTTGTTGAACAGTTTCAATTAAATCATGTTGTATTTGTGTGTGTCTGTGTGTGTATGTATGGGTGTGTGTCTGTGTTTGTGTGCCCGTGCATGTGTGTGTGTGTGTGCGCACGTGTGCGTGTGTGCATATGCGTGTGTGTGTGTGTGTGTGTGTGTCTCCGTCGTCTCACACAGGAGAGCTTGGCGGTGGTGTACGCCCCCAGCAGCCCCAGGGTGTACACCATCTACGAGCCGGTGATCCGTATGAAGGGGCAGGCCAAGACGGTGGTGTCCCAGCGGCCCTTCAGCTCTAAGGAGGTGCAAAGCGCCACTCTGGAGCCGCCCTCCCTCCGAGGCCTGCTCCCGTCCGAGACCCGCGGCCTCCAGAGCGTCCTGCACAAGATCGGAGGCACCGGGAACTTTGTCTTCCTCTTCGCCCGGGTGAGGATGTTGGCCTAGCTAGACCCTTTTGGTTTTTCCTGGAAAAAAACTTGTCAACAGGAGAAAAAAAAAAAAGTCTGTTCTTCTTCGTTTCTGTCATGGGGGGCCAATCACAGTGCTCGCTAGGGCATACAAACGCAGAAGAAGACCAGACTTTTTTTTTTTCCCCAAGATAAGTTTTTCACAAATATATTTAAGATATTTATTAAGGCAAGGCGCAATGTTATGACAAGGTAGTATGTCCCAATTGGATGCCTACTGCTTGCAAAGTATGTACTTTCTAAGGGCAGCTGTAGAAGGTACTGGTAGTAAGTAGTAGAAGTATGCGATTCGGAACGCAGCCTGACTCTTTCCTCTGCTGGGACCAGGTTTGTGGAGGCGGAAAGCAGCAGCTAACAGCCCTGTAATGGGCTAGACGTTGGCCGCACCGTGAGGACAGGGGCTGCGTTCCGAAACGCGTACTTCTACTTATTACTACCAGTACGTACTACAGCTGCCCCTAGAAAGTATGTACTCTGCACGCAGTACGCATCCAATTAGGACATAATAATAATGCTAACATTGTGCCTTGAAACTTGACCACATCCGTCACTGTCCATGAAGTGACATTCGCCCACAGCTGGGATTCCTCAAAACGCCTCCAGCACGACTCGCACATGTGACATAATTTCCATTGAGCACAGGATTGTGGGTCAAAATAGCCAGAAAAGTGTGCTGGCTTGCATACTGCAAAATATGACCGGATGTAGTAGGACATCCTGATATTTTTGCCATACTGCATGTGGCATACTACTGTATGTATTGGGACATACATTTTTGGCATACTATATAGTATGGAAGTACGCGATTCGGAACGCAGCCAGGGTCTCCGCTTATCTGAACGTGTCTAATGGGATTGGTCTGGATAGTAGTACTGTATGAATACTGTATGTCTGCGTCTGTATATTGTCATGTTCCTGTAACCTCCTGGATAGAGTAGACCATGCTCTCTCACCACACAGACTGTCGAGGAGCAGATATTCCATTTGCAGATATTTTTCAGTGCCCTGAGAGAGCAGGGAGCAGTTGCCAAGAAGAGTTCTGTCACGTCATTTCTACTCCGCGGAATTATGCATGACAGGCCAGCTGGCACAGAGTGTTCTTATTCACTCGGTCTCACCGTCTCCCTCCCTCCCTCCCTCCCTCCCTCCCTCCCTCCCTCCCTCCCTCCCTCCCTCCCTCCCTCCCTCCCTCCCTCCCGTCAACATCTCCCCACACATCTCCCTCCTTCCCTCCTCTACCTCTCCCTCTCCTCCTTATCAAACCATCACCCTCTCTACCTCCCCTCCCTATCGCCCCCATACTCTCCTCTCCCTTCCCTCTCTCCCTGCCCTCCTCACCCCCCCCCCCCCCCCACCTCTCCCCTCACCCAGGCGGTGGAGCTGAGCGACTGTGAGAAGACCCAGGCCCTCGCCCTGGAGGTGCTGCTGTCCCTGGCCAAGTTCAACCAGCACCGCATCCACGAGATGGACTGTTACCACGCTTACTCCATGATCCACCAGGTCCTCATCAAGTCCAAGTGCATCGTGGGATACCACATACTTAAGGTGAGGCGCCTCAGCCTGTGCAGGATATTGTCCTGTTCTTACTAGTTTGTGCTGAAATGATGTGATATATCCATCCAGTAGTATCATCCGCAGGGCTCTGGTGGTGCTGTGAGGTGCGCAACTGTGTTCTGATGGTCCTGTTACCCGACGCCCAGTCTGGGCTGTAAGCGAGCCGCGTGCTGATGCTGACGCTGTCTGTCTGGATTAAACACTAGGTCGCTGACGAGAGATGGGACAGGCTCTGGTTTCCACTGACCAAGCCTCTCTTGTAGGGACAGAGACCAGAGCTCACACCTGCTGGCACCTTCACCCATTCACACACACACACACACACACACACACACACACACACACACACACACACACACACATCACACTCTGTATTCGACAGTGGCAAAACAAGTTTTGTTTTAGTGTTTGCCTTGTCATCAAATATATCACTATTGCCTACTGTACCAAGGTTTTTCCATGTTTTGGTGCCCCCAAAGAGATTTTATCCAGAGCCAAAGGAAAATCACCAGTGCTCCCGGCTCGGGTCCTGTGCCGCTCGTCCTCCCCTCTCTCTCTCCCACATTTCCTGTCTCTCTCAATTGTCCTGTCCAATTAAAGCTGAAAAGCCCTAAAAATATCTTTAAAAAATGTGTTTGATAGCTTGTTCCAAGTGCAGCCCATCCCTCTTTCTTGCATTGTCCATGGTTTTGGACCACTAGTAATGAGATACTTAATAGACAGGTTATCAGTATCTTAAAGGTTTTGTCTTCATATCCATTTTGTGTCATGTCGGGAGATTTCCCATGATTGTGAAAATTGAGCTCAGTCAGAACGACAGCAAAGAATATAGGCCTATATATGCTGGTAGGCTACTCGGCATAAAATGTTTCCCCCCAAAGTTGTGCGCGCATCACCCCCCAAATTCTTCATTCTGAGCCAGGAAAACCCCTGTGTACCTGTCACTGTCACTGTCAATGTCACTTGCTGATACCCTTCTAGTAAACTGCCCTACTGTACATCAGCGTGCGTATTAAATATAACGCTGAGGCTTACAGTATAGTCAGTCAGTGTAAGAGAGTTTTCTAAACCAGGTCTCCCACAGAGACCACAGAGAAACCACAAGAAGGAGATTTATTCCCACTGCAGCGGAGTGGTCAGTTTTACAAATGGCATCAGCCGATCAATAGAGACAGGACATTTCTCTGGTGAGTGAAGAGCGGTCGTGTTGACAGATTGATAACCACTCAACGGAGTTTCTGAGAGATCTATTGATCCTTCTCCTGTCGTTGAGGAGCTTAATCATCTCCATCTAGGTTGGAGGTATTGGCATTTCCGAAGATCATATCTGTTCTTCTGTTTTCTGACGGTTGTATTTTTTTTGTTCAAGGTGGTGCTTACACACCCTGTTATTTGTATTGTTGGTGATGTCGGTTGGTTGGTGTGTGTGTGCGTACTGTACATATACTGTAGGCGCATGTATGTGAAATATGAATTAGGGATAGAACGATTATCGGCCTGGTCGATATTATCGGACAATATTCAGCATTTTTACAATTATCGGTATCAATTGCCGAAAAAAATGAATGAATTTTAAAATGTGCTGCTGTGGCTCTGATGCAGCCGATTCTCTGTCTGTATTCACCACTCTGGTCTCGTGAGATGTCCCGCCCACAGCCCTGTCTAATCAGCACAGCTACATCTCTAGTCTAAACAGCCCTGTCTGATCAGCACAGCTACATCTCTAGTCTAAACAGCCCTGTCTGATCAGCACAGCTACATCTCTAGTCTAAACAGCCCTGTCTGATCAGCACAGCTACATCTCTAGTCTAAACAGCCCTGTCTGATCAGCACAGCTACATCTCTAGTCTAAACAGCCCTGTCTGATCAGCACAGCTACATCTCTAGTCTAAACAGCCCTGTCTGATCAGCACAGCTACATCTCTAGTCTAAACAGCCCTGTCTGATCAGCACAGCTACATCTCTAGTCTAAACAGCCCTGTCTGATCAGCACAGCTACATCTCTAGTCTAAACAGCCCTGTCTGATCAGCACAGGCTACATCTGTAGTCTAAAGGGCATTTCAAACAAAGTTTTGTTTTATTCTAAATTTTGATGCCAATATTTTAATTTTTCCTGCAACTGTATATCTGGGGTGTGTTCAAATTCAGCGAACAGAGCCAACGTTTGCGAACATTAGCGAACTATTTTCCATTAGCTTTGTGTTCGCCGCAAACGTTTGCTAACAGAAGCGAACAGTCTGGAGAGGTAGTTCGCCAGTAACGGAACGAGGATCACAATGGACCCAGGCTTGTAGCTAGTAATGGTATTTTGTAACATTGTTGCGTTTATGCAAACTATTTGGAACGTTCATTAAAAGCCGTTCAAATGTGACTGTTTGGAGAAAACATGTTTGCGACGAATGTTCGCCTCTGTTAGCTGAATTTGAACGCAGCCCAGTTATCGGTATTGGTATCGACCATGAAAAAGCCATTTCAGTCGACCCCTAATTCTATTATTGGTGGATTCAAATAAAACATTTACTGTGTGTATGTGTGTGTGTGTGTTCCTGCAGACTCTGCTGGATGGCTGTTGCAGCGGGCCCATCCTGACCCTGGGGGAGGACGGACAGTTCCGCCTGGACGCTGAGTCCACAGCAGTGGTCCAGGACATCAGGCTGCTCTCTGAGGTCCTGCTGGACTGGAAGATCTGGGCCAAGGCTCAGGTAAACACACACACAAACACACACAGTACATACACACACACACACACACACACACACGTCAGACACTTTATAATCCTCATGTCAATTACAAAGCCCACAATAACTTAATCTCTTTGTTATGTTAACTCTGTGCTTTGTATTTTATTCATTTAATTTATTTAACATTTATTTTGCCAGGTTAGCTCCTTTGAAATCAATCATCTCATTTACAAGGGAGACCAAAATAGCAGCATAAAAAGTAACAGACAGAAACAACAAGAAGAGATTTGAGATTTGTTTAAATGTAAAATGCAATACAAATAAAATGTATTATTGTTAATAATAATAATAATAATAATAATAATAAAAACAACAATTAAACGACAAGGAAACATAAAAGAAATGCATTAAAGTTACAGAATGTACAATTAAAATACTTATGGATATTGTACCAAGTACCAAACAAGCTTGAGCTTACCTGTATAAGAGCTTTACTGTAAAAGCAATAAGTTTCCAGTCTTGTTGAAGACGTTGTCCCTCCGTGCTGGATGTGTGTGTTGTCCTCTGACTCTGCGTTGCCGCGCGTCTCTCCTCAGTGTGGTGTCTGGGAGACTCTTCTGGCCGCGCTGGAGATCCTGATCAGGGTGCACCACCCGCAGCAGGTCTTCAACATCCGCCAGTTCCTCAGGGCCCAGGTGGTGCATCGCTTCCTGCTGGCCTGCCAAGTGCTACAGGTGTGTTTGTTTGTTTGTTTGTTGACGTGCTTCAGAGCACCTCCTACCATTCTGGGAAACCTTTCCTATCTCTTTCCTACCTTCTTAGGTCCTTTTAACAGACCGGCGGACGCCATAATGAAATGCTGTTTATTAATGCAAAGTGTTTGCACACAGGGCACCCTTAACTAAAACAGAGCCCTGGATCTCAATCAATGTCACTCCCTGTCAAAATAAAGGTAAAAAAGAAGTTTAAAACGAAGTTTAAAAATAATATTTGTCCTTTCCCCCAGGAACATCGGGACTCGCATCTGACCGCCATCCCACAGGAAGTGTGCCTGTCGTTCGTCAAGATCATCCAGGAAGTGCTGGGTTCCCCTCCGGACCTGGACTTGCTCAGGCTGGTCTACAACTTCCTGCTGGCCGTTCACCCGCCCACCAACACCTACGTCTGCCACACGCCCACCAGCTTCTACTTCTCGCTCCACATCGGTGAACGCGCGCCCCCTCTACTCTTGCCATCGCTGCATTACACAGCTAAGAACAACCGATGTAGTGCAGTGGAATACACCTTTAAGACGGAATGTATGACGTCACGTCTGGGAGTTCTAGAATGGGTTTATGATATAGTTAGCAGCAGCTAATGCAATATGCATAAACGTGCCTAACTTGTAGTTGTAGTTGTTCTTTAAAAGATGCCTAAACTTTTACGTCCGAGTGGACATCGGATCATTACAACCGCAAAGGTTTGTTATGATGACCTCGTCCGTGCCTGTGGTTGAATGCCAGTTGTTGTCCCTCAGACGGTAAGCTGTACCAGGAGAAGGTCCAGTCCATCATGTACCTGAGGCAGTCCAGCGGTGGGGGCAAGTCGGCCGGCAGCTCTGTGATCTCTCTCTCCCCCACGGTCTTCGCCGAGGCCGGCCCTGAAGGTCCTTACTTTACATTACACTACATTACATTACATTACAGTCAACACCACCTGATTTTGTGGGGGGTGGAGGGTTGATGACATTTGTTCCTTAAAAGGTCAGCGCTGCTTGAAATGGAAAGTCCTAATTTTTTCATGACTGGAAGTCATCTTCAACAATCCCTTTGTTACTGCGCTGTGCTGTAATAGTGCACTGTTGCCCCTCTGTGGGGAATCTAGCTAAATCAAACCAGGTTTTTATTTAAGGTTTAGAACGTCAGTTCTGTTACAGATGTAGTCCGTCCATGTACAGTAACTAGCGTCACTCAAAACTCCCCTTCTGTGTCAAGTGTCAAGGCCCACCCTTGATGTCAGGGCTGACTGCGTACTGCACTTGTTCCTCGCAGGACACCTCCACGGCCCCTCCCCCGAGCACGGGGCTGACGGGCAGTCGCAGCTGCTGCGGCCCCCGAGCCTGGCCCCCTCGCCGTACTCCTCCCCCACGCTGACCCCCCGCCTGGGCCGCGGGGGCTCCGGCGAGGCGGGCGAAGGAGAGGCAGGCGGGGCGTCGTCCCTGGCCACCCAGCAGGCCCTGGGCAGCACGGAGACCCTGAAGAGGGCGGCGGGAGACGAGCAGCTCCTCAGCAGCTGCGAGTCAGCCAAGACCATCTGCGACTCTCAGGAGGCGGGAGGAGGAGGAGGCGGAGGGGGAGGAGGAGGAGGAGGAGCCACCCCTTCCATCAGCGTGGAGGAGGAGCGTGAGGAGGCGGCGGAGGTGGACAGCCTGGCGGAGGGCAGCGTGAGCGTGGCCGAGTCGGAGGACCGCTTCGACTGGGCCAGCGACGAGGCGCCGCGTAGGCCCGACAGTCTGAGGGGCATCCAGTCCTTCCAGAGGAGCCAGAGCAACCTGGCCAGCCTGGGCCTGGCCTTCCCCGCCCAGAACGGCTCGCTGGCTGCCGGGCGCTGGCCCGGCGCGGCCGACCGCGGTGCCCTTCCCGAGGACTGGGAGAGCTACACCTACTCCCCCGGGTACGAGAGGGCGCACAGCAAGACTGACTCCAACGACAGGTACGCCGCCTACTGGTCCGATACGCCTCAGAACACACGGCCTCAGAACCTCCTTTCATTTCCCCCCCCAAGTTGTTTTTATTGTGACTTTTACTTATACAGGGTCGTCTCCTTGAGATGAGAAAAATCTCAAGAGAAAAATCAAGAGAGGCCTGTCAATGTCTATCTGTCTATCTCTCTATCTGTCTGTCTGTCTATCTATCCATCTATATTATCTATCTTATCTAACTCATTTTATAACTTGCAACCTTTAAACTGTCACTGCCCTTAAGTAACCCAGTCTGAGACCCACCACTATGGCAAAGGTCATTTGGATATTTGTGTTAATCAACAGTTATCAGGTCATACTGGTTCTGTCCTGTGATGTCATACCACGCTTGGTAAATACCTAGCTTGACTCACCCATATCCAGCCTCTCACATTAATAGAGCTTTTGTTCAGCTTTGCATAATGACTGACACACACAGAGACACAGTGTGACTCATCATGCTAAATGTTATCTCTTCGGCCATCGATGGAAATGAGTTTCCACGTTTCTTTTATTTATTTTTTTTATTTATTTTTTTACCTCTACCTGTGTCCCTACTGAGTGTGGCCAAGCTCTCTTTGATAAGTTCCAAAGGCGGCCCTCCGATGAAGGACATCTGCTAATTACTGTGCATCCTCTGCTCGGCTGGCATCTTTGTGCCTGGGTGTATGAAATCCCCCGGCCATCTGCGGTTCATCTCTCTCAGCCTTCATGTGTAGTACCACCCCCTCAGGTTTCAACGAGGCATTGAGCTCAAGGACGCTTTTTGCAGTCCGTATCACTTCCTTCCAAAAGCCCATTCTGAAGCCTATTTCAATAGCCTGGTCTTTGTTTGCTGATGGAGCAGGCTTTGCGTCGGCTGTGCACACAATTAGCGCCTGTCTTCCCCCCACACTGGCGACAGTCTTAATCCACTAGCCGAGTGCAACAGAAAAACACCTTTCACCATCAATGAGGTGACAGACCTACAACCTTGGATAATCCCTCTGTGTTAACCCTAATGTGTTTCACATAAAATCTTTCATTCCAATTAAGAAAACGCGTGTCTTATTGGCGACGTGATCCATGTGGAATCTTCCTCTTCCACAGTGATTGTCCCTGGTGTTGGTGGTGTGACCCATATAGCCTCTTATCTTAATGTGTGTTCCCCAGGTCCAGCACGGAGGACTGCCTGGTTTTGATCTGCTGCGGCCTCTACGACCTGCTCAGGGGCGTTCTCCTCCTACTGCCGGACCTCATGCTGGAGGAGGTGATGGACAAGCTCATCCAGCCAGAGGCCCTCATCGTCCTGGTCAACCACTCCTCCCCGCTCATCCAGCAAGGGGTCATGAAGGTCAGCGCCCCCCCCGCCCTTGTCTGTAATCCATCTCAATGTCAGACCGGTCCCTCGTCAAGCCACCATCTTCCCTTAGCTTATCAGACAGATCTGAGTACCGTTGTTATATATTTTTACGTTTAATTAAGCAATAATACAGGAAAAGGAGTGCTTTGTTGTGGTTATTGACAGAGCTCAACTCCCGTAGCCAGCACAGCCATGCCAATAACCCCGATAAAGCACGACCTGGAGGGTGTTATAGCTTTTATTCAACAGCACTGCACTGCCGTTAAATGTTCTTTTGAAAACGATGGGTTAGTAGTGTTCAATTTCACTAAACTGCGTTGCTTTCAGCCATCCCCAATCCGAAATAGTTCTGCATTGTATACTGTAGCTATGGCAATTTAACACAGCTGACAGCGTTTACAGAGTGATACTTTTACAGGTGATTTGCCTGTTGGTATATCGCGGCTATTTGGCACGGCTCCGAATGCATCTTGGCCAATCGCAATGCGTGGTCAGAACTAGCTGTAGTATAAATTCTTATTTTGTGTTTTTTTATTGTTTAATTTTGATCCATCTATCTATCTTTATTATTTATTTATTTATGTTATTTTTATTTAATAGTTTAAAATTCAGAGACAGTGCACATTAAGGAAAATTTTTGTAAACATGCTGGTTTAGCCAAATTGGCTAATTTGCAACCATAGTCTCAACCATAGGGGCAGATGGCATGAGCACTACAATGATTAAAATACATTAAAATACATTATATACATAATAGCAAATAATACATCATTACATAAAAAAACATAAAAAACATACAAATGTTAGCTAAGGACCTAACGGGCACGTACGCTCTCTCTCTCTCTCACACACACACACACACACACACACACACACACACACACACACACACAGATCAGTGTTGACACTGTTGGTTCTCCAGAAGCCATTTCTTAACACCACTTTTGAAAGAGTAGTAAGTTGGGGACTCTCTATCTCTATCTATCTACTGTACATATCTATCATCACTCTCTCTCTTTCTCTCTCTCTCTGTGTATATATCATGTCCTCCTTCTCTCCTCCAGCTACTGGATGCCTATTTCAGCCGAGCCTTCAAGGAGCAGAAGGAGAAGTTCCTGAAGAGCCACGGCTTCTCGCTGCTGGCCAACCAGCTCTACCTGCACCAGGGTAGCCAGGGCCTGCTGGAGTGCTTCCTGGAGATGCTGTTCGGTCGGCCCGTGGGTCTGGAGGAAGAGTGAGTGTTCTTAGAGAGGCAGGGGAACCGCAGTCCATTGTTCTGCTGCCGAAAGTAAACGGGGAATATTCTACTGCCATCATAGACGAGGTGTCAATGTTTTTGCCAATGAATTATGTGTCTTGCACTTTGGCTTTAGCACCAGATTATGCCCTTAGTCACTTGTTTAGAAAGGAGTAGCAGTACGCTGACTACCTACGTTAAATGCAATTATCGTAAGTCGCTTTGGATGAAAGTGTCTTCTAAATGACTGTAACGTGTCGTGTTTTGTATTGCGTGTTCAGTCTGGACCTGGAGGACATGGAGAACATCTCTCCCTTCCGGCGGCGCTGCATCATCCCGGTGCTGGGCCTGATCGAGAACTCCCTGTACGAGAACTCACTGGTGCACAACATGCTGTGCATGCTCCTCCAGCTGCTCAACGCCTGCCCCAAGCTGGCCGACATCCTGCTGGACCACGGCCTGCTCTACGTGCTCTTCAACACCCTCTCCACCCTCAACGGCATGGAGAATGGGTAAGGGTGGGCGGAGAGCGCCAGGCTGGAACACATTATCCCTTTAAAAAAGAAAAAAAAAAAGGGCTCAAATGTTGCTTATCGTGGGAAATTTTGGCTCAAATGTTGTTTATCGTGCTTCACGAGTCATAAACTTGTATTCTCTGTTGGGGATCGATTAGTTTGTGGGATGACTTTCTGGTGCTTGCTCTCCCTCTGTCTCCAGGATCCCCCTGAACGACTACAAGCTCCTGGTGTGTGACATACAGCAGCTGCTGGTGGCCGTGACCATCCACTCCTGCAGCTCCTCGGGGTCCCAGTACTTCCGCATCATCGAGGACCTCATCACCCTGCTGGGCTTCATGCAGACCAGCAAGATGCGCCGCACTCAGGGTACGCCAGGACATGGGCCCGGATTAACACTGGACTGGACTTGACTAGGCTGGACTGGACTCAGGGTACAGTACGAGTGGACTGGACTGGTCTCATGGTACCGTAGGACTGGACTGGATTGGACTGGACTGAACTCAGGGTACAGTAGAACTGGACTGGACTCGGGGAACAGACAGACAGACAGGGCTCTGGTGAAACCCGTCACACTGCACTGCAGACATGATTTGTCAGGATCATGCTAGAGTGGTGGTGTCCTGCTATACTATCTCTGTGCTGTAACTATATACTGTACCTCCCCATCATCATCATCATCCTAGAGTGGTTTGACATGTGGAACGGGCCTAATGTTGCGCCGCGATATGTACCTGTAGCTGGTTTAATTCTTTGTTTTTCCCCGCCCCCAGAAATGGCAGTTGCGCTGCAATTCCGTGTCCTCCAATCAGCGATTGAGTTCATCAAGACCACAGCCAATCAGGACCCCCAGAAGCTGAGCAGCTCGTTCCATGTGCCTTCCTCACCACACCATGCGATCTACCAGAAACGCAAGAGCATAGCAGGTGAGCGCTCATGGTTACGGCTGTGTTAAAGTAGTTGTGAATTAGTGCTTGGTATTGGCAAGGACCTCACGATACATGGGTCACAATAAGATTGTGTCACGATACAATGCCATACGGTACAATACATATCGCGATACATTGCAATACTCTACATAATTTACTGAATTTTAAAATACAGCTGAGAATACGACTCCATCCCCCGCTCTCTGGAGGGGATCCTGAGGGCAGAGGGAATGTAGGGACTAGAAATCCATTAGAAATCCATTTAAACCATGAATAATGTATCTATGCGTCAATTCTATCCTACATTTCACATAACTATACCTATTCCCTGTCTTATGTATGTTTTCCTTGTGCAAAAGAAAGAATAATTATGTATCGATATTGTACCGTGGAAAATCGATACACTATCACAGAAAAAAAAATATGGCGATGTATTGCTATATGGATTTCATTGCGCAGCCCTGTCAGGATGATTCACGCGAGCGGCGACAGTCCATAAAAACAGACCCGGCCGTTTGTCAGCGATACTCGGTGTCCGGGACCACGTCAGAAGGTCACAGCGGAGACTCACCCAGCCTGTGTGTCTCTCTACCTCCGTCCCCTCCAACAAGGTTCCGTGGCCATGAAAGACTCCATTATCCCCCGCATCCCCCGGCAACACTACTGCTCCTACGGCCTGATCCCTCTACCCTCCCCCTTCAGCTTCCTCTCTCAGGACTCCCCCCTCCCCTCCCCCACCGGAACCACCTCCTTCACCTTCCCTTCAGACTCAGGTAGCCGGACAGGGCGGGACACCCCCCCCCTCGCCCTCCACTCCGGCAGAGGAAAACATATCCCATGTTTCCTCTTTTGCAGTGAACTCACCCCCCCTCCTTCCAGTCCTGCCCCACATGAGGAAGGGACTGGAATTAACCTGCCCAGTACACTCACTGATTACTGGTGCGTGTGTGTGTGTGTTTTCACCTAACTGTTTGAAGACTTGGGAATAAGTGAATCTCTGCAGAAACTAATTATTCATTCTCCCTTGACTTGTAATCAGGAATGTACTGTAGGCGCAGTTGAAGTGCTAGAAACATTCAAAGCCTTTAATCTTTGATATGAATCAAAAGATGCATGACATTTAATCACCTTTTCTAGGTAAAAGTTGGAAAGCAGGGTTCACTGAACTCTGGAAAAGGTCTTGCTAACGCGGAGTGAAGGCGTGTCTGGTTTGAGATCAAGTGTTTTTGCACTGTCAGCGCCAATGCCGTTTCCCTCACCTAATTCTTTTTTTTTTTTCTTTATCCGTGTCATCTTGTATGTTCTTCTTTGTACTTTGTGTTTGTCTGTCTGTCTGTCTGTCTGTCTGTCTGTCTGTCTGTCTGTGTGTGTGTGTGTGCGTGTGTGTGTGTATATGTTTGTATGTCTGTCTGTCTGTGTGTGCGTGTGTGTGTGTGTATGTTTGTATGTCTGTCTGTCTGTCTGTCTGTCTGTCTGTCTGTCTGTCTGTCTGTCTGTCTGTCTGTCTGTCTGTCTGTCTGTCTGTCTGTCTGTCTGTCTGTCTGTCTGTCTGTCTGTCTGTCTGTCTGTCTGTCTGTCCGTCCGTCCGTCCGTCTGTCTGTGTGTGTGTGTGCCACTGCATGTGTGTGTGTCCCCCAGGCCGGCGGCGGTTCTCTCTGGCCCAGTCGGACTCCCTGCTGACCCGGATGCGCTCGGTGGCCAGCGACGAGCTGAACCAGATGATGCAGCGCAGGATGAGCCAGGAGAACCCCATCCGCGCCAGCGAGACCGAGTTCATCCAGCGGCTGCAACGACTGGTGGTCCTGGCTGTCAACAGACTGATCTACCACGGTAAATAACACGGCACCGAGGAAAACTGGGTTAAAGGAGCACTTCCCCGATTAGCAATCAGCTTTGTATCATTCCAAAATCTGCAGTATGTTACAATGAATGGGATTTTTCTTTCCTCAATGTTCCCTGGGTCTAGCTTTCACGCTTTCAAAAAAACAAAAACTCCACAAATGATGTCAAATGATGCATCAATGACATCATCAATGCATCATTTGATATAATTTGTGGAGTTTTAGGTTTTTTGAAAGTGTGAAAGCTAGACCCAGGGAACATCAGAAAAATCCCATTCATTGTAACATACTGCAGATTTTGGAATGATACAAATCTGATTGCTAATCGGGGAAGTGCTCCTTTAAGAGAAATGTCTTCCCCCCCAGTAAACTAGCCTTGTGAAACCATCCTGATTTTGCGAGCTCACATTCTGTTTCTCTCGCAAATCAGTCTGGGATACTCTCCATAGAGATCCATTTGTGCCAGATCAGAAAACGATCTCGCCAATCAGCGTTCTGTGAGGAAATACAAGCAACTACGCTGGGCGGGTTTGGTGTGACGACAGCAAGGAGCGGTTAGCGCGTGATAGACGGTGATAGACAGACGGTGATAGACAGACGGTTCATCCAATGACCTGCCACTGAAAGTGCCTGCCCTTTTCCAAACAGTTTCCAACATAAAGTTCCCAGATGGTAATGCGAAATAAACCACCTGGCGCGTAAGGCTACCAGTAAACCTCTACGCCCCCTGACTTTGTGTAAACCCTTTATTTTAAGATGTTTGTGCCACCCTCTCGTTCCAGACATCAGCCAGGACTTCTACGACCTGCTGAACATTCCAGACTCGCCGGACCACCTGCTCACCCCCGATCTGGTAGACCACACCCCCGAGGAGAACGGATCCGCCCCCGCCCCGCCCTCGCCCAGCCCCTTCCCCCTCCCCCCGGCCAACATGAGGAGCTTCCAGAAAGACATTCTCAAGCTCATGATGGAGGGAATCAAGATCAGCCTGGTCAGTCAGCAAACTGCTCATTTCAGTTTGGTCTAGGGTCTAGGGCTGTCTAGGGCAGTTTGGTCTAGGGTCTAGGTCTGTCTAGGGCAGTTTGGTCTAGGGTCTAGGGCTGTCTAGGGCAGTTTGGTCTAGGGTCTAGGGCTGTCTAGGGTCTAGGACTGACTACGCAAGCCACTTTTGTGACACACCACCTAAACAACTTTACACATGCCTATATCTCCAAGCTAATGACGTACAACGGTTCCGCTCAAAAGTGGTCGAAACGCGGTCCCGTTCCCTAGATAGAACCAAGGTTCCAAGAATTCTGAACCGAACCTGTTCACGAACCAGAGTTACTTTGGTGGAAGAGGCCTCTTAGTCCGGCTCTAGGAACCATTAAAAAAGCTCAGTGCCAGAGGACCTGAGGGACCTGCTAGGTATATATTTTAAAAGCATGTCTGATATGTATTTAGGTGCTTGATTATGTATGTGTTTATAGACTAATCTTAGACGAATCTTAAAATCTATTGTAAAACTGACAGGTAACCAGTGCAGTGATTTTAAAACTGGTGTGATGTGAGCCCTCCTTCTGGTCTTTGTAAGAATACGTGCTGCAGCATTTTGAATCAGTAGGAGTTGACTAATCGCTTTTTTTGGTAGGCAAGACAGGAGAGCGCTACAATCGTCCAACCTGCTAGTAATAAAGGCATGTATTAGTGTCAGTATCAGTCTGGGAGAGGAAAGGTTTCACCTTGGCAAGGAACTTAGGATTTGTTCCATATTTTTAACCGAGACTAGTGATCTGTCCTGATGTCTTTTTGTGCGAATTCCCACATGACTAATTTGCATATCATCACAGACCTCCATGTGTGTTTAGCCTATAGAGCTGGCCCCGCACACTAAAGCCATCTATCAGAAGCACGAGTTACTTTAAATTTGTATTAATAGGCTGCTATTTATACCAAAATAGGCTATATATCATGATTCATTGGGAGAAAACAGGCAATTCTATGTAAAAGCAGACATTCAGCACCCCCATAGAGCCTAAATGGAATGATCCTATGTTGTATGAACACATTTTCAAGCAACTGTGTCAAGGTCAGCCCTAGTTTGGTCTGTGTATTTTTCATGCACTAGGTAGTGGCGAAAAAAGTAATGCTTGCTTATCGGGACATTAGAAGATTAAGGCCATTTGTATTTCAGTGTGGTCAGTGAACAAACAAGTTTCAGAGCTACTGTATAAATGTACGCATGTCTTATCTTTAGCTTGTGTAAATGTGTGTGTGTGTGTGGGGGGGGGGGGTAGGAGATAACATGAGTAGGGGTAGCTGACCGTTGCGGTTGTGGTTTCCTCAGGGCAGTACGGGTCGGGGCGGTGCTCCCCGGCAGCAGTGGCGCCGGATCCTGTGGTCGTGTCGGGACACGTTCCGGGTGCAGATCGGCCGCCTGCTGGTCCACACCCTCAGCCCTGCACTACCGCTGTCTGACAGGAAGGAGGCGCTGGCGTTTGTCTTTGATCCCAGCCACCCAGACATCCTCAGGGAGAGCCTGAGCCCGGGTTTAGAGGTGAGGAGGCCGAGGCCGCTGTCTAGAAACAGCGACGTGCCCCCCCCCCCCCCCCCCCCTCAGATGAAATTTATTGTTGCTATCTATCTTTCTTCCTCCATGGCTTGACAGGCCCTTGTGCTCCGATCAAAAACTGTCACAACGTACAATGGTTATTTCGAGTTGTTTGTTTTCTGGGTTTGATGTGTTTTTGTCGCGTCGTCGCATTGTTCTCCTTTGATGTGCCCTGAATCCAAAAGACTATTTTTTTCTACCAAGAACAAAAGTGCATATCTCATCAGGGGGGAGGGAGGGAGGGAGGGAGGGAGGGAGGGAGGGAGGGAGGGAGGGAGGGAGGGAGGGAGGGAGGGGGAGAGAGAGAGAACGCTCATCGGGGGGAGGGAGGGGGAGAGAGAAAGAGAGAGAAAGAACGCTCATCGGGGGGGGGGGGGGGGGGGAGGGAGGGGGAGAGAGAGAGAGAGAACGCTCATCAGGGGGGAGGGAGGGAGGGAGGGAGGGGGAGAGAGAGAGAGAACGCTCATCAGGGGGGAGGGAGGGAGGGGGAGAGAGAGAGAGAGAACACTCATCCTTTGCGTTTGGCGTTGTCACACGCACCGCAGAGTTTTCAGACAGCTGCCAAACCTGGAGTCTGAAACGACCCAGATCCACGCCCTCACGCTGCGTTGCCATGGCAGCCTTCCTGCACTGTGCGTTCAGTCTGGGAGCGGAGGGCTCGGGGCTCCTCCCCCCGGGGCGCCACTGCAGGTCGACGGACGGACGGACGGGGGCCGATGCCGCCACTCTGCCCGTCACAGCCTGTGCGCAAAACACCGCTGACTCACTAATCGTGAGTCCTCCCCCCCCCCCCCCTCCTCCTCCTCCTTCTCCTCCTCCTCCTCCTCCTCCTCCCCCTCCTCTTTCTCCTCCTCCTCCCCCTATTCCCCCCCTCCTCCTCCTCCTTCTCCTCCTCCCCCTCCCCTCCCTCCCCCTTCTCTTCCCCCTTCTCCTCCTCCCCCTCCCCCTCCTCCTTCTCCTTCTCCTCCCCCTATTCCCCCCCCTCCTCCTTCTCCCCCCTCCTTCTCCTCCGCCGCCTCCTCCTCAGCATGGGCCGAAGCTGGCCCTCTACCTGTACGAGATGCTGCACGACCACAAGGACAGCCTCGCCAAGGACGAGCAGAGCCACGCCGCCGTGTTCATGACCTCGCTCAAACTGTGCGGCCACCGCTGCATCCCTCCCGGAGCGCCGCACAAGCCCGACCTCCTCAAGGCCATCAAAGAGGTAAAAAAAACAAAATGGCGGCGGAGGAACCTGCGAACGGGCAGTCTCCTGGCCCGCGCAGTCTCGCAGGCGCCGAGCTTTGTGTGTCTCTTGTCTTGTCACTCTTTGTCACGACCCGGTCCGTCACGACCCGGTCCGTCCGACTGGATAGGAAGGGATGGAATGTGATGTGCAAGAGCCCACAGGGTCTGTTCACACCGCGGATTCACACTCCTGTTCTCCCTCCCTCCAGGAGAAACTAAAATACGAGACGGAGGAGAGAACGAGCAAAGTGGCATGGGAGAAGAAGATGGCCAACACCCAGAAGAGGTGAGAGGCGCCTGGAACTTTGCGTCGTGTGTATCCCTTTCCGGTTGAAATACCCGAGTATTATCGGTTTATCGGTTAAATAAATCTGACTAATGCCGGGCTCACACGACACGATGTTTAAAATCCCGTTTAGAAATCGTGTTGAACCATGCACATAAGGATAATCTTAGCATGTTCTTCTCGTAAATCTCAAAACATGCACACATTACAAGATTTGTAAGAAACGGCTCATTACAAACTACAGGATATTATCGTGCCCAAGGGAGTAACAAACAACTGCTGTCTCTTGTAAAGTAGTACCAATAATAGAGTAATAATCTAAATATGGATATTATCGGGGCCGCCCGATGGGTCTGCGAGCCGATCGGGAGCTGGGAGGTATAAGATCGGATCTGTAAACCCCTCACATTACAAGATAATATAACATTACAACATCATCTTGGCCGAACATCAGTACCGACCAACGTTCCAGACCAGACTTCTCTTCCTATTGTTTGGAGGAGTGAATCGGGGATAAATCGGCCCAAGAAAAATCCTGTAGTGTGAGTCCGGCATAAGACTAAAGCCCAGGTCCGTCTCCTCTGCCCTGTCTCTCCTCTGCCCTGTCTCTCCTCGGCCCTGTCTCTCCTCTGCCCTGTCTCTCCTCTGCCCTGTCTCTCCTCGGCCCTGTCTCTCCTCTGCCCTGTCTCTCCTCGGCCCTGTCTCTCTCCAGTCTCATCCAGAGGCTGGACGGGAAGTCGAAGGACATCTCTAAGATCGCGGCGGACATCACGCAGAACGTGTCGCTGCGGCAGGGCATGGAGAGGAAGAAGGTGATCCAGCACATCCGAGGGCTCTACAAGATTGACCTGAGCGCTAGCCGCCACTGGCAGGAGCTGGTGCAGCAACTCACGCACGACCGGTGAGCCCCCGCGCACGACCTCTCCCCCTCGGACGACCTCTCCCCCGCGCACAACCTCTCCCCCTCGCACGACCTCTCCCCCTCGCACGACCTCTCCCCCGCGCACGACCTCTCCCCCGCGCACGACCTCTCCCCCTCGTTCACGCCCTTGCCCCCCCCCGACATTCTGGGGTTCACACACAGGCTAGACCACTTAGACTTGGGAATACCCTTTTACATATTGAATTAAGAGGACATGGAGCTATTTGTGTTAATGTTGTTGGTGCGTGCGTGCATGCGTGTGTGTGTGTGTGTGTGTGTGTGTGTGTGTGTGTTTGTTTCAGCGCGGTGTGGTATGACCAGACCTCCTACCCGACATCCTGGCAGCTGGACCCCACCGAGGGGCCCAACCGCGAGCGCCGCCGGCTGCAGAGGTGCTACCTCACCATCCCCAACAAGTACCTGCTCAAAGACCGACGCAAATCAGATGGTAAAACACCTTCTGACCTTCACCCTCAGGACTTCTGACCCTCACCCTCAGGACTTCTGACCCTCACCCTCAGGACTTCTGACCTTCACCCTCAGGACTTCTGACCTTCACCCTCAGGACTTCTGACTTTCACCCTCAGGACTTCTGACCTTCACCCTCAGGACTTCTGACCTTCACCCTCAGGACTTCTGACCTTCACCCTCAGGACTTCTGACTTTCACCCTCAGGACTTCTGACCTTCACCCTCAGGACTTCTGACCTTCACCCTCAGGACTTCAGCCAGCAGCACACCCTTCCGGGTTCTGGGTATCTGACTGTGCTTCTCTGTGTGCTTCCAGACCCTTTGAAGCCTCCGCTATTGTTCCTGTTTGAAGATAAGACCCACTCCTCCTTCTCCTCCACGGTGAAAGACAAAGCCACCAGCGAGCCCATCAGGTAGGTCATCCATCTTGTCTGCCTGGCCACAGACCAGCAGTCGAAGTGACGGAGCAGGAGAGAGTGGCTTGATGTCTTTCTTCATTTTTATCTTACTTGTCTTAGCACAGCAGTGTGCGGGGTGTGTGTGTGTGCGTCTGTGCTATGGGCGTGTGTGTGTGTTGCTGAGTTTTCTGCATATTAGATAATATGTCTTTGTTATCTCCAGGTTCACCAGACGGTGCATCAGTGTAGCTCCCTCCAGGGAGACAGCAGGGGAGCTGCTCCTTGGTAAGATGACGCCCACCCACCCACCCATCCCTCCCGCACAATATCTCTACAAGAGCAGCCAGTCAGCTATAGAGAGATAATAGACAATGATAAACAGTATTAATACTCCCCCTCTAGCTTATAGAGAATTTCCTAATCTTTATCAGCTACTCCATATTGCTCCATAGTGCTATCCTTCGTATTAATAAATAATACGAGCACACTGAAATTTTCAGTGTGTGTTGATAACCCGGTCTGTCTGATAACTGCTATATTAAGTCTGCTCTTCAATGTCGTGTCCACAGGCAAGTCTGGGATGTACTTTGTGGAGGACAACGCAGCTGACGCGCATGACAACCAAGTAAGACCGGGGCAGGGCTGTCAAGACTTTATTTACTTTCCTGTCCAGACCGCACCTCCGAAAGGAGGATAGCGTCCTGTTGGCTTTTGGCGTTTTTCCTTGATGTTTCTTGTTTTGTTGTTCTGCGTTTTTTTTTAATTTTTTTAAGTTCAATAAAGTTGCAGTATCCCTCAGCTAGAAACCACATTTAGTCTGGTCTTCTTGCAAATGAAGAATATCCAACATGGGATTTGGAGTGGCAAAAACACAGGTTTATTGTACAGGTTTCAGTATACAGAGTCTTATGGAATAGACACTTGGCCTAAGTCTGTCCTACCCTCTCTGTGTACGAGGTGTTTTCCTGCCTGCGTATCGGTATCAGCTAAGGTTCTGATTAAATGGCATTAGGGGGGCCAAGATGACCCTTACTTGCTATTCACAGTGTACTTGTGTTAGACTTGAAGGTTCCATAACATGATGACATATGACGCAACCCCCTAGACATCAACAAATAATGAATTCATGACTTTCAGCAGGGTCTACTTTCTAAATAACATATTACCTTAGACAGTGGGATTAGGCCTCTACTCGTCTGCATTCCCAAAGTTGACCCTTTTGCTAGGCCCGGTTCGCAGAACAGCTATTGTATATTTACCAGTGTATGTTGACTACCCTTTAGAAACTACAGGACACACATATGTCATATGCAAATCTCTCCAAAATCTAGTAGTCCTAATGTCTCTGTTTAGATGTTGAGGGACTTACCAGTGAGGAGATTATGGTGCTTACAGTATATCCATGACAGTATTCAAATATCAGTAAAAATCTTGGATATTATTTTGATTCCATGGATTGGGATGATTGGAAGCGCCAATTGAGGGTTGGTCCAAGGACGACCTAGAGAGGGAGAAATGTGAATATGATTGGTGGATTCAAATAAAGCATTTTAACGTGTGTGTTTTTCATGGCAGAGTCTTCACGGGGAGACAGAGGCGGCGTCGTTCTCCTGGACGTATGAGGAGATCAAGGAGGTCCACAAACGCTGGTGGCAGCTCAGAGACAATGCCCTGGAGATCTTCCTCACCAACGGGCGAACGCTGTTGCTGGCCTTCGACAACACTAAGGTGAGAAATGACGCTCGCCAGGAGCATCCACGTTTCTTTTGTCATTTTCTTATCTTCGTAGCTGTAATAACATCCTGACCTCACTTCCTGGTCCTCTCCCTGACCTCACTTCCTGGTCCTCTCCCTGACCTCACTTCCTGGTCCTCTCCCTGACCTCACATCCTGGTCCTAACCTCACTTCCCGGTCCCTCTCCCGGGCGTAGTTCCGTGATGACGTCTACCACAACATCTTGACCTCTGACCTGCCCAACCTGCTGGAGTACGGCAACATCACGGCGCTCACACAGCTGTGGGGCTCGGGACAGATCTCCAACTTCGAGTACCTCACGCACCTCAACAAGCACGCCGGGCGCTCCTTCAACGACCTCATGCAGTACCCCGTGTTCCCCTTCATCCTGCGCGACTACACCAGCGAAACCCTGGACCTGCAGGACGCCACCATCTACAGGTCAGCGTGGCCCTGCCCTAGCCCTGCCGACTTTGACAGGGGATCGCGGTTGCGCTTCAGATCACGAATACGCAAAGCGAATTTAATGTGGGCATAAAGTACAATCTTTATATCTTCGGTTATTTCAACTTCGCACTCAGTGAACCGACCTCAAAGTCATTTCTAAGACACTTTATGAGTGCAGAGCTTATGTTTACGCCCAAGGCCGTCTGGTGCCATGATGAATCAGGTCAGACTTAGTAAATTGGCACATTCTTACGGCTGCACGTCATTCTGTGATTATGCTACGGACGACACACTGACGGATCCCACACAGACAGATATTTTATGAGGCAGTTTGTGACTGAGGGAAATGTTTGTCTTTAAAAAACTGCCCCTCTTTCTCTTGCTCAGAAACCTCAACAAGCCCATCGCAGTCCAGTCCAAAGAGAAGGAGGATCGTTACGTGGATAACTACAAGGTATCGTACAATAAAGCCTTTGCAGGCTTCTACAGTACCAGAGTTTGTGTGTGTGGGCGTGTGTGTGTGTGTGGGCGTGTGTGTGTTTGGGCGTGTGTGTGTGTGGCAGATGTTGTTTGGAACAACGCTTGTGTGATTAGTAGCCCTCCCTGCGACTGAAAAGCCCATACAATCAATACATCACAACAATCAAACAACTATCCCCTAGATAGATGTTTTGGGCTCCTGTGCAGAAGGTCGCTGGTTCGATTCCCCACAGTTCAGTCGCCCAGGCCTCTCGGGGAGGAGCAGGGTTTTTCTTTTTTTACCTCTGTGTTTTTGTCTTGCAGTACCTGGAGGAGGAGTACAGGAAGGGCGCCCGCGAGGATGACCCCATGCCCCCCGTCCAGCCTTATCACTACGGGTCCCATTACTCCAACAGCGGCACCGTGCTGCACTTCCTGGTGCGCATGCCTCCCTTCACCAAGATGTTCCTGGCCTACCAGGGTGAGTCCTCCTCCCGACCCCAGATGGATCATTAAGAAAAATAGTTCTATTTCGTGGAGCTCCGCCCCACAGGGCTAGCTCCTATTGGCTAGCGAAACCCAGCTAGCTACATTGACTGAAGAAAAAAACATACACGCACCTGTGTCCAACCAAGTCCGGTGCACCACTGTATAAGCGGGCTACGCCCGCACATCTGCTCCTTCGAAATTTTCAGCTCGCATTGATACTGAAAGAAGAGAATTCAAGATAAGAATGACTACTCAGCGGACCCAAGCGGAGCTGGCGGCGTCCCTAGATGACCCCCTGCCGGCGCCGATTGATCCGCCGGATCGTTTCTGTGTCTGCGGCTCCCGCTACAGCGACGTGGGACACCACCTCTGCTTCCGCTGTCTGGGGCCGCAGCACGCCAGAGCGGGTCTGGCTCCGTCCCCCGCCTGCGAGATCTGCGCCCTCCTGGACCCCATGGAGAGGATGCTCCGGGCGCATTTCTTCGCTCCGCCGCCGCTGGAGACTGAGGGTCTGGTCCAGCTGGTCGGCGAGGACATCGGCGCGCCCCCGCAACAACCGGCGGCCCCGATTACCTCCCTCGCGCCTACGGATGATGAGGAAGAGCTCTCCGAGGCAGACGAGGGTCTCTGCGTCAGAAGCCACTACGGCTAGTGGCGCCTCCTTCCCGGGGCAGGGTTCCTTCGATCGCGACCTGCCCCGGCTGCTGGAGAGAGCCGCGCATCACCTCGGTATCTCCGTCCCGGAGGCTGCTGCGACTACGGGGCTCCCACTGTGGAGCTCCGTCTGCTACGGGCGTCCCTCTCAGCCTGCTCCTCGTCTCCTGCCGGCTATGCCTGACCTGGAGGCGTTCGTCGAGGCTGAATGGGAGCGGCCGTTGGCCATCAGAGGTCCGCTTCGCCAGTTCAGCAGAGCTACGAGGGTAACCGGCTGGACTGACGTAGCAGCTATCGGCTCTCCTCCTCTGGAACCCGACATTGCAGCGGTCCTGGTGCCTGGTTCCTCCGCCTGGGGCTTGGCCAGGAAGCCTCTCATGCCGGACGTCAAGGACAAGACAACCCTGTCCTTGGCCGACAAAAAGTTTTTCTCTGGCCGCACAGGCCGTGGCTGCCTCCTCCTCCATTGCTATGCTGGCCATTTACATCGGCCAGCTAGCTACGGAGCAAACCCCCCCCCTCTATGGATGAAGACAGGAGAGCGGAGATGGCCGAAGCCGCCGGAGCCGTTGCTCAGCTTGTGAGAATCTCCGCCTCCTGTCTGAGTGGAGTGATGGCCACGTCGGTCTGCGCGAGGAAAACAAGGGTGTCCTCCTCAACTCACCGGTCAGTAGGGAGGGGTTGTTTGGGGCGGCTGTGTCTAACATCCTGGAGCAGTGTCGCAGCCAGGAGCAGGACCGGCTCCTCCTCGCTCGCCACCTCGCTGCTCCGGGGGAGCGCAGTGTGCCGGCACGTCCACGTGCTCCGGCTGATGCTGCCGCGACTGGGAGCAAGCGCCGGCGAACACACAAGGCTAAACAACCTGCCACGGGGTCCCGCCCCGCTACGGCCCATGGACCGGCTCGCCCGGGCTCCTGGACTGCGCACGCGGCTCCTCCCCCGCGACCTCCCCCTGCCTACCCCGCCCAGGGTGCCGGGACCGGACCGGCGTCTTCAAGCGCGCCCACCGCTCCGCCTCCGGCTTGGGGTAGGAAGAGGCGCACCTATTGACGGTGCGTGGAGATGCGTGACTGTGTTGTGCCCACACCACGCTCTGTTAAGAGCGGCGGTGAGCAAGTTTCCCTGTTCAGGAATAAAGCAAACACGATGCAACGTTATCAAGCTGGTTGTAATGTGCAGTCCGCATCTCCTCCTGTTTCAGCTACTGTAATGTTCTCGGCTAGAGCCGCTGGGTCTTCTGTGAAAGAGTCAGAATTGACCACGGCAGGTCTCGCCGCAGCTGGAAGACCGGCTCGAGCCGCGGAGTCTTTTCCTGCTAAAGCAGACGTGACTCGCGCGGGGCTCGCCGGCTCAGCTGATGTGATGTATTCGGCTAGAGCCACCGGGTCTTCCGTGAAAAAGTCGGAATTGACCATGGCAGGTCTCGCCGCAGCTGAAAAACCGACTCGAGCCGCGGAGTCTTTTCCTGCAAAGAGAGCAGACGTGACGTGCGCAGCTCTCGCCAGTTCAGCCAATGTAATGTATTCGGCTAGAGCCGCCGGGTCCTCTGTGAGAAAGTCAGATTTGACCACGGCAGGTCTCGCCGCCCCTGTTCTAAACAGACCGTTTGGGTTTTTAACAGAGGGGATGTGTGCGCCCAGGCCAAGTGCTATGGCTGTAGGCTACTGCCCTGTTCGGAGTTTTCTCGGGACCGACCGCTGGCGGGGTTTAGCGGCGAAAAAGATGCGCTAGACCCCCAGACGGCGTTCGTTCATTCGGGCCGAGCGTTCGAGCCTCTCCCTGTGTGTTCGACAGGTAGAGAGTTTTCACGCTCACCGGTCAGTGAGAATACTTCCATGTTTACTGCCTCGGCTAGCTATTTTCATGAGCAGCCGAGGCGTCGCTCCGTCAGTGTGTGTGATACCAACGCTCGGCCTTTAGCTAAAAGGAGCAGGCCTATGGTGTCTGATATCCACACTTCATCTCACAACGTGCACCAGTCGCACGGTTTTCGCCTAGCCGCTTTGTGTGATGTTGGCGCGAAATCACTGCCCTCCTCTCATGTCCCGTCTAGTCGGTCTGCGAAAGACGGCACCTTGACAGATCATGCAAATGAGAAGGCGGGGTTTCCCGCATTGCAACACTCCGCCGTTTTCTCGCAATGGGATGAGCAACGGCGGCTTGTTAGCAATGCGGACGGTGTCGACTCACTTCCTCTTTTTGTGAATGAAGTGCTTCTTGACAGGAATGCCATTCATTCTCGCGCTGTTCAGGGACATGGAACTCCCAATGGGGATTTTTCATCTCCCTTTCGAGGGTGGCCCGCCTTGGGCCAGGACAGCAGAGTTTCTCAGCTGTCCGGTGGCGGTCAGGGCCAAATTGAACTATGGCAGGTTCCTCGATCTGTTCCCGCGATCTCCGGCACAACCTCTTTCCAACCGCTTCACAGTCTGGCAGGCAAGATGTCTCCTGGACAGCTGGTTGCAGCGTGTTCTACGGGAAGGGTATCTCATTCAGTTTTGTTGCCCCCCACCGCCCTTCATGGGCGTAGTGGAGACAGTGATACAACGTCCCGCTCAGGCTGCTGCTCTGTCAGCAGAGATTGCAGAACTGATGGCGAAGGGAGCGGTAACTGTGGTCCCGTCAGACCAGAGGGACGAGGGATTTTATTCCCGCTACTTCCTCGTAACAAAGAAGACGGGGGGCGTGAGGCCAATTTTGGACCTCCGCCTTTTCAACAAAACGGTGGCGAATCTGAAGTTCCATATGCTTACGGTACGACAAATGCTGGAGGCATTCCTTCCCGGCGATTTTTGCACCAGCATAGACCTCAAGGACGCTTACTTCCACATACCGATAGCTCATCGGCAACGGACGTTTTTGCGTTTCGCCTACCTGGGTGTGGCGTACGAATATACCAGACTCCCGTTTGGATATGCGCTCGCCCCCAGAACCTTCTCCAATTGTGTGGAGGTGGCATTGAGGCCACTACGCCGGCAGGGCATCAGGATCCTGGCGCACCTGGACGACCTGCTGGTACTGGCTCCGTCGCCTTTGTTGGCTCTGATGCATACCGCCACGGTGGTGAGGCATCTCACCGACCTGGGGTTTGCAGTCAACTGGGAGAAGAGTGCTCTGTGGCCAGCCCGTCAGATTGTTTACCTAGGTATCAATCTGGACACGAGCGCCATGAGAGCACGGCTATCCGATTCAAGGAGGGAAACACTGGAGAAGAGTCTCAGCGTTTGCCGTCCTTCTCGAAAGATCACGGTTCTGTCGATCATGCGCCTTCTGGGTCTCATGGCAGCCGCCCATGTGGTAGTGTCACTGGGCCTACTTCACATGAGGTGCGTGCAGAGATGGTTCGCGCGGCTTCGTCTGGACCCTGTGAGGCACAGACGGCGCCTTGTGCGGATGCCGGGGTCGTTGTCAGCAGACTTCAACTATTGGAGGGACCGGCGCGTAATAGCGCACGGTGTTCCAATAGGCAGGGTGTCGGCTCACGTCGCTGTCTTCACAGACGTGTCTCTAAGCGGCTGGGGTGGTACATGTCTGTCCCAGGCCGTAGGTGGTTTGTGGGCCGTCGGAGAACGGCGCCACATCAACTTCCTGGAGTTGGAGACGGTGCTACTGGCATTGCGCCACTTTGTACACCTGGTACAGGGGCGCGATGTGCTGGTGTGGTCAGACAACCAGACCACAGTAGCTTACATCAACTGACAAGGGGGAGTCCGCTCGCCAGCGCTTCACCGTCTGGCGGTAACGCTGTGGCGATGGGCTCATGTCAATCTCCGGTCACTAACAGCGCGGCACATTGCCGGCCGTCTGAACGTCGGGGCGGACCTGATGTCTCGGGGCGGGCCTCACCCGGACGAGTGGAGCCTACATTCTCAGATAGTGGCTCAGCTCTGGACCCGGTTCGGCAGAGCAGGGGTGGATCTCTTTGCTTCGAGAGAGAACGCAAAGTGTCCCCTCTGGTTCTCTCTGAAACAGCAGGACCAGCCTCCGTTTACTCTGGCAAATGGGCTGCTTTTGCGCGTTGGTGTGAGGAAAGGGACTTCGCTCCCGAGTCATGCTCGGTCGAGGCGATTTTGGAATTCCTTCAGCACCTGATGGATCATGGTGGCGGTTTGGCAGCATCCACTATCAAGGTGTATGCGTGTGCTATTTCCGCATGCCATTACGTTTTCGGGCATCCCCTGGTTAAACGCTTCCTGGCCGGCACGCGCCGTCTTCGCCCTGTGCGTAAGGCTGCGGCGCCGCCTTGGGATTTGCTCTTGGTTCTGGATGCGCTATGTAAAGCGCCGTTCGAACCAATGGAGCGGATATCTCTCAAGTGGCTATCGATTAAGACCGCGCTGCTCCTTGCTCTGACGTCGGGCAAGCGGGTCAGTGATCTGAGGGCGTTGACAGTTTTTCTCATCACGGGTGATGGGAGCAAAGCTGTGTTGCGCACGGATCCATCTTTCGTTCCGAAGGTGGTCCGGGGCGCCTATAGAGCACAGGATTTGGAGCTGGGAGCCTTCTATCCTCCACCTCATGCGAGCGAGGAAGAGGCCCGCCTGCATTTGTTGTGTCCTGTGCGTGCGTTGACGTGTTACGTCCAGCGCACGGCTGCGGTCCGCACTACCCCCCAGTTGTTGGTTTGCCACGGCCCAGGGAAGGTGGGTTCTCCGTTGTCGAAACAGCGTCTCTCCCATTGGATCTGTGAGGGCATCGCCCAGTCTTGCGTGACTGCGGGTCATCCTCTGCCTGGTACTGTTCGGGCACACTCCACAAGGGGTGTGGCCACGTCAGTTGCCCTGTTCAATGGTGTGTCAGTGGAGGACATCTGTGCGGCGGCGACTTGGTCGTCCCCGTCTCCTTTTGTCCGTTATTACCTTTTATCCATGTCCTCTGTCTCTGTGGCGTCATCTGTGCTAAACACAGCCGCCGGTGCGAGCCAGCGTTAGACAGGATGTTTCATGTAGGTGTTCGGCTGGAGTCACCGGGTCTTCTGTGAAAGAGTCAGAATGGACCACGGCAGGTCTCGTCGCTACTGGAGAACCGGTTCGAGCCGCGGGGTCTTTTCCTGCTAGGAAAGCAGACGTGACTCACGCAGGTCTCACCGGTTCAGCTAAGGTAGGAGCAGGCCCGTCTAGTGACGTTCCGCTCCTGTTTATGAGGGAGGCTGGGACGGGCTTGTTACGGAGTAACCGCTTTGGTCCAGCTCTCGCCCCACGTACCTCTCCTTGCCCTCGGCTGTGATAGACTGAGTGTGGCGGGGTGGGGCCAGTGCTTGGGTCGGATCAACTGTTAGTATGGTCTCGCCTTGGAGCCCTGGCTTGTGTCCTGACTGGTTTTTCCCTTACTGGGGCCAGCAAGAGTGGTTTTTCCCTTACTGGGGCCAGCAAGAGTGTATGGTGCGGTCGTGTAGCTCCGCTTATGCCAATAGGAGCTAGCCCTGTGGGGCGGAGCTCCACGAAATAGAACGATGGTTACGTATTGTAACCCTAGTTCTATGAGTGGAGCGGAGCCCCACAGGGAACAGACTTGCTGACCCCGCAGTCTGCTCGCTGAAAATTTCGCTTAGGAGCAGATGTGCGGGCGTAGCCCGCTTATACAGTGGTGCACCGGACTTGGTTGGACACAGGTGCGTGTATGTTTTTTTCTTCAGTCAATGTAGCTAGCTGGGTTTCGCTAGCCAATAGGAGCTAGCCCTGTGGGGCTCCGCTCCACTCATAGAACTAGGGTTACAATACGTAACCATCGTTCTCCACTGCAACTCTGGAATCCATTAACAAGCCTTTACGTTATAGCGGCATATCAGGCTTGAACCGTGAAGCCTGTTCCCCATATTCCCAGACAGATGAGACATTTTAAGCGTTGTAGGTGCTTCTATACTGTACGTGATATGGGAGTCTCTGTGTTCATTCGTAGCTTGAGCTTTAGACCAGTCAGGAGTAGCCAGTACTGTTGTACACCAGCACAAGAGGGCAGTAGAGACTGCTCATATATCCCGCACCGCTTACTTCACCAACTGGGTGTGATTTTTTTTTTTTTTTTAAGCCTCCGGCTCGTGGAGAAAAAGAACTACTAAACCTGGTCTGTCTGCCATGTTACAGAGGAGCTTTGCATAAACTCGCAAGGAATAAAGCCTAATTTATGCTTCTTGAAAAGTGTTGCTCGACAAATGTTTACCCTTTTACTAGGGCTGGGCGATATTGACAAAAACATGCATTGCAGCGATGCAATTTTTTGTGATATATATTGCAATATATTTTGTTTGTTTAAAACAGAAATAAGCAAACTTGTAAACGTACAGGCCTATGTCCTATATGAGGTTAGAACTAAACAGTGATCCTCGCGTCTGCTTACACTGGTAGCCAAGTGTCTTGACTGCGTTCCAAAACGCCTACTAATAATGCATCTCTTAGTTTTTGACAGTCATCAAAATTAAAAAGTTGGGCAAAAAGTTTGTAGCATGACATGTTTTGAGTTAACATAGCAGGGGGAAAAAGAGAAAAAGATTGCAGGCCGTTGCGATGTGACTATTGCGCATGTGCACATTGCGATGGCAATGCATAAATTATATATTGTGCAGCCCTACCTTTTACGCTTCGGGCGACACCTCGCTTCGTCTCTATGGCAACAATCAGCTGCGCGCTTGTCATGTTGTTGCACGTTTGTTGTCATTCTGAGAGAAGCTGAGGTTAAAAGGCTGGAATAGCCTCCTGATACTCCTCTCTGAGAAGCAGCGGCCAGCCTGCTGAAGCGTGGCCAGACCCCTGTATTAGGAGCTGAGGTTATTCAGAGTGCGCTTTTCATTGTGGTTTGTTTTCATTCTGATCGGAAAAGATGGCTGTACCTCCCACGAATTCCACAGTACTTGGGCATCTCTGTGAACTGGGGCAGGGATGAATTGTATAGATGGGGATATCTCCTCACAAGCTGGGAGAGACGTTCCTCTGCTCAGCCAAACGTCAAATGACAGACTAAACTAAAACAAGGCTGCGGAACAAGCATATCCATGGCAACGCACGAGCCTTCTATCCAGCTATCCAATCACACTTGAGCGACAATTTGTGACGGAGTCAAAATCTGTTTGTGCATGACATGTGTCGCCCATAGCGTCAAAAGTGGTGACGTCGCTCGATGAAGCATAAATTGGGCTTAAAGCTTGTGTTTACAACTCTACCTCGTGTTACTGCAGCTACAGTAGTTTGAGTATAGTCCCCACTTAAGGGGATCACAGATTGCCAACCATCTCTCTTTTAATAGGACACAGTTAGCATTCTCTTGACAGGAGCTCTTAGTGCAGGGCGCCACCTGTCACCTCATTATACTGGCAGTTTAGTTGCCTTTAGTTGCATTATACTGGCCTTCCTCTTAGTTGTGGGAGGCTTTTAGCGTCGCGCGCCGAGGAGGACATCCTGATCTCAGATAACTCCCGTCTCCATTATCATGGGAGCTCTGCACCCGCGTCATGCATTAGCCATCAAAGGACATCTTTCTGTTATTCCTCCCTCTCTCTCCCTCTCTCTCTCTCTCTTCACTCTGATTTTCTGTACGTCTCTTTCACCCTGACCTGCTCCTCTTCCCTACCCTCCTCTTTCTGTGTCTCCCTCCTTTCTTCCTCCTGCGCCTCTCTCTCTCTCTCTCTCTCTCTCTCTCTCTTGCTCCCAGCCGCTCTCTGAAGTCGGCCATCTTTGTACGTCATTGTGTTTGAATGCGGCAGCGGTGGTTCACACAGCCGGACGGCTCTCCTTTGAGAGAGACAATGCTTTAATTTGCTGGTCTTTGTTGGGCCTCTCCAGACCAGAGCTTTGATATCCCGGACCGGACCTTCCACTCCATGAACACCACGTGGCGTCTGTCCTCCTATGAGTCCATGACCGACGTCAAGGAGCTCATCCCAGAGTTCTTCTACCTCCCTGAGTTCCTCGTCAACAGAGAAGGTAGAGGACAACCACTATTTAGCATTCCCTCATGTCTCTCTCTCTCTGTCTCTCTCCCTCTCTCTTCTCACCCTAATTCTCTCTCTCTTTTCATTCTAATTCATTTTTCTCTCTCTCAATCTCCCTTTCAACCTCACTTTATTTTACATGAGATCAATCTCTACAATTTCTAAAGCCAACACATACTTTGTGTTGAAGCTGAAGTGTGAAATCTCTCTCTCTCCCTCCCTCTCTCTCTCTCTCACTCTCTCTCTCTCTCCCTGCAGGCTTTGACTTCGGGGTGCGTCAGAACAGCGAGCGCGTCAACCACGTGAACCTGCCCCCCTGGGCCCGGAACGACCCGCGCCTCTTCGTCCTGATCCACAGGCAGGCGCTGGAGTCGGACCAGGTCTCCCAGACCCTCTGCCAGTGGATCGACCTGGTGTTCGGGCTCAAGCAGAAGGGCAAGGCCGCGGTGCAGGCCATCAACGTCTTCCACCCTGCGGTAAATGACTGCTGCCGGACATCCGATTAGATTGGATCATATTAGATTACATTGTCTTTATTGTCCAATTTGGAACATCACAATCACAATAGCAAGACTAGCAGTGTCTCTTTGGGTTGTGGCTTGTGGTAGGGAATGAGGCACTAGTAAATCTAACAGTAGAGAATACAGGGGATCCCCCAGGTCATGGAATTTGATGGAAGTCTATTTCAGACAGGCCAAGTCATGGAATATCAGGGAATTTTGTTTATGGCATGTAGGGCTGCACAATTAATCGGGAATAATCGAAATCGCGTTTATGACCTCTGCGATTAACTAATCGCAAAAGGCCACAATTAATGTGATTAATAATTTTGCTTTGAATTGAGTGTGCTAGGACTACACGGACGAATCACAGGTGCTTATGCTGTCTGACCAATCACATGCGTTCCCGCTGAGTGCGCAGTGCGCAGCAATTTCACTGAGAAGACAGATAGCAGTAGGTCAAGACAAGTGTCACAAGAGTACCTGCAGCCGTGAGTAGTGAAAAAATTAGCGAAAACGAGGTCAGTGAGTTAGTAGCAAGAAAGGGATCAACGTCCGTGATTTGGGAGCATTTTGGTTATTATATATTAATATTATATATTAAATATTAATCGCAATTATTAATCGCAATTACCATTTTGAAGCAAATAATCACAATTATTATGTTTTGTCATAATCGTGCAGCCCTAATGGCATGTTTACATTTTAGTTGCCATTTATCAAAATGTAATATTTTCCATGCAGTGTTTTTCTTTATCAGGTCATTTCATGCATTTCCTGTTTTGCGTGAGGGGTTGTTATCGTTACTTGATTTTTTTTTGCGTCCATTTATCCCCTTCCCGATCTTCAACAGTTTTTCCATTTCCGTTACAGGTCACGGAAATTCAGCTTTTTAGTCATTGAAAGTCAGGGAATTTGTCATTTGACTTGGAGTGGAATATATTGGGTGAGTGACCCTCATTGCCTGTCCACCCCCCCACCCCCACCCCCACCCCCAGACCTATTTTGGCATGGACGTGTCTGCGGTGGAGGACCCCGTGCAGCGGCGGGCCCTGGAGACCATGATCAAGACGTACGGCCAGACGCCCAGGCAGCTGTTCAGCGCCTCCCACGTCAGCAGGGCGGGGCCCCGGCTCATCATGGAGGGGGAGCTGCCGGCAGCCATGGGGCTCCTGGTGCAGCTGGCCTTCAGAGACACGCGGGAGCAGGCCAAGGAGATGGTCTACCCGGTGAGGCCCGCCCTACGCCCACGGAGGACCGTGCCGCTGCTGTTTCTGTTCGTTTGCTTGTTGCATGGAAAAACACACACCAAACACACGCTGGTGTTTCTGAATGCGCCTGCTCCATGCTCACGCTCCTCCTCCTCTTCCTCCCTCCTCCTCCTCCTCCTTCTCCTCCCTCTCCTCCTCCTCCCTCCTCCTTCTCCTCCCTCTCCTCCTCCTTCTCCCTCTCCTCCTCCTCCCTCCTCCTCCTCCTTCTCCTCCCTCTCCTCCTCCTCCCTCCTCCTCCTCCTCCCTCTCCTCCTCCTCCTCCCTCCCAGAGTCCTCTGCCGTGGATCAAGGGTCTGAAGTGGGGTGAGTACGTGGGCTCCCCCAGCGCCCCGGACCCGGTGGTGTGTTTCAGCCAGCCCCACGGCGAGCGCTTCGGCTCGCTGCTCGCCCTGCCCACACGGGCCGTCTGCGGCCTGTCGCGCAAGTTCTGCCTCATGATGATCTACAGCAAAGAGCAGGGTGAGAACCCCCCCCCCCACACACACACACACACACACACACACACACACAGATCCTCAACTAGCCTCATCAACCCGGGGTTAAAATGGCTGGTATGTTTTTTCACTTACCAGGTAAAAATAATCTGGCTAGTAAGTTTTTTAATGCGCTGGTAAGCCAAAAAGTTAGTTTTAAACCCTGGCAACGTGCCTGGGACTAAGACGCTAAGACCACTGAGCAGTACCCTCACAACAAGCACAGCTGAGCGGACACCTGCCTGCCGTCTCCCCTGCAGGCGTGAGGAGCATGCACAGCACGGACATCCAGTGGTCGGCCATCTTGAGCTGGGGCTACGCAGACAACATGCTCCGGCTGAAGAGCAAGCAGAGTGAGCCGCCCATCAACTTTATCCAGTGCTCTCCGCTGCACCAGGTAAACTCATAGGGCCTTGTCTACGAAGGTTTGCATGTATAAAAGTGTGTGCAAATGCTTTAATACCCGCAAATAAATGTGAAAGGTGATCTATGAACGGTGGCATGGAGGATTGCATCCTTCAAGTGCGCAAATTTGCACGCTCTATCCTTTACTTTTGGCCGAAATTAATATGTAATAAGAGACATGCCTACCCTAGCGTGCAAAATATGGGAGGAGAAAATGCAAATACATAATTGTAGCACACGCTCAGTGACTTAGCAACCCTGAAAGCAATTTCAGTGATGGTGATTGTGTTTGCTATATAATACCTTTGAAGGGCAGGTAGTAATTCCTTCATTGTGAGGAACTGTGCTCTCTTCTCCAAGTTGCGAGATGGCGACTTTGGAGATGGCTGGCTTATAGGTAATAAAACTATTATTACGTTTTGCAAAACTTTTTGTTTATCAGAGTCAGGCTTCACATAATGTAGGCAACGGTTGGCCTGTTGAACTTTTATAGGCTGTCAAATAGGTATATATTCTATGCTTTTTTCCCCAGGTGTGGGTCAGGACAAATGAATGGGTGTGTGTGAGCCGAGGGAGGGGGAATCCAGTCTCGTTCTCCTGATAAGTGTGTCGTTTAAGGTTCGGTTAACGCTTAATCGGTTAACATTGTCCATTCTTAAACAGAACCAAAGCATCATCTCAGTTCATATCTCATGTTCCTTTTTAGGTGATAGAGCGTATCTCCTACAGCCCTTCCTCATGACTCCAGTTCTGTACCCAAACACTGCTGGGGAGCGCAGATACAATGCGACCCATATCCGCACGAGGAACATCATTGAGCGCACCTTTGATGCGTCAAATTTGCTTTTGTGTTTTCGTTGCTCCTCTTACAACACGCAAAACCCTTCATTTAAATAGGGCTGTCTTCGCACTTTTGCACTTGTTGTCATTCTCGCAATTGTCCTTGATAGATCACCTGCAAAATGCATTCCAACTAAACGTGCAATCTGAAGGACTGCCAACACAAGTCTGTGCTCTTTATTTGGGATCTTATTAGATAAGGGCCTGAGAGTACCACCTCTCTCTATCTATCTATCTATCTATCTATCTATCTATCTATCTATCTATCTATCTATCTCTCTCTCTCTCTCTCTCTCCACTGCACCATGTAAACTCATACCATCTCTCTCTCTCTCTTTCTTTCTCTTTCTCTGACAGCCTATTAATCTGTAAGAAAGCATTTACTCTAGAGAACCTTAATGATGGACCCCACAGCACCCTCTAGTGAAAGAGGGAATATTTTAAGCATTAAGTCACCATTGAGGATTCCCTAATTACTTGTTAAGCTAGTCATTCTCTCATTTTCTTTATCTGCCTTAATCCCCCCTCCTGTCTCTCTCTCTCCCCCTCCCTCCCCCTCCCTCCCCCCTGCCCCAGGTGACCAGCTGTGCCTGGGTGCCCGATGGCTGCCAGCTGTTCACGGGCAGTAAATGTGGAGTCATCACCGCCTACAGCAACCGCTTCACCAGCTCCACGGTGAGTTTCCATGGTGATGCCTCCCCTCCTCCCTCCTCCTCCAAACGTTCCCGCCTCCACACCAACGCCCACACACCATGCATTACCCCCCCCCCCCCCCCGCTCCCTCCCAGACAAACCGCTCAGGGCCTCCCCGCCAGGCGCCATTAGTCATATCTCAGCTGCCCCAGAAACACTTGTTCCTCCACGGAGCCCACAGGTGGGGTGGGTTCTGGGAGTCCAGCTCAGTCGCCAGAAAAATGGACTGTTCTGTCTTTCAGCGCCGGTTCTCCCTCAGTGAGGCGAGGTCTGACTGAGAGCAGCCTGGATATACTGACTGAGAGCTATCCCTCCATCTCTGTTCCTCTCTCTCCCTCTCTCTCTCCCTCTCTCTCTGTTTCTCTCTCTCTCCCTCCATCTCTGTTCCTCTCTCTCCCTCTCTCTCTGTTTCTCCCTCTGTTTCTCTCTCCCTCTCTCTGTCTCTCTCCATCTCAGTTTCTTTCTCTCCCTCTCTCTCTCTTTGTTTCTCTCTCTGCCTTTCTCTCTCTCCTCCTCTCTCTCTCTCCTCCTCTCTCTCTCTCTCTCTCTCTCTCTCTCTGTTTCTCTCTCCCTCTCTCTCTCTCCCTTTCTCTCTCTCTCTCTCCCTCTCTCTCTATGTCTCTCTCCCTCTCTGTTTCACAGTGTGATTCATAAACTGGTTGCGGAAATGATCCTGAGCCTTACTCACCATCATCATCATGTGTCTCACGGGCTTCTGTGTGAACTGATGAAGCACCCAATGAATGGGTGTTTTGTTCTTGGGTAATTCAGCGATGGATTATGAATCATTCATCATTGAAGAAGCCCCTGCTATATCTCCATAACTGACTGTGTACAGTGGCTACTCCTGAAGGCAAACCGTGTGTGTGTGTGTGTGTGTGTGTGTGTTGTGCAGCCGACAGAGATGGAGGTGGAGGCCCAGGTGCATCTGTACGGCCACACAGAGGAGGTGAGCAGCCTGTTCGTCTGTAAGCCCTACAGCATCCTCATCAGCGTCAGCAGGGACGGGACCTGCATCCTCTGGGACCTCAACAGGTGTGTGTCTGTCTGTGCATGTGTGTGTCCGAGTGTGTGTCTGAATGTGTGTGTGTGTGTGTCTGAGTGTGTGTCTGAGAGTGTGTCTGAGAGTGTGTCTGAGAGTGTGTCTGAGTGTGTGTCTGAGTGTGTGTATGTGTGAGCATGTGTTTGAATACTTACTTACACTGTTAAGCACGTTGTGTGTATATATCAAGTCGCCAAGTCTTCCTGAACCCTGGTTGTGTGTGTGTGTGTGTGTTATCAGGCTGAACCCTGGTTGTGTGTGTGTATGTGTGTGTGTGTGTGTGTGTGTGTGTGTGTGTGTGTGTGTGTGTGTGTGTGTGTGTGTGTGTGTGTGTGTGTGTGTGTGGGTGTTATCAGGCTGAACCCTGGTTGTGTGTGTGTGTGTTATCAGGCTGAACCCTGGTTGTGTGTGTGTGTTATCAGGCTGAACCCTGGTTGTGTGTGTGTGTGTGTGTTATCAGGCTGAACCCTGGTTGTGTGTGTGTGTGTGTGTGTTATCAGGCTGAACCCTGGTTGTGTGTGTGTGTGTGTGTGTTATCAGGCTGAACCCTGGTTGTGTGTGTGTGTGTTATCAGGCTGAACCCTGGTTGTGTGTGTGTGTGTATGTGTTATCAGGCTGAACCCTGGTTGTGTGTGTGTGTGTGTGTGTGTTATCAGTGAACCCTGCTTGTGTGTGTGTGTGTTATCAGGCTGTGCTATGTGCAGAGTCTCACCGGTCACAAAAGCCCGGTGACGGCGGTGTCGGCCAGCGAGACGACAGGGGACATCGCCACGGTGTGCGACTCAGGTCAGGACTGCTTATAGCGGGCTTATTCTGAGGTCTGCCCGTCTCTCCTGCGTGTTTACAACAGGTTTATCACACGCAGAGAAGCCTCAGCATCTTTCATGTACAGTACAGTGGTCACGTGATCAATGTGCCAGTCTCTCTCTGGGTTTTTGTGTGTTCAGTGGGCGGCGGCAGTGACCTGCGTCTGTGGACGGTGAACGGCGATCTGATTGGCCACGTCCACTGCAGAGAGATCATCTGCTCTGTAGCGTTCTCCAATCAGCCAGAGGGAGTGTCTGTCAATGTCATCGCCGGCGGCCTTGAGAATGGTGTGGTCAGGTAAGCGTTACTGTGCGTGCGTCTCTCTGTGTGTGTGTGTGTGTGTGTGTGTGTGTGTGTGTGTGTGTGTGTGTGTGTGTTCTATTCTTAATAAGTGTATACATGGTATTTACATAGTAATTACTAGTAACTACTCTGTGATAAATAGTAGTTACATAGTAGTTAATGAACTAATCTCAGACCACATCTGTCATTTGAACCAACCCACAGACTGTGGAGCACCTGGGACCTGAAGCCCGTGAGAGAGATCACCTTCCCCAAGTCCAACAAGCCTATTATCAGGTACACCTTGGAGTGGTCATGCCAGAATAATAAAAAACAAATGCTGAAACGTCAAAGTGCAGAGCTGCAGTCTCTGTATGAAAAGTGCTATACATAATAATAATAATAATAATAATAATATACTATTTAATAACATGTATTATTATTATTATTATTATTATCATTATTATTATCTTGCGTCTTTATCTGTCCAAGTCTCAGAGTTAAATTTTTGTTTTTGTACGGAATCTTGTCCTGAAATGCTCGTTGTCTTGCGTGTGAACAGCCTGACGTACTCGTGCGATGGCCACCACCTCTACACGGCCAACAGCGAGGGCACGGTGATGGCCTGGTGCCGGCGTGACCAGCAGCGCATGAAGCTGCCCATGTTCTACTCCTTCCTCAGCAGCTACGCAGCGGGCTGAGGTCTCACCACACCAGCCTCTCCACCAGCAGTCCCCTTCCCTCCCGGCCCTGGGACCAGGAAGTGTGTGCATGCTCCAGACAGACCCCAGACCGCACCCGCAGACCCCACCCCCAGACCGCACCCACAGACCCCACCCCGCGCCGCAACCCACCTTAAGCCATTCCCATCCAAGACGACTGGAGCAGAGGCGCTCCGTTGATCAAGCAATGATATGAAAATAGTGTTATGTGTATATATATTTATAGATATACTGAAGTGGAGTGGGAAGGCGGGATGGCAGGTTTGCCATAGAGAACATTTCCAAAATGGCTTTTTCCAAGTGTTATTATTATTATTATTATTATTATTATTATTGGTCTTGATTAGTTTTTTGTTTGGTTTTCGGTTTGGATTTGGTTGTCATGTACTGATCCTTGTTGCTGTCCTGAGAAGCTGCTACTGTCTGGCCTGTACTCCAAATCAATGCAGAACTCAAATTTCTGTTACATCAAAAGTAGCGTCTTGAGTTCTGGATCTTGACTCTTAATCCGAACACCCATGTCTCTTTAAATCTCCAGTCAGAACTTTGTCCTGGAAGAAGATTGTCGTCTGTCTGCGTTGGCCTCCTTACACTGCTAACAGTCATCTATTTATTATCAATGAAAGCGGGGGGAAAAATCCTCTCTCTGTTGTTTTCTGCTATTGTCCTGCTTGGTGTTTTACTGTTTTACTAAACATTTCTCAAATGCACTAGAGCCCAGAGTGACGCTTCACAGCTGGATCAAATCCAGAGGTGAAATCAATGGGGGAAGGAGACAGATCAAAGTAGGAACTGGCGTCTCCAGATACTGCATGCTGGGCTCCCCACCCCCTGCGTAAATACAGTTGAATTAAAATGCAGTGTTACACTTAAGGCCAGAAAAATTCTCTGAGTTCAGAACCAGAGAGGGAGTTACCTGTCCCCTCTCATCCCAGCATGCACCTTGCTGAGCCAGCCGGAGCCATGTGGAGGCAGTGGCTCAGCTCTTTAAGTCTCTCCTTGGCACACACACGCTGGCAGGGATTACAGCCCAGGACACGTAATCCCCTACTCAGATGAATAATCTTTCACACACAATTTAATTAGTTAATCACTTACACAATCTGGGTGCAGGTGATTTGGTCTCACCCGTCTTTTGAGCCTGTGAGCACATTTACCCACACTGAGACTTGGTAGGACAGACTGACTCACTCTCAGGTATACTTACAAACGTACACACAACGTTGTCTTCTACATTCCCTCTGCACTAGTGTAACTGGTGTCTGTTGCCGTGAGTGAAATGACGTCTAAGCACTTTTAGTTATGATTGGTTGATTGGATTGCATTAATATTTCTATGGGAGATCAATACAGTATCCGTAACATCTCCATGTCTATCCTCCGTTTTACATTTCTGCAATGTGTTTAAGTTTACTTTGCCTTTGTGTGCGAGTTCATAACTGCAAGCCTTCTCTGGGTCTACGTCTTACATTTTACACATGTTGATGTTTACGAGAAAGGGAAAGTCGCTGTGTGCTGTGACAGATGGGATCAGCAGGCTAAACGCAGGGAGATGTTACTGAGATTGCTCCAATGATGTTTACAGTAATTTCTCGTGAGCCTCTCTGGCCTTCCTTATGTGTGCACCTACATCACCTCCCTAGCATCTCTCTCAAGATGGGCCCTTCACACCACATGTAACATGGAGGTTATTTGATGAAGGGCACATTTAACCAGGAGAACTTCTGAAAAGTGTTATTTGTTGTGTTATAGAGAAAGGCATAATGATGGAAGGATGTTCTTTTTTTGTTGAAAATTTGATTAAGCTATGCTTAATTTAAAATGATTGTTTCCTGGTTACTGAAGCTGCCTGTCTATTCATTACTCCCAGTGGCCTGTCTGACCTGCCCTTGTAATTTGGAATCAAGTGTAGAAGCCTGGAAAGGACCTTTTATGGTTTTGTCTTTTGTATATCTGTATGGACGAACTAAGTGATCAGTATATACTACATATATAAATATAAATATTTAAGAAACTTCTTTTGTCTCTATTTTTTGTATTCTCTATTTTGACATGATAAAAACATGAATACTGCAGTGCTTTTAAAGAACAAGTAACATTGGAGCTTTATTTGGTCACTGTTGTGGTCAGCGACATTCATTAAGATACAGCATTCATTAAGATACAGCCTGCAGGGTGTGCAACTGCAATTACCTGTTCTTCGATGGACTTAACACGGACGCCCAACGATGTCACGTCTGGTGTAGAATCGAACAGGGAAGCCTCGGAGTCGCATGTGCGCCCTGCAGCGACAAGCGCAAAACAAACGAGCAGCGCATCCCATTGTTGGCCAACACAGGGAACGTGGGACGGGAGAAGACTGTTCATTTAGATATTCATGACTACTACCAAAACGATTGATGAGGTGGGATTTCTCGAGCTTAAGTGTCAGCAAGTATGTGACTGTCTGCATTTAGACTACAGTGCCGATGTTTCACAACGTTCGGTCCTCATCTTGAGTGGTTCCTGCCCCATATTTCCTCGTCATAGTGAGGTTTCCCCCCGCTGTATGCGTAATTTCTCCAGGTCTCGTTGTGGTGGTGGTAGATTCTCATCGAGGTCTGGCCGTGTGGACTGTGGACAGAGCATCCTCGACCGGAATATGCGTAAATGCACGGCGCATTTTGGGGCGAGAAGCGGCACAGCACGCGGCTGAAGCAGCATCACCGTTATTCACCGTCAATAATAAATAAAAACAGCCGCGGTCAAGACGAACGGAGCGGGGTTTCCTCCACCCTTGCCTCATTCCGAATTTGACAGATCCCTTTATTGGGTGGAGTCAACCCGGAATTCTCAATATTGGAATCACATTTCAGGTAGGCGGCTTCGCGTAAACATTATTTTCCCTTCATATTCGTTTCTGGCTGATGGGATATATATATAGGCTATATGTATAAATCTATAATAAATTGGCTATATATATTTGTACGTAAATGTTTGCAAGCGAAATAACGGATGCTCGTGCTAAAATGTTATTAGAACCATTCGGGGGTTTCCTAGCATTTATACCTGCTAAAACAATTTCAAGGGACTCCAAAATACTCGCTTCTCGCATTCTCTTTTTCTACAGAGAATATTGAATGTTTAAACGCGACATACCTAGAACATTTCATGCCACAGTACCCAGCTGTACCGAGGAGGCTATGTAGTATCAAAATATAACGGTACAGTAGGCTACCGTTATATTTTGATACCACATAGCCTCCTGTAATTCCCTGTAGAATATAGCTCGACCCCCCCCCCAGTCGACGCTCATGATACACGGGGCTGTGGTGACGGTGTGACCGAGGCCTTTTTGTTTGTTATTAATTGGTTATTATAAGCAGGCGCGACCTGGAAAATGAATTCCACTATAAAACATAGTGTTTTTTATATCACTGAACCCCGCGGTAGTGTCAATGCCAAGCATGCGCTGGTAGGCCTATTAGTTGCATTATAGACGGAGACTGATCTTGCCATCAGAAAGACGCTGCCGCCTAACTGATTTTGATACCAGTAGAAATACTGAAATTTCAGGCAACAGTTTCGTTAGTTAATAGGCTCATGACATATTTGCTGGCCTTATGGTGAGCTGGATTCATGATGTGTGTGTGCGTGCGTACGTGTGTGTGCGTGCGTAGCCTACGTGCGAGCGGGCGGGCAGGCGTGTGTGCGTGCGGGCGTGCATGCTTGTGTGTGAGTGTGAAGCATCCCACTGGAGTTGAACTGTTTATTTTCTAAATGTGAACATTCAGTCTATCTGCCTGTAAATTACTACCTAATAAACATCCTAGTAGTCAGAGGGACCAGTGCTCATCAGTATTTCTGTTGTACCTTCCTCAGGGACCAACCCCAAAGTGGACAGAGTGGACACAAGTGATCAGTGGGATCAAGTTGAAGCAGAGAGATGTAAGGAATCATGATATACAGTCCAAAATAGCAGCAATGTATTTTTTTGCCTATGTATTTTTGATCCTCTGGTCGCCACCAGATGGGACATGAGCAGGTATGAAGTGCTAGCCTACATGTGTTCATAGTCATATATGAATGAGGCGGTGAGCTGGAGGTGAAGTGCTGAACTCAGACGCTGACATTGCTTACCAGCCGGCAGCAGTGGAAAAGGTGTGGCAAGCTTTCTCTGAAGCCCAACAAAGCACTGATCAGGCAGTGGCCCTGAAAGATCATTCTAGGAGAAAACAGAGGGAGGGAAACATTTAAAGTGATCATGTTGAGATAAGTGGGCACCATCTAAATCATAGTGACATTGAAAATCTCCTCAGAGTGGTAGTGTATGTGTGTGTGTGTGTGTGTGTGTGTGTGTGTGTGTGTGTGTGTGTGTGTGTGTGTGTGTGTGTGTGTGTGTGTGTGTGTGTGTGTGAGGAGGAGGAGGAGGAGGGGTGGGGGCGGTTCTGTGGTCCGTATGTGAGACCTACCAGCTCCATGTCTGTAGTGTGCCCCTCTCTCTCTACGCCCACAGGAACACCATGAAGGACGGCATCGCCAACAACAGCACAGCCAGCATCTCCCAAGCCAGGAAAGCAGTGGAGCAGCTGAAGATGGAGGCCTGTATGGACAGGATAAAGGTTAGGCCCACTTGTGTTTGTGTACGTTAACATGTTACATTACATTACAGTCAGATGCTTTTATCCAAAGCGACTTAATAATTGCATTTAATGTAGGAAGTCAGTGTACTGCTACTTACCAGAACTCAGAAGTGCATCTCCTTTATAAACAAGTGACTAAGAGCATAATCTAGTGCTAAAGCCAAAGTGCAAGGTAGCAAAATAAAAGATATAATAGGTGCATGTTGTACATTTGTGTGGGTGCAATTGTAAATGTGTAACAGGGTAAGTTGCCTCGCCGGAGAACTGCAGTCTATTCTGTTGAGTACATAACACGAGTTGGATTACTTGAGGGAAGGTTACGCATGATCATGACTTTGATGTTTTATGTGATGCATAATTTCGCTCCGAGTTGTGTTTTCTTGTGTCACTCGTTCGTTTGGCCCATGTAAAGGAATAGTCCAGGGAGGGACACAAACCTGTGATGTTGCGCTCGCAAGTCGGATGTGCTAGCAGCTTAGCAGCTATGCCAAGAGAGCTATTCCTCTCGGCAGGGTCATTAGCTCATCCTTTATACTAGGGAAGTAAGCTTCACTACTCAACGACTACTCTGCTTTAGTCTCCTCGTTACACATATTCCATATTCTTAACAAGTGTGGTAACCGCAACATGTTTTTAATTTTAATGTGAGTTTTTGTATCTGCCTATATACAATACAATTGAACAGATAGCTCATAATCAAAAGTATTACAAGGATCCCCTGGATGTTACTTACTGACTGTATGATGTTATCTTTGGTACTGTTCTGATGAAATGTCATTACTTATCGTTGGCAAATACAAGGACCAGATTAATGAACTTGCTTTGGACGTTCAGATATTGAATAACTGAATGATATCAGACATCATAATATTGTTGTTTTCTTTATTTATCCTCATAGAAGACTTGTATGGCCAATGTTGAGGACATTCCATTTTCTTGATATTACATATTACTAACAAGTTAATACTGCTCTAATACTGTACAAAACACAGGATTATATCTTCTTTAAGACATGCAAGTTGAAAACAAACTGACCACCACAATAAAGTGGAAGTACTGTACCCTCTGTTTCACCTTGAGAAGGCCTGACTCGGTGGTCTGAGATCAGGTTGTTCTACTGGATAAACATTTTGACTGGACATTTATACTACTGTAGCTTCAGGACACAATGAATCTATGTGTCTGTAGCAATGAACACTTTTAAAGATGAATAGACACGGTAGCTTCAGTGTGAGCATCCTAGCGTCAGACAGGCATAGGAAGTGAGGGTCGGTGTCTGTTTCTGTTCTGAGTGTGTGGACGTGGAGATGATACCGTATACGCTGGTCTGCTTTCAGGCCCGGGAAGCATTGTGACTGGATATCTGCTCCTTGTGACTGGATATCTGCTCATTTTTAGCAGAGCAGATGGTGAAAGTGGCAGAGCGCACAGCTTCTCCACAACGAAAGGTGAAGGTTGAGGAGGGCAGTGTGCTGTTGCTCATCTCTCTCTCTCTCTCTCTCTCTCTCTCTCTCTCTCTCTCCCTCCTTCCTTCGCCCTCTCTCTGTTTCTGTCTCTACCTCTCTCTGCCTTTCTATACCTCCCCCTCTGTCCCTCTCTCTCTTCTTCTTCTTGTCTCTCTCCCTCTCAGGTATAGACAGGGCTGCATTAAAGATTTTGCCACTCCCTCTGTTCTTACCTAGTCCAACACTTGGTTCATTTCGTATGCTTTTGCAGACTGCACACATTTCCCCGAACTAAATTGCCTTAGACTTGCACTTTTTCTGCTACCCTTTCTCCACCAACACTATTTATTAGGGCCCGAGCACACTGGCGGTGCGAAGCCCTAATGTATTTCGAAGGATTATTATTAGGGCCCGAGCACTGGCGGTGCGAGGCCCTATTGAATTTCGAAGGATTATTATTATTCTCCTTCTCCTTCTTCTCCCCAAACAAATGCCTTTTTGGCGGCCTAAACATCGATGAAAACGGATGAAACTTTGCAGATACATCAGACCCGGTGAAAAACGGATATTTCATTGGTGACGGAAATGGGCGTGGCAAAACGGCTCAAGAGCGCCCCCTGGAAAGTTTAAAATGGCGAGCCCCACCTTTCAGTTTGATGTAGGCGAACGAAATTCGGTGGGCATATGTATTTCATCGAGCCACACTTAAATGTCTCTTGGAGCTATACCCAACATGCAACAGGAAGGCCGCCATTTTGCTTTTAATGTGCCATTTTGTCCTTGTTTTGACCATTTCCATGCCTCGTACTTCGACGAACTCCTCCTACAGATTTCATCCGATCAACTTCATATCGGGTCAGCTTCATCTTAAGACCTTTGTGATCAAAAGTTATCATTGATAACTTGAGTGAGTTAATGAGTTTTCACCAAACACCCTTGCCGTGGCGCCCCGTCAAAGTTTGACATTTCGCCATAAAACACGAAGTCCTCATAACTCCTACATACATTATCCAATTTGTCCGATATATCTCACGCTTCATGACGGTTCTGTCCTGAACACATCTATGTGTCAGTATTGCGTCATACTTATAGCGCCACCTATTGGTGAAACAGGAAGTCCTCATAACTCCTCCATACATTATCCAATTCGTCCGATATATCTCACGCTTCATGAAGGTTCTGTCCTGAACACATCTATGTGTCAGTATTGCGTCATACTTATAGCGCCACCTATTGGTAAAACAGGAAGTCCTCATAACTCCTCCATACATTATCCGATTTGTCCGATATATCTCACGCTTCATGAGGGTTCTGTCCTGAACACATCTATGTGTCAGTATTGCGTCATACTTATAGCGCCACCTATTGGTGAAACAGGAAGTCCTCATAACTCCTCCATACATTATCCGATTTGTCCGATTTATCTCACGCTTCATGACGGTTCTGTCCTGAACACATCTATGTGTCAGTATTGCGTCATACTTATAGCGCCACCTATTGGTGAAACAGGAAGTCCTCATAACTCCTCCATACATTATCCAATTTGTCCGATATATCTCACGCTTCATGACGGTTCTGTCCTGAACACATCTATGTGTCAGTATTGCGTCATACTTATAGCGCCACCTATTGGTGAAACAGGAAGTCCTCATAACTCCTCCATACATTATCCAATTCGTCCGATATATCTCACGCTTCATGAAGGTTCTGTCCTGAACACATCTATGTGTCAGTATTGCGTCATACTTATAGCGCCACCTATTGGTAAAACAGGAAGTCCTCATAACTCCTCCATACATTATCCGATTTGTCCGATATATCTCACGCTTCATGAGGGTTCTGTCCTGAACACATCTATGTGTCAGTATTGCGTCATACTTATAGCGCCACCTATTGGTGAAACAGGAAGTCCTCATAACTCCTCCATACATTATCCAATTTGTCCTATATATCTCACGCTTCATGACGGTTCTGTCCTGAACACATCTATGTGTCAGTATTGCGTCATACTTATAGCGCCACCTATTGGTGAAACAGGAAGTCCTCATAACTCCTCCATACATTATCCAATTTGTCCGATATATCTCACGCTTCATGACGGTTCTGTCCTGAACACATCTTTGTGTCAGTATTGCATCATACTTATAGCGCCACCTGTTGGTGAAACAGGAAGTCCTCATAACTCTTACATACATTATCCGATTTGTCCGATATTTCTCACGCTTCATGACAGTTCTGTCCTGAACACATCTATGTTTCAGTATTGCGTCATACTTATAGCGCCACCTATTGGTGAAACAGGAAGTCCTCATAACTCCTCCATACATTATCCAATTTGTCCGATATAGCTCACGCTTCATGACAGTTCTGTCCTGAACACATCGTTGTGTCAGTATTGCGTCATACGTATAGCGCCACCTATTGGTGAAACAGGAAGTCCTCATAACTCCTGCATACATCATCCGATTTGCACCAAATTGCTGAAGCTTCATGAAAGTCACCTTCTGAACACATCTATGCGTCGGTATTGAGTCACACTTACAGCGCCACCTACTGGTGAAACAGGAGGTACTCATAACTCCTACATATGTTATCCGATTTACTCAACATTTCTCATGCTTGATGAAGGTCACATCTTGAACACTTCTGTAAGTCAGTATTGCGTCATACCTACAGCGCCACCTACTGGTGAAACAGGAAGTCCTCATAACTCCTACATACGTTATCCGATTTACTCAACATTTCTCACGCTTCATCAAGGTACCGTCCTGAACACATCTATGCATCGGTATTGAGTCACGCGTAGAGCGCCACCTACTGGTGACAGGAAGTTTCTCTCAGTACTGGACACCGAAATAGCACAGCCTTTAATTATCTTTGTTTTGCAGATTAATGTATTTTTATGCGTTTCCGTGCAGTCAACATACATACATCTCTGCCCTGTGGATTTCTTCCCAAATCGGCCCCAGAGATGCTGATGACGACGAGATAGGGGCAGGGGGTTGAGTGGACGGAGCTGACTGGGTCACCCCGACTGAACCCAATTGTTTTTCAAGACATACTGCTGCTGCTCGCTTGAAGCCTACAGTATCATGTCATCATCTGATTCACTAAGCTTCTCATGTGCTCAGGGAGTGATCGCCCCAGAGCTCAAGGAGTGGTACACTCAACATTATTCCTCGCCTGGACGGCTGCCATACGCCATCACTCTCACTCAGCCCAACAAAGGCTGCTTATATGAAGAACTCTCCTCCCCTTCTGCTGTAGATAGATAAACAAATCCTTATCTCCTCAAACCAGGGGCAGGGCAGGAAGTGTGTGTGTGTGTGGAGGGGGACGGGGCAGGATATTTTATTTGCGAGGGGAACCAGCAGACATCCAGACGACGGTGGAGAGCAGGGTGAGGACGTCTCCCGCTGATGAAAGGAGGAAGAGAACCTTTGAGGAACAGAGGGAATGACAGAGATCAGAGGGAGTAACGAGCCGCGGGGAACCAGGAGAACCGCCCTGTCAGAGTCGGTGGGTGGGGGGGGGGGGGGGGCAGAAGAGGGGCGACGGGGGAGAAGAGGGAGAGGCTGGCTGCCCTTGCTGATCCTCTAAATCTAACTGACGGGACTGACAGTGAAGAGAGAGAAACTGTATCCGTGGCGTGGGGGGCGGGGGTTGCGGGGGGTGCAGAGTCTCTGATTAGGGGATTGCCGTGCTCATTAATTGCCCAATCAAGCCAAAGGAATGTGATCTGGGCTAATTACAAGGGCTCTCCTCCCATCACGGGAGCACACTGTAATTACCACCAGTCTGCTCCTGGTGACATGGGCCCGTCTGGGCCTGGTGACACACCAAGCGCCGCCACTCGTCTAGGCCTGATGACACACCACCACTGGCGCTCTCTGTTCTCTTCTGAAACACTCCTGCTCTGCGTGATTATCCAAGCATCTTCACTTCATGAGTCATGATACAAGATACGGGTACCATGAAATGCACAATGCGCAATTGTTAATAGAAAGCAACATAATGTACACTTTCTAAAGGTAATGTAGCCCACAGGACATTGGACTTATACTGAAAGATAAATGAAATAATTAATTTGCCTTGTATATCGGCCCTAGGTAATAAGGGGATACTTATCCAGCCTGAACGCTCATATAAATCCTGATATTCTGCTGCAGAGCAACCATCAGACCCCTAAAACATGTGATACCTGGAACAGAGGGGAAAGCACCTCCAAAATAGTCAGAAATATCAGCAATAACATTTATTGTGTCACATCTTGCACCGTTTACATAGACTGCTTATCTCCTGCTAAGAGGAACCACAAGAGATTATTAGGAGATCAATAGTAGAATTCCACAGCAGAGCATTCAGAGGATGAGAATAAACCAGTGGTGTTTTTATTCAAACTCACATGATACTCTCAATCTTTGGTACCATTTTGGTTTTATATTTGTCTCTGTCCATCGTCCACCTTGTAATTTGTTTATTACTGCCCAGTCAGTGGCGGCGAAATCTGTTGTCCGCCCAATCAGATTCAATCCAGACTATGCGAAACAACAACAACCTACAGTAGCAACCGCTCCACCAAAGACGATTGTGATTGGTTTAAATAAGTAGAGTGTAATGAGTGAGTTCAGCCAGACCTTCTCCAGCGCTGGCACTGCGTCAACCAAGTGTGGAGATAGGTCTGGCTAAGTGAGACTAAGGGCAGAGGTAATGAGAACTGCAGAGGATCATAGGAGTTGTATTTTCCAGTGAGGAATCAGGTGGGTCACTAACACAGATGGCTCAGGCCACTCATCTCCCAGAGCCTCAGTCTTTCTTCTAACACAGCTGCTCCTCACCTCTCCCTGACTGAGCTACCCCCCCCTGACTGAGCTACCCCCCCCCTGACGGAGCTACCCTCCCCCCTGACTGAGCTACCCCCCCCCTGACTGAGCTACCCCCCCCTGACTGAGCTACCCCCCCCCCCTGACTGAGCTACCCCCCCCCTGACTGAGCTACCCCCCCCTGACTGAGCTACCCCCCCCTTGACTGAGCTACCCCCCCCTTGACTGAGCTACCCACCCCCTGACTGAGCTACCCCCCCCCTGACTGAGCTACCCCCCCCCTGACTGAGCTACCCCCCCCCTGACTGAGCTACCCCCCCCTGACTGAGCTACCCCCCCCCCCTGACTGAGCTACCCCCCCCCTGACTGAGCTACCCCCCCCTGACTGAGCTACCCCCCCCTGACTGAGCTACCCCCCCCTGACTGAGCTACCCCCCCCCCTGACTGAGCTACCCCCCCCCTGACTGAGCTACCCCCCCCTGACTGAGCTACCCCCCCCTTGACTGAGCTACCCCCCCCCCTGACTGAGCTACCCCCCCCTGACTGAGCTACCCCCCTCTGACTGAGCTACCCCCCCCGACTGAGCTACCCCCCCCTGACTGAGCTAACCCCCCCCTGACTGAGCTACCCCCCCCTGACTGAGCTACCCCCCCCTGACTGAGCTACCCCCCCCTGACTGAGCTAACCCCCCCCTGACTGAGCTACCCCCCCCTGACTGAGCTACCCCCCCCCCGACTGAGCTACCCCCCCCCTGACTGAGCTACCCCCCCCTGACTGAGCTACCCCCCTCTGACTGAGCTACCCCCCCCCCGACTGAGCTACCCCCCCCCTGACTGAGCTAACCCCCCCCTGACTGAGCTACCCCCCCCTGACTGAGCTACCCCCCCCTGACTGAGCTAACCCCCCCCTGACTGAGCTACCCCCCCCCCCGACTGAGCTACCCCCCCCCCCAGAGAGGAGAGGGTTTGACGTGTGTGTTCAGTGACAGCCTGCCACGCCTGGTCACCTCTTTTATCTCTCCTTCTCTCTCCCTTGTCTCGTCACATTAGGTGTCAAAGGCGGCGGCAGACCTGATGGCGTACTGCGATGCCCATATACGCGAGGATCCTCTCATCGTGCCCGTCCCCGCCTCTGAGAACCCCTTCAGAGAGAAGAAGTTCTTCTGCACCATCCTCTGATGGCCCAGCGGGTCAAGCGGGACGGGCTCAGGCATGGTGCTGCCTGCCGGGCTTCTCTGTCGTCAGCACACCTGAAGCTGCTGGCCAAAAGGCTTTGAGTTGAGGTTCTTGCCAGGAGGACACTCGCTGTTGTTGGTCAGCTCTGTCCTGTTGGCTGAGGGGGTCGGGCGGGAGCCAGCTACCAAACCTGGCAACCCAGCGAGTGTGTCCTGTCTTGTTTAATAGGTTTGTTATTGCTTCGTTATTAGAGAACCGCCTGCCTCAGTGCTTATTGAGATGAAATATGTTTCATATCCTTTCTTTAGTTGTGCTGGATTCGACATGCCTCAGGAAACAAAAAAAGTCACAGTTTGAAGCCTAATAATATTTAATTTACTATATATTTACCGATACCACTCTATTTTCTCCAATGCCCTACTCCAAAAAATCTTACAAATGTGTCTAATGTAAAAATCGGCTCAGATTCAAAGCATTTTTGATTTGGTACAGTACTACATTTCCAAAACACTTAATATTGTTCATGTGTGTCAAGAAGTCTGACTGACAGTAATACAGTGAAAGCGTAATATAATGTGAACTGGACATTGATTTAATTTAGTGCAACAGGATCGCCTTGCATACATTTTTTTATTGAGGATTGATGCTCCATTTTATCCACTCCAAAAAAACACACAGATGAAATGAGAGAGATTCATGCTTGTGTTATTATATGTCCACGCCCATGTCAATGTGTCTGACATTTTCCCATCCGTGACAATGCAGTTCCAGTGAATCTTACAACTGCAGATTGTAACATTTGTGAAAAAGCCATCTGAACTTTTAGATCTTATGGTCAATGACGTAAAGGTGTTCCATGTCATTCAGTACAATGCTGAGTGTCCCCTCGAAAAATGTACATTTTTCATAATCACAAGTTTATATATCCATGCATAGACTGGCAGAAATATAACCACACTCATTTTATTTTGAATACCACATTTTAAAAAAACAATCAGCATTACACTGAATGACATATATGTCATTGACCCCTTAATGTTTTTTTTTCTTATACGTTTTTCTTCAACTGCTTTATTTGTTTCCTGAGCTTGTTTCCTTTCACCTGTCCTGGAGTGAATGGCACGACCTTTGACCCCAAAGCCAAGTCAGAGGCCTGCATGTCTCTCTGCTCCTGAGACAGTAGATATTAGAGTGTACAGTCTGGTACCAGTGCCAATATCTGTGAGAGCTGTGTATTCTCTGCACTGTCATCCCGCAGGCTTTCTACATTATGTTGGTTTGTTTTTTTTCCACAAAAAAAGCACAATGTCAAACGTTTCCTTTACATGGTAGTGACTTAGCGTTTGCTAATTTTTACAATATTTTAAATTGTTATGATTATTCTAATTGTTATTATGAGTAGTATTATGGAATATCTGTTGCACAGCACTGACAACTACATGATGTAGTGCTACTGTACCTTAGCTTGTATGATACTTAGATAAAAAACATTTATAAAATGTGCAATTATTGATACAATTTGAGTATTTTTTAACAAAAAACAATGATAAGGGTCAGTTTACATGTTATGATCCCTTCTCTGTTTCAGGTTTTCTGCATTCGCTTTTTTATTTTATTTCTGTAAAAATAATCACTCTTGGTACTCCAGCATTCTCATTGATCACCATACACTTTACCCAGAATCCTAGTTGAAACTGAAGATACAGATTTTGCTCAAACTGTTTTGTTTGCAGAATATTCATGTTTTTCCTGTTTTATTCATCTGAGACTTACCTCAAGGTACTCTCACTAAGCTCAGTGAAAGGGTGGTGCCAAATCTGAACATGAAGTATGGATTTCATGGCTTAACATGAATTGTGCATGGATTTATTTCTGATTTATCACAGGGACAACTGAGAACATGTTATGGTGAGTAATATCGCCTCTGATGTAAACTTGGGTTCTTTTCTGCAAATTATCTTATAGAATGATCAGGATTTTAAACTACAGCTGTTCAGAAATATGATATAGTGTATTTGACAAGGGAAAGCGCAGGCTTTGTAAACCCCTGGATTGACCCCAAATTAATTAAAGGAAATGGCATATATGCTCTCTGTGCTTTGTTTTTATAAGGTGATGTTTACTTGTTTCAGTCGATGGGTTCAAATGTCTCCTCAGTTGGTGTGCAGGGGCGACCCCTTGTGGTTCAATAGAGAGTTTTACCAGACATACTGTGTTTGTCTTAATACCTCTATTATAAACCATTAGATCTTCTGATTTTTTTTTTTTTTAAATCTCACTCTACATGTCTTCACTGTGTTTGTCCTTCCTTGCCTTGGCTATGTGAAACATCTCTAATAAATACAGAAAAATATTGCCCATGTTGACAGAGCCTTACCAAGACTTATTAATGCCTCGGAAATAGTAGATTAAGCTCTGTGTGAATGGAGCAAGTTTAGATCACGGTGGGTTCATGCTTTTATTCTCTGAAATTCTTCAGCTGTGTTTGATTGAACTTGTTTGGTCGTCTGAAGGCTAATATTGCGAATCTGACTAGTCTCTCTAAACCGGTCTGTTTATGCGGCTATTAAGGTGTCTGTACCTCACACTGTGAGAAAACAAGGTAATCATTGAATCATAAAATATGTGGGATGAGATTCCTTTACCTCAACTTCATATGCATAGAACTTCATATCCCAGAAAGCATAGCGTCAAAGCTGCTGCACTGTCATTGGTTGTATGATCGCCATTACTCAACACAGGAGGCAGACATGAGATATTTAGAACAGAAATGCATTACAAGCTCACAGACAGAGCTATACTTCAGGAGGGAAGAACGCACAGATCGGACCCTACGATGTCAACCTGTTAAACTTTGGGATCTTTATCTAGGAGTCTGCCCATGCGAAGTCTAGCCTTTATTCTGTTCCCGTGTGCTGTCGCGGTTGTGGTGCACTTGTGGTTGGTCACAAACAGAGCCGCCACCTTGTTGGATAGCAAGGATACGGGTAGGCTACAGTGTTTCCTGCAGTAACTTTTTATACTCTGTACTATGTTGGATCCGGTGATGTGGTCTCTAGATCAATGTTTGGATTCACCAAAGTGTTTGCTAAACATTCTTAAAATAACACGAAGCTGTCTTTCAAGAGTGCACAGAAGCAGGACGTTGCTTGCTGGAAATATTAAAAAGAAATGCATGCAGCATGCTTTTGTGAACATTCAAGTATGATATGATTGCCGCTAAATTGTAACTTGTGTGGCCGATGTGATACAATGTTGCGTTATAGCAGTCTTGTGTAATTGTTTAATTAATTAATTTGTTTTTTACATATCTGTAGGCTAATGCAACATCATTGATTCGCATATTCATATCTTCAGTAGCATTGCACATTTACACATAGCGTGATGGTCTTTTTTCTTTTTCTAATGTTCATAGCTGTTTTTTCTTTTACCAGATGAGGTGTCGCCGTCCTATGAAGTTCTGGTGGGAGTGCTCTCTGCACGACACCATCAGGACCTCAGACAAGCCATAAGAGACACCTGGCTGGGCTACCTCAGGGAACACCCGACGTTTCAACACCGGTGCGTGCGTGTGTGCGCGTGCGTGTGTGTAGGCTATAGCCATGGCATCTAACGTAGTTACTACTGTAGGTCATGGCCAACTTAAAGTATGGTTATGCTTGACGAGAGACCTCTTTTCTGTGTGCAAGAGGGAACAGGTTGTTCACAAGGAGCAATCTTTGGAATGGAAATCATAGCCTTCTGACTTCAACCATAAGTACTGCATTTGCTTCATCTCGTTATCTAAGTAGTCTAAAGGCTGATCTATCCATGACGGTATTTCCCCCCCTACACTTCATCTAGATGCACAGATTCGGATCGGATCTTTATTTGTCACATGTAAACGTACAGTGTACACTCACAGCGAAATGTTACTGCCGGCTCTGTGATGTGCTCAAAAGTTCCAGGTAATTACAATACACAAGCTACCAATTACCCATTGTGCGTGGTGGCCTTTTGCCAACCTCTGTGACCATGGTAACAGGCAACCTGGCTTCGCCATCCTGATCAACTGTTCCTCTCTGCAGATCAGTCTGGTCGCGCTCCCATTCAGACTGAGTTCCACCCGGCAGATATTTGCCCGGCCAATCACAACCGTTTATCTAATATGGGGCGGGTTTGATACGACTGTACCCACTTCATACGACTAACCCACGTTTCGTTGATCTGATTGGTTGTAGGTCTATCCCATTGCGTCCAGAGGGATTTTGGTCTGCAACTGTTGATAACGCCCCTTGGAAATTGAAAATAAACTCAGCCACTGCAGACCCTTCACATTTTTGCGAACTGGGTCTGGCGAAGCTAGGCTAGGTTACAAGGTGGATGGTATCGAAATCACCACATCATAACCATTTCTCTTGCATGTTGGTGTCTATCAGGGTGAGGGTTAAGTTCATCGTTGGTCAACATGGGTGTCCCTTTCCTGAGGAGGACCGAGAAGATCCGTATTCCTGTTCCCTCTTGAACCTCACCAAGCCAGGTACAGAAACTCTAAATTATTTCTAACCACCATCTCTCTGCATGAGGACAGAGCCATTCCTCACAGTTCTGCATCAACCTACAGTAGCAACACCCAGCTTTCAGCACTACGCCAGCACAGACGAGCTGAGGAGTACATCACCACACATGTGGATTAGAGAATGCTTCAGTGCTCCGAGAGTCTGTGTTATAGAAACAGAGAATGAAAAGAATCCATGTTGAGAAATGTTAACAACCTTATTCAGTCTCAGCCATAGCTCAAGGACGCAGAGCTGTTCACACTGGGAATCAAGGAGGCTACAGGCAGCAGTCCTCTTCAGCAAGCTGGCTTCAGCTTTCTATTACTGTCTGATCTATCCATCTACACCCAGTACCAGTCTGTCAATAATAATAATAATAATAATAAACGTTATTTATAGAGCACCTTTCGTGACATAAAATGCAGTTCAAAGTGCTTTACAAAAGAGACATTAAAAATAAAAACATAACAATTGAGAAATGGTAAAAGTAAAGTGCATTATAAGACATAATATCATAACATCATAACATCAATTGAGACAAAATTTGAAAACCATAAAACAAGTAAGATAAAATACAACGTTATAATAAAATACTATGAGAAAAGAGTGAGATGAAAGAAATCAAAAAAGCAAGTTCATAAAAGTACGTTTTGAGCTCCGTCTTAAAACTGTTGACAGAGGTTGCTTGTCTAATGTAGTATACAGATGAAGGCGGACCAACTGTACCGGAAAAAGTTAATTTCCTAAATCCATCCCCCACACTTCACAAAGTAAACCATGCTTGATTCTTGAAGATCTTTGAGAACAAGGACTGACTCTTTCTCATTAGTGAATTTCTTTTGACTGTGTTAATAATACATCATGGGCTGCAGCAAAGTACTCTGATATTTTTGATGTTTGATTGACTTGTTTTTGGTATGTGGCTCACTATTCTGTTCACGTAGCTCCTAAATGAAGTGTGGAGGACTGGCAATGTGAGACTTAACACTTCAACCAATACAGCTCCGGTCCCCTGCCCCCTCCCCCCAACCCTTATTGGCCTATCACCCACCCCTCCCCCTGGATCAATACCTGATCACTTGACCACTTTGAACACCTCGCACCTTGTCTGTACAATAGTCAACAATTGACTGTGTACTACTGTACACTCAATCACTTGAACTAACACCTGACAACACTTGAACACCTTGCCTATACAATAGATACTAATAACGGACTCTTGCCTATACAGTAGACAACAGCAATTGACTCTGTACAACCTACTTTCATTTTATTTTGCACCGCCTATATTACAGACACAATCACAGTCATCCATGATTGGATGGAATAAGTAGATGAGGATCAGTTTGATAGACTGCTAGACTACAAATTGGCATATTGAGAACCTTATAATGTCTAGGACCTAGGACTGGAATGAGCAATTGAGCAGTGCTAATAACATATTGTAAGGACAAGCGATAAGAATTCCAATGTAGCTGTACTGGTTACATATGGCAAAAATACACTTTCTATTCTATGCTGCCCCATACATTCTCCAAATGGTATGAGTCGTGCGGCTGAACAATACCATTTCTCTTCCAAAACCATTGAAATTTCCCCACTGTTAGCATTTTCACACAGTTGACTTTGCTGACACTTTGCTGTTATATTCGCTGTCCATTGCCTCATTAATGCACGGCACAATGTGATTGGCCCTAAGTGTTTGATGTGATTGGCTTCAGAAACCGAGGGGCGGGGTAGCGGAGTCTGGCGGCTGTGAGATGATTTACATGATTGGGAGAGACAGTTGTTTTTAAAATGCAATTATGTTTTTGATCCTGGATTTAGGTCAAAGCGCACACTAAGTGAATGATTCATTGTAGCGTAAAACTTTTTTTTCTCCACGGGCTGCAGAGTTTGTTGTTTTTTACAGTCATGGCGAGACTACCGACATTCATATGCTAATTAGCCCTCTGTCTTGGAGTATCAAATCTAGGCAGCACTAGAAGCACTAAAGAAGAGAACATCTGCTGTGGTAAACCAGACTGACTCTCTCTCTCCCTCCCCCCTCTCTCTCTCTCCTCTCTCTCATGGTAAACCAGACTGACTCTCTCTCTCCCTCCCCCCCCCCTCTCTCTCTCTCCTCTCTCTCTCCCTCTCTCTCATGGTAAACCAGACTGACTCTCTCCCTCCCCCCCTCTCTCTCTCCTCCTCTCTCTCTCCCCCTCTCTCATGGTAAACCTGACTGACTCCCTCTCTGTCTGTCTCTGTTTCTCTCGAGAGTCTCTCTTTCTCTCTCTCTCTGATACTCTGACTTTAATTGGCTTTTGTCTGACGGGCTAGCGAGGAGCACTTGCATGGAAAGCGCAAAGTAAAAACCGTCTTCCCTTTAACAGCCTTGTACTTTTCATTGATCTCCCGGGTAATAAACGGCTCCTTTCTAATTAAGAAACCTGCTCTGACTAGATATTCCATCTAGATGGAGCTCACCTCAGAGACAGCCACCCCATGAAAGAGAGCCTCTCAAACTGCTGATGGTGTCGGTTATAAAAGGCGCGCCCATACGCCTGCTAAAGAGAACGATCCCCCCCCACCCTCCCATTCCCAGCTCATAAGCTCACCTCCACAGCTGAAAAGAAGTCATCAGCAATCCTAACAATCCTAACAGTCCTAAGTATGTCAGGAAGGCTCTCATGTTATGTCCTCCCCCCCCACCCCACAGTAGCGGCGCAGGAGATGGAAGTGGTGAGTGTCCTTGACCCCTCGGTCCTGGCCCCGGCGGAGGTGTCTGCTGTGGCCCTGGACTTCAAGGTCCTTCATCCCGTGGTGGTCACCAAGGTGGGCGTGTTCCCCGACGGCCCTCACCGGGAGCTCCGGGGCAACGTGACGGTGAAGCTGCTCCAGCTGGATCAGGAGGTAGGGACCCTCGGACACGGAGATGCTCAGCTGAGCGGCCAGGCTTGTCCTAGACGCTCGCTCAGGAATGTTCATGCGTTTTCTACGGACGGGTGTTGAGCCCGCTGTGTGCGTACGCGTACAGTAGACGAGTGTATTTTGCGGCGCGTTAATTTCTGAGGACCTGCACGGCCAAACGCGGCCGACGCTCCAGAGGCTCCTGACCTATGGGCCACTAGACTCCAGAACCATCGGTTCTCAAGGCTACTTCTTCATAACGACCCACTGGGCGTGGAGGACAAACCGCCCTCCGTGGAGCCAAAACCTCCCGTCCATAATGATCTGATGCAATCATGACGACTCATCGACGAGCTTACATAAGGAGGAAATCTTTTTCATCTGGCAGCGCTGGTTGGTGTGATATCTGCGTTTACCTCAGCCGGCTCCCTGGTTGTCTGTCTGCAGGAGGCCGTGGTGACGGCCCACTTCAGCTCCATCAGCAGTGGGACCCTGGTGAACGGGGTGTGGTACAAACCCGTGGAGCAGTTCATCCTGCCCAAGGTGCGTCTCCTGCAGGCTGAACCCTCTCTGGGACGAGCGGAACGAGGCCGCGGTGGCGCCGGTCCCGTCTCTTCACCTCTGCTTCGACTGGAGGTTGCTTCTCTGTTGTCCCCAGGGCTTCGAAGGGGGCCTGGTCTGGGAGAGTCTGGACTCGGCTGGACTGACCACGTTCAACGTCTCCAAGGTCCAACTCAACAGCGGGGGAGGCGTCCTGAAGTTCTCCTCTGTAAGTGTTACTTATATATTGTAGGGCATTCAAATCTTTGGTGCATTAAATCCCCCTAATTTTGTGTGTGTGTGTGCGCGTGTGTGTGTGTGCGTGTGCAGATTGCAGAGGGTATCTTGCCTCACCGCAGTGCGCTTGGCTTCCCTGGCTTGGCTGGTAGCTTCACATTCACAATCTATGGTGAGTGGAGTGACAACTCCCTTAAGCACAATTATCTGCCTGTTCTTTGTCTTTGTGAAAACCAGTCGATATGAGTTCCTGGGTGAAAAAGAAATGAAGCAGGAAACCAAGACACATCGTTCACTTTGAAGTCTAATCAGATTTAGTCCATTCTTTGTCTATTCTCTTGCCTAGCAAGTGTGGCAAATGTAAGAGATATTCCTCTTTTTCTGTTACGCTTTAACAGTTTGTCTTTTGTTTCCCTGTAAATGTTCCCAGTCTCTCTTTCTTTCTCCTTTCCCTCCTCCATCTAATTCTCTCTCTCTCTTTTTCTTAACCTCTCTGTTTTCATCCCTGTCATCCTGTGTCAGATGGGGAGGCCCTGGCGGAGATGCTGGCGGGGCGGGAGGCGAGGCTGGCGGGCCACGCCTCCAGGCTGCGGGCGGAGGACGCCTCCCTGGAACAGGAGGATCTCCGGCACGGGGACATGGTGTTTGTGGACGTGGTGGACACGTACAGGAACGTTCCTTCAAAACTGCTGCAGTTCTATAAGTGGTATGTACTTCCCATGCCGTCCTACACCGATTGTCCAAATCCCTGAAACTCATCAACTGGGAAACGGAAAACCAAAATGTACCATTTACTTAAATTGTGCTGTGGGTAGCCTGATGGTGCCCGTAATCACCCCCCACCCTTGGCATGAGGACATTAGTGTGGAAGTGTATCTGATAGTACAGTTTGCTGCTTCACTGTGGAGGCTGTGTAGTATTTGTTTAGCAGAACCCAGCCCTTCCCTCATGCTGGACTGGTATTTGATTGTAAAATCTACTCTAAACCTCTTCGAAATCATACAAGTTGAGGTTTAATTACTGTAAGGTTGCAAATTTACCCCTTTGACAGGTCTGTGGGAAACGCTGACTTTAATCTCCTCCTGAAGACTGATGATGATTGTTATATCGACGTGGACAGAGTATTAATGAAGATTGACCACAAGGGCTTGAAGAGAAGCAATTTCTGGTGGGGGAAGTGAGTAGTCAGTTCAGAGTTGACCTATCTGTCTGAATATGTTGACACTTCCTCTCCTGAGCTATTCCTGTAGTCTAGCAGTGCATCATTTACGAGGTTTGCACACATGCACTGAATTATAGATTAATTGATTAAATATAAAAGTGATAGACAGGCATCGTCCATGCTATTGTAACAGGGTTGCCTGTAACAGGTGTCGCCGCGTCGCTCGTCAGTATTGCTTCCACCCTCTACTCGCCCACGCTGGGTGCAATTTCGGCTGCTCTGTCTCGCACATGACAACCTTACATAAACCCCGCTCCAGCCAGCCACGCCACCAAGAAGCTAGCGATTCGATGGTGCAGGTGGGCAGTATTTATACTGAGTGAGTTGATTCAATTCCTCAGTATAAACACACTAGGGAGCTGCTTCTGTCCCAGACAATGTTCCCGTTTCAAGCAGCCCACGGTTAAAGAGATGTCCTGGGAAAGATCGTGCTGAGGTAATGTTGTTTCTGTCAACCCAGTTTCAGGCAGAGTTGGGCGGTGGACCGCATTGGGAAGTGGCAGGAGCTGGAGTACCCCAGCCCAGCCTACCCAGCGTTCGCCTGTGGCTCTGGGTACGTGGTGTCCCAGGACCTGGTCCGGTGGCTGGCCAGCAATGCAGAGAAACTCAAGGCCTATCAGGTAGGTAACCTACCAGATGCAGCCAATGTTTCTAGTCTTACCGTTTGTGAGATGAAACGGTCAGGGCTTTGATGAGTCTGCTCTTCGGAACGCGTCGTCCTAGGGGGAAGACGTGAGCATGGGCATATGGATGGCGGCCGTCGGCCCACAAAAATACCAGGTAAAGGATCCTCCATGTTGACATCAGCCGTTTTTGGTGAACCCACCACCCTACAGTGGTAACAGACCTGTCCGTCTCGTGTTTGGTGTCCAGGACGCGGGCTGGCTGTGCGAGAAGGAGTGCTACCTGGACATGCTGTCGTCCCCTCAGCACACGGCGGAGGAGCTGCGCGGCCTGTGGCTCAGGAAGAGGGCTTGCTCCGACCCCTGCGGCTGCCCCTGGGGCCGCCTCTGAGCCCACTGCCCGGCCAGCCTAGCCTGGTAAACCAGACTCATTGCAAATGTTATTTTTATGGACGTTTTCACGATCTTGTGGACTTCCAACCGCCCAGAATGATTTGAGTGGGCGAGAGTACTTGCCTTAACAAACGAACTTCTTCAGCCAATCAGCGTAACAAAACAGATCAAACTTTTGCCAAATCCAGTCGGAAGAACGGTGAAAACGTCTTTTCTGCTGAGAAACCCCGCTAGTGCATATTCTTGTTCTTTAATTGTTGTTACTGAGTCTATTTCTGCAATAACTTCACTTATGGCTGTTTATTCTTCTAACGTTAACATTACCGCTTGTTGCTTCATTCTACTAGCAGACTCCTGTTGTGGGGACGGAACAGCAGTTAAAATGCAGTCTCCATGTAGGCCCCATTTTCTGGGAAAGCTCAAATCGTTCCAGACGGCTAGAAGTCCAGACTTATCGTGAAAACGTAATTTCTTTTCGCGATGAGTCTGGTTTACCAGGCTTTGGCCAGCCCATTGCAGCGCTGTGGCTTATAGCCACAGGACATTTTCTGGAAAGTTATTGAAGTATTGTGACGGGGACGGGGCGGGGACGGGGGGGGGGGGGGTTGAGTGTGTGTTTAAAAAGATGATGCCTGGGGGTGAGAGAGAGAGAGAGAGAGAGAGGGGGGGGGGTGGTAACAGGTATTGGCCTCTGTGTAACTGTACTGAATCCATACTGTAGCTTTCCAGGATTGGAGTGCTCGGCAAATGTGTGTGTGTGTGTGTGAGCTGGATGGGCTCACTCCAGTGGCTACAGAAGAGGTTGGAGCATCAAAAGGGAGAGTATGTAAGAAAAGTAAGTATATTTCTGAGTGCCAAACTTTTATGGTTGCTTTGTCCTTGTTTTTGTTTTGTAAATTATTCTCTGGTATAACTACTCATCCTTGGCAGTATTTGTAGGTTTACAACAAGATTTAAGACAAACAGGGTTTGTAACATGATGTACTGTAACGACATTCATTGTGCAAATAGTGGTGTGGCCTTATTGTATTTGTTAGTCACCAAATGTAAACATCTGTACTATAAAGAGAGGTTTTTGAAGATGCATAGCTTGATGACATTTAATAAAGACTTCTATTGAGATGTCCAGAATGTTATGACAGTTGGATAGGATATTGAAATTAACTAGTGGTGCTTAAGTAGTGCTTATTTTCAGAAAGCCATTCCAGGTTTGTAATAAAGGACGCCACGGAGAAGAAAATTGCTTCTTTGTGTTTTGCTTGTTGAAGTGATGATGCAATCTATTGGGGACATTGTTTTGTATTGCACAGCGCTCATATCGACCGCTGACATTAGTCATGCCGTGTGAGCATGCCACGCTGTGCTCTAGCCTGCAGCTGGTCAGCAACCCCGGCCTAACCAGGCCTAAGCACCCCAGACCTAACAACCCCTAACCAGCCCTAACTACTCCAGCCTAATCACCCATAACCAGCCCTAACCACTCCAGCCTAACTACCCCTAACCAGCCTAACCACCCCTAACCAGCCTAACTACCCCTAACCAGCCCTAGCCTACCCTGCCCTAATTAGGGTTTGATAGGGAATTAGCATCCGGATTTGTATCTAAAAGTGACAGATTTGTAATTCAGATCTAATGCTAAACTAGACATACATTTGGAAATTGGCGTGAATCAGGAATTCCTCATTAACTCGCAAACTACAATAGATAAAGATGATATTATGGATGCAAAAAAAAGTCATCCCTAGCCACTAAAAAAGTCATCCCTAGCCACATATTCAATGGCATTAGCCATGAAGTTGGAATTTCCACATTGGTGCCCTGACTCGACAAAGTCATCCCTAACTTGGAAAAATGTTGACATGGGCTAGCACCCTGTGGACCAATCAGGGCTCTAGATGCTTTCCTTCAATATGAAAGTGTTTTAGAGGGATGTAAGGTGGTGGACCATGTTGGGGATGTCGAAAAGGGCCAGCTGGCAAAGAATGGACGTCCTCAGACATTGCACAAAAAAATTAGGCGGGTTAGGGAACATAACATCCTCTTGCAAAGGCTTGCTAACATTGGTCTATCTTCCAATTGTTGCAACTGGTTTGTCAGCTACCTTACTAGCCATGTTCAACAGGTGAAGACTGAAAACATCTTGTCTGACCCTCTTACCATCTCTAAAGGGGTACCTCAAGGCTCAATATTGGGCCCAACGCTGTTCTCCATTTACATCAACAACATAGTTAAGGCTGCTGGCAATTCCCGGATCCATCTGTATGCTGATGACACCATCTTGTATTCAGCGGGCCCTTCTCTCCAGTCTGCGATATCCACCTTGCAACTTAGTCTCATCTCTATTGAGCAGTCTTTTCACAGCCTCCACCTGCTTCTCAACACTAAGAAGACCAAATGTATGCTTCTTGAACGGAAACAAGACAATGCCAGTCCCCCTAAGATCACCTGTGCCGACGGCTCTGAGCTGGAGTTTGTTACCTCCTACAAACCTTGGCATCTGGCTGGACTCATCCCTCTCTTTCACTACTCACATTGGTTACCTGCAAGCTAAAGTCAAAGCCCGCCTGGGCTTCTTGTACCGCAATAAAGCTTCCTTCACCCACTCGGCCAAACACACTCTTGTCAAGATGACCATCCTGCCTATCTTTGATTACGGCGATACCATCTACAGAATGGCATCTCAATGCGCCCTTAGGAAACTGGACACACCCCATCATTCTGCCATTCGTTTCACTACTGGTGCACCCTTCAACACTCACCACTGCAACCTTTATAATCTGGTAGACTGGACATCTCTTCACACCAGACGGCTTCTTCACTGGCTTCAGCTCATCTATAAAGCCATGCTTGATAAACACCTCTTTACTTATCCTCTCTTCTGCACCTCTCCAGCTCTGACTACAGCCTAAGGTCCAGTGACTTCATCAGACTCACCATTCCCAAATCCCGCACCGTCTTTGGCCGCAACGCCTTCCGATTTGCTGCAGCATATGATTGGAACATCTTACAAAACACTATCAAACTCACCGTCCTCACATCACTCACTGCTTTTAAACAAAATCTACAACAGATCATAGTCGACTGTGGCACCTGTTGATCTTCCATGCCCCCCTCCCTCAGTCCCTTACTCCCCCCCCACTCCGACCGCCCTACTACCTCCCCCCCCCCCGCCCCCCTGATCTCTCTCTGTCTCCCTCTCTCTCGCTGTCTCTCCCCTTTCTCACTCTCTCTCTCGCTCTCTCTCACCCATTATGATGCTCTTTATACTTAAAGGAGAATGCTTGTTTTTGACAACTGGACCTTATTTACAGCATATTATAAGACGTTTGACTCACCGAGATAACTTTGGTAATTCGGAGGCCTGTAGAAGAAATTTAAAATCCAGCGCGAGCCAAGTATATCCATGTAATGGCGGCGGACAGGGCACTGAGAATGCAGCTTCTAAAAAATAAATTTTCTGCCGCGAAAGGGTTGTTTTCATCAATCTGTCTTTATGAATCGCTAGTTGTGCTTACATAGAGCGAGGGCTTGTTGTGGTTTTTCACATGCCTCTGTAATATCTTTAGAAACGAAATGGCTTCCCCACTTGCTCCAGCACGCATGCGCACAGCGCACAAACTGCGCACATTTTTTGTATATTAATGTATTTTATTATTGTTGATGTAAATGATGTGCACATAAAATGTTTATTTTCAGCCTCACATTTCCCCCTTCCTCAGGATGCTTATGTATATAAGATATTGTTTTTAATTGCTTGCCTGGGTAAATAAAGGTTTAACTAAAAATAAATTAAGAAAAGGTATTCCGGAACCGTAGGCCTATTCACATTTAAACCGTATCTAAACCCAGTAGTTTGGGACTTAAACATTTTTCAGGATTCCACGAAAATCTGTATTAGATGTTGTTCTGGATCCGTATCTAAAAGTTCCCAAATTCCTATCTAAGCCCATTCATATGGGACTTGAACAATTTTCAGGATTTCATTATTTTCATGAAATTCCACAATATTTTACACGATCTAAACGTAGGGTATTATAGGGGTGTATTGCAGTTTCTCGTATATGACATATTTTTAAGGGGCCGCAAAGTGAATGAGTATGATGAGAGACACTCAAATGGGGCCTTCGATTTGAAACTGTGGTGATTGATTGTACATTTCCAGACGTGTCCACAGACCAAACGTGTCTGCAGACCAGAACAGACTTGTCCACAGTCCAGACGTGTCCACAGACCAAACATGTCCGCAGACCAGAACAGACGTATACACAGTCCAGACGTCTCCATAGACCAGAACAAACAAGTAGACACAATATGAGTTATTTTAGGGAGTGTGCTGTTCTCATCTAATGTTGGGATTGAACTAAACAGCCAGCTAAACTCATTTCCCAATCCAGTCCTTCAAGGAACAGGCCAGTTGACAGGATTTAAAAGGTAAAACTGCAAACAATAAATAACATAAAGAAAAACAATAAAGTGCGCACAAAAATAATAATGTTCCTTTAAAACACAGTAAAGTAGCTAGCTAAATAAGAATCAGGCTAACTTTGTTTTGCTCTTTACAAACACATCACTAAAGTAGCTAGCTAAATAAGAATCACATAGCTACTGGCTAAATAAGTAAAGTAGCTAGCTAAATGAGAATCAAGTAGTTTGTTTGCCTATAGAAAAGTAGGTGAAACATGACATGTTTTCCAACATAAAATAACATATTTATCCTTAATACAATCACTAACCTATAATGGAGATGTTTAACAAATGATCTACTTACTGACAATGCCAAATCAGGGGAAAACATAAGGATGGAAAAGGATTCCTGAACTTTCTCAACATGTGTTTTCACAATCAAAAACTAAGTACTCTCTAGTTCCTGCTTCCTGGCACTCTGTAGCTACTTCCTGCTTCCTGGAGCTAATGATAAACACAAAATAAAAGTCTCTAACTTCAAATAATAAGTCTCTTTTTCCATAGTCGCGGGCCAGACAAGTCGACTTTCGGTCCGGATTGTCTACTACGTCTGGTATTCAGGCGCTGAAATTTTGTTGAAGGAAGTTGGGGGGAAAAACGGGCGGATATCCCGTCAAAATTCCGTGGAGAGTAGTAGACAGTCCAGACCGGAAGTGATGCGTTTTTTTAAGAACTTCCTTTTACAAATTCTAAGCGGCTGAAGTCCAGACTCTCTCCTCAGTAGAGAGTCTGGCTCTGAGACTACTTTTACCAAGTAACACCACAGTGAGAATAGTTTTGTTTCCGGATTGAGGACCCAAATAGGTATTTGTGAGTGATTTAGTGATGAATTGGGAAAATTAGAGCAGTTGGTAGCACTATTCCGGTTTGGGAATCCAAATTCAGATCTAGAAAATAGTGCCTCCATGGTGCCCCCCGCTGGCAGGAAAAACCACTGAACCAATCCGGATTGGAATCCGGAATCCATATTTCGGATCCGGAAATTGAATCTGGATGCATGTCTAATCAAGTGTCTATAAGTGGAATTAACATCCACATTAGGTTCCGTTTCCATCCCCAGGGCCATCGAATCCGTCATTGCACCTAAAACCATTCAAAAAGTGAATAGGGTCGGCCAAATGCGTATCTAGAAATGCTAACCCAGCCTAGCCACCCCAGCCTAACCACGCCTAACCAGCCTAACTACCCAGATTCCATTATCAAGATGCCTGAGTCATGCTGGGAGTTTTCTACTTTAAACGCAAAGGCTTTGAGGTGACTGTTGACTGTTTAACCAAGACCTTGAGTGGAACACAGCCAGAATGTTGAACAAGGCAATTGATGGAAGATGTTGCTGCTGTATTAACTGGTTTTTATTGCTCCACGGTCCTCATGGGTGACATTAAACAGATGGTGTCATCATCCGCATGCCAAATCACACTCGTTCAAAACGAATGAAACAACCCTGGCAAGAAGGTGCAAACTGTTCCCTCGTCTTTGAACAATGAACATTCAGCATCAGCAGGGTTTTACTTTAATTGCATTGGATTGATTTACTGTAGATTGCATTATAGGTAATGTTTGTGAAATCATGATTTAACAACACTTGCTTTTGTTCTCACAAGAAAACATTGATTATGTTACAGAACCATCATATATTGTATTCTCCTTAATGGTAAATAATGAGCATTGTTAAGGGATAGATTGCTTATGTAAAATGACCAGGTGTTTTGAAAAGCACTTCCAAATAAAGGTTTATCTTATTATTAGACCGTTTGGTTTGATATTAGATGTCCTAACTGGGCAAGGGCAAGCTCTTCTCTTCTTTCTCCTCACGTCTTGCCTCCCTGTGAACAGCATGATAATATACAACAGACCATTACACTACTGCGTTTTTGCCGAAAAAGACCTAGGCTACGTTTTCCCCTAGCAATTGCAAAAAACTAACCTCAAACCTGGAGGCCTTGTCCTAATCTGCATCCACTTCACTATCCCCTCCTATCTGTAGTAGCCTTGCTTTATGATTGTTGGGTTGAGGGGCCAGGCTCTGTAGACAGCAAGGACAATGACTTAAATAGACTTGTAAATCTAGCCTAGCATTGTAATGTAATTCTGTAATAAACAGAATCAAAATTGCTGAGAGTCACTAATGTGTAAGTATTTGCCAATTTAAAGCAGTTCATTAGTAATTCAAATTAGCCAACCAATGTCTACCTCACTCACTCACTCACCATCAATAGCATCCTTGGGGTGGGGGTCTGGGTCAGAGGAGGCCACAGCTGATTCTGGAGTAGCAACACATAAAGGTTTAGTTGTTCCATTACATATTGCTTTTGTGCACATTTAAGCTTATGTTTTATGGAACAACTGATGAAGAATTAACCTACCTTATCAATATCATAGGTCTAGGCAAACAGCTTCCCTTTATTCCTGTAATGAGGGCAAGCTGTACAATTAGCCCCAGTTCAGTGTTAGCTAACAAGACTCATGTTAACAGGCTAACGTAGCAGTTTAGTTTTGAACAGTCATGTAAGAATGGAACCAGGCCAGGTCCAGCCTGGCTTATGTGCGTGGCTGGCTTGTTTCTGTTCAGGACTGGTAGGATGGAAGCTAGTCATACCACTAAAATAGCTGTGAATTGAAATGACATGAAATAATGTCTGATAAATTAAGATGGGTCTTGTCGCCTGGACACATCAGTTCCAATGCTAATCCAGCACAATAAGAGCGGGGTAGCCAGTTAGCTCATGAGCTCACAACAACTAGCAGCAGCTTCCATAACATTAATGGTAGCGGTCAGTGGCTAAAGCAGTTACACTGATGATTCCTGTAATGTTAGCTATTTTGCTGCAATTGGTTCAACTTCTGTTTCTGGACAAAGGTAAGGGATAAACCTAGATAACACGGCTAGTGGACCTACAGCAGGTCCCCAATGGACGAATTGGCGGACCTCCGGCGGAATATAACACAAGGCTAGTGGACCTACAGCGGGTCCCGCTGGCAGACCTCCGGCCGAATCCGCTGGCGGGTTCCTGGCCATTTGCAAATCGAATGGCAAGCGAACCTCTGGCAGATTATTAGCGTCAGGGACAGCGGTCCGCTAGTAATCCGAAATGCTCCCGCTATTGCTCCACCACCATTCCACCGGTAGTAAGTTGTCTATATCCTAGGCCCATTGGCTCTAGGCTTATGGATTTCTATTGCTAAATTCATTTACTTTAAACATTTTTTGGTAACCCTTTCTTTCATAGTCCCCCAATTACTAAACACTTACCTGGTAAATGCATGCAAAGTATAGTCTAATATATAATGGGTAATTACTGAGACACCTATACTGTAGGTATAATTTCAAAACAGGAGTATTTCAAATGTTCAATAACTGCACATAAATTCAATAACTGACATAGCACCACCAGGTAACCACATTTGTACATAACTTCTATAACATCCAGTGACCAAAATAAATCATAATGCTCATATTTATTAAAATGCTTTGAGTTATATTAATTATAACTGGATCCACTCAGGAATATGGGAGTGGGACCGAGAACAGGAGGAGCAGAAAACAAAACAGAGTTGCATACACAGAGAAACATAACAGTAAGCACAAGTCTAGTATATCAATGGGACTTGTAATTGGTCACTTACTTGGTCACCCAGTTTCTGCAATCAGTTTTACAGTTAATTCATCTGCAAAACACTGTACATTTCCTTAAAAAAAAAAAAAAAAAAATGCAGACTTGTTTTACATCACAGTCAGCCCAGTGTCGGGCCGTGGAACCAGGTGCTCCTAAGCAGTTCTGTATTTTGAGTTGCTGTTGAGCTAGGAGTGATTCTGCTAGCCTCTTGCGCTGCCTCCAGCCACCTTCCCTGTCTGACGCCCCCTTCAGGTACTTGGTAGCCTCCTGCTGCAGTGCCTCCTCAGTGGTTCCCCTCGTGACTGGGTTTTTCTGCATAGCCCCTAAGAGGGATAAAGAAGATATTAGCTCAGAAACACATTTCTGCTTTATTGGCACAGCGACAGTAGAAAAGGACAGGGAAGTTGGGAGAGGAGGGGACTGACATCTTCATGCTCCGAAGTACACATTAATTCGGGGCATGCTTTAAATTCTAAACATGATTTATTTACAACAGACTATTACATTACACCAGGGATTCTCAACCTTGTGTAAGGCCCACTTCTGATTGTTAAAATTCTGAGGACTTAATGGAAGCAGATCCTGATCCACCCCTTGGAGAATTTTTCACTATTTACTCCATTATCTAGACATTGAAAGTGAAAACAACACAACCTCTGCACTTGTTTTATTCCAGATCACAGGAACATAGTGGTCGGTGATCAGCCCAGAGAGGAATGAAGGTCACGTGGGAAAAGACAAAAGACACAACCCATGCATTATCAATTGTGTTAGACTCACTGACATGAAAAGTAGACACTACCATTACTTAAAAATATGTAAACTTTATAAACTTGTGATCATGATCATGATGCCGACTCCAGTTTCTTAAGTGAGAGGAGAGCTTGCATGCACTCGTTGCATGCAAGCTTTCCTCAGTTGTGACAATATTACTACTTTTTAAACCCTTAATAAGCATTACTTGACCTTTCAATTCTCTTCACTTGCACAAACAGACAGTGAGTGTGTGGTCTCTGAAATAATAAAGAAATATAATATATAACTAACAGAAATACTTACACAAATAACTAAATAGCCTAACTCAAATACTCATTTAATTGCTGAAACTGAACAAGGAACACCATCTATCTAAGCCTGTTGCTGCCCTCCTGTGGCCGAAAATGGTAAATGCAGTCTATCACCGGTAATGCACGTTTTGTAGCCAACTAACAAGAACGTGGACTAAATCATAGGCTAACGTTACGTTAGCTAGCTAACATTAATGCTAGTTAGCTAACCTAAATGTGTCAGCTAGCTAAGATAGCTGCCGTAACGTGAACTAGCGTTAACATTTGAGTAGCAAATGTTCCCTCAATACACCGGACATTTTTAAAAACATGTTTTATGTGATGTTTGTATACAGCTTTACATTTTGAACCAGAATTGACTTGACCTGTCCAGGGCGTCGTGTTGAGCTGGTCGTCAGCCTCCAGTGATGGTTACAGGCGGAATTTTGACGGTATCCCAGCTGAGTTCCACCATGGGAAAAGGAACAGGGGAGGTCCATGCAAGCAGAATTCTGACGGTATCCCAACAGAGGTCCACATGAGTTTTACCATCAGAAAAACAACAGGGCAGGGCGTCAGCGAATGCGAGTGGACCTCCGCTGGAGACCGCTACCGACTCGCCAGCAAAAATTCTCCAGCTGTTTAACAACGGTGCCCCTCTAGACACCCCACAGTAGAAACACTCCAGCAGATTGTCACTCTGATTCTGATGGAGGACCGATATCTGTGTACTATCTGGGAAAAGGTTGGAGTGAAAGAATAAACGTGTGGAGGTTTGGGGTATAGTCCCATAAAATCATCCCTCTCCGGTCTTGAACCCCGATCTACCGGGTGGGAGTCCAATACTTTCACCGCTACTCTACTTGTGCAGTGGAGATCAGCGAGTTGATTTTGGTGGTGTTCTTCATTTTGGTGTGCTGGGACTACTGCCTCTTGTGGTGCCAACAGAGAAATGCAGGTCAACATTGACCGGAGGGAGGGAGGGAGTGACAACCGGACAAACGCTATCCTAGGTGCTGGCTTACAGCCATGCACAAAAAGTCCAAAGAACTCAGGTAGTGCTACAGTAAATTAAACATCTGTGCTTTGGTTGTCATCTTTTGTGAGAGTGTGTGCGATTGCATATTTTTCGTTTTTGTTGAACTAACTTTATAGGGTAGGCTAGAGTTGGAGGGTTAGCATGGTGCACTCTAGTCCCTGTCCTCCTAGACGTTCTCGCGACCCTACAACGGAAGCTTTTATACAACGTCTGTCCTGATAGGAAAGACTATGCCAGGAAGTCCTGCCTCCGAGGATATATATATCTGGTGTCACCGCGCCAACGTCATTCTCGCTTTCTTCCCCGAAAGAACTGTGTTGACCTACGCTTGAAGATCGGCTTTGTTCTAGGTACTGTTTGCTCTACAACTCGCAGGCGGATGACTGGTGACTGTTTTCCTGTCAAAGAGAGCGGGTCAGAATCCTCTTGAACTTTGCTGTCTCTGTGAAGCTGCTATTTTAGCTGCTAGCTACAGAGAGCTAACCTTCGTGGGGCTCTTGTCTGTTGCTACTTAGCCACCAGCTATCTAGCACAGAACTGTCGCACGAGATTTACCTTCACCCGGGGTCTCTTGACAGTTGCTATTTTAGCCAACGAGCTAATCTAGCACCGAACAGTTAAAAGCACTACTGTCACACAGAACTTACCTGTCAGGGGTTCCCTGGCAGGTGCTACAGAGAGCTAACCTTTCTGGGGCTCTGCAACTAGGGCTGGGTATCGTTAAAATGTTTTCGATACGATACCTTTTTCGATACCTTGAGTTCGATACCGATGCCAAAACCGATGCCTTTTTAGATACCTAGACTAATAAAAGCACCTGAAAATGTTTTTACCCTTATGAAAGTTCATAAACCTCTCCACTGTGTTGGATGCGCTCTCCGCTCAGCCCTTCGAGCCGCTGGAGAGTGTTGACATGAAGGTTTTATCTCTTAAAAGAGCGCTGTTGTTAGCTCTGTCAGCCCGATGTGCATGAATTTTGGTGCTAGGTTATCAAGGGTTAACCCGCGTCTTACTCCTGCGTTCATGCCCAAAGTCATGTCCGCTCCCAACAGTATGACTGTGGAGCTACAGGCTTTCCACCCCCATCCTTTCTCCTCGCCTGAGGACCGGAGGCTCAATTGCCTATGTCCTGTACGAGCGTTACACACGTGGATAGGACCAGTGCAATTAGACAGAGCTCCCAGCTCTTTGTCTCATGGGCTCATCCTCAGGTGGGGAAGCCTATTTCTAGCCAGAGGCTACCACACTGGATTGTGGATGCCATTTCTATGGCTTATGGGTGTAAAGGCATACATCCCCTGGCTGGCCTCAGGGTGCATTCTACTCGGGGGGATGGCTGCCTCTTGGGCAATGTTCAAGGGTTTGTCAGTACAAGAAATCTGCGCAGCGGCGAGTTGGTCTACTCCCCACACGTTTGCCAGATTTTACCGACTGGATGTGACTGCGCCATCTGTGACTCATGCAATGTTAGGTGTCGGCTCTTAGGTGGACGGCTGTCGGTCCCCAGCCACTCCACTCTCCAGACTCAAATTTTAACTTCTCTGCAATACGGGAGTGTTTTTTTTTTTTTTTTGCTTTGTTATGTTGTTGTTGTTTTTTTTTTTTTGGGGGGGGGGCAGTAATGCAGCCTGAAAGGTATTGCTGTTTGTAAATAAAATTATATTAAAAAGATTGATTCAAGATCATTTTCAAAGAATAGAAAAGGAATCAGAGTAGTGCAGGCGCGCCGCTCCTGAACCGAACCGAGACGTCCGTACCGAGGTACGTACCGAACCGTGATGTTTTTGTACCTTTACACCCCTATGGCATTCATTCCACTGAAACAAGTCAGCACCGACCTTTGCCCATGGTCTGTCTGGGAAGTCTGTTGGCAATAGCGGCTCTTTGGGGTTGTTTCTCAACCACTTTCTGAAGCTGTGCAGACAGTCCCGGCCACCAGACAGACTGTTTAGCTCTCTCACGGCACTTCGCTATCCCTATCCCCCGCTATGTTTGTAGCAGCCTGGGGATGACTAGCCTACTTCCTTTTAGTAGTAGTCCATTCTCAACTGTTAGCTCTCCAGCGAACTGTGCATACGGGAGGAAGGCTCAGTCTATTGTGTGTCTATCTGGCCAGCCCTCAACACAGTACTTTTTTGACTTGGCTCAGTATTTCATCTCGTTCTTGATGTTCTCTTATTTCCTGTAGCCTTTTTTCTGTGGCTGGCAGGGTTGACATGACCATGTTTAGGTTCACCTCCTCCTCATGCTCCAGCTGCTCTATCTCTCTCTGAACGGTGCCCTTGACAGCACATCTTCCATGGCTAACTTCTTGCCTGCCAAATGAGAGATGGAGTAGCAGAAAGCCATCAGCCTCATCCTGAGTCTCTGGATTCGTGGCGGGAGCTCGTCCAGGCTTTTGGATCCTAGTAACGGAACCAGAGGCTTGTGGTCTGTTTCAACATGGAACGTGATCCCCACCAGGAAGTCAGAGAATCGCTCACACGCCCATGTAATGGCTAAGGCCTCTTTTTCAATTTGTGCGCATCGTGAGCATTGTGAGCCATACGCGACTGGCTTGAGCTGGCCGTCCTCTTGTCTCTGGAGTAGCACGGCTCCCAGTCCAAATGATGATGCATCAGCTGAGACGACTGTCTCCGCTTTTGCGTTGTAGAGCGCCAGCCCTGGTGGCGTGCTCAGCTCCTCCTTGATGCTGTTGAATGCTTTCTGTTGATCATGGCCCCACTGATACACGTTCTGCTTCTTTAACAGGTCCCGGGGCGGCTGCGTCTTTTCTGCCAGATGAGGTAAGTACTTTCCAAGGTGATTCACCATTCCCAGGAACCGACTCACTCCACCCACGTCTGTGGGCTCCTCCATGTCTCTAACTGCTCTTACTTTGGTAGGGTCTGCTCTCACGCCAGCCACATCTATGATCTGTCCCTGAAATTTGACAGTCTTTGGAGAACTCACATTTCTCACCTCTCAGCGTGACACCTGCCTCCTGCAGCCTCCCCAGCACCGCAAGCAGTCATGTGTCGTGCTGGGCCTGTGTGTCTCCGTACACAAGCACGTCGTCCATTTGGCACAGGACGCCGTCGAGACCCTCCAGTATCTGGGACATTCTCCTCTGGTAGTGTTCGGGTACAGACGATATGCCAAAGCAGAGGCGGTTAAAGCAGAACCCCCCGAAAGGTGTGAGGAATGTTGTGAGGCGGGCAGACTCCTTGGCAAGGAGAATCTGCCAAAATCCTGAGTTCGCATACATTTTTGAGAAAAGCTTGGTGCCCTCTAGCTGTCCAAGTGTGTGTTGGACTGACGGGAGCATGCGTCTTTCCCTCTTGACTGACTGATTCAGTTTGGTCAGGTCTACACAGATGCGCACCTCCTCTCTGCCCGTCTTTGGCACAGTAACCATTCCGGCACACCAGTCCGTGGGTTGCTCAACCCTCGAGATTACACCCAGCTCTTCCATGCGAGTGAGTTCCTGTTTTACTTTGGACATGAGAGGCAATGGGATTCGTCGTGGAGTTGATATGGAGAATGGCTTGGCATCTGCTTTCAGCTCAATTCTGTATTCTCCCTCCAGCTTGCCTAACCCTTCCAACAGTGTAGGAAACTTCTGTTTGACTCTCTCCACAGAGTCCAGTGACACAGCATCTACCCTGGCAACTAAGCCTAGTGCCTGGATAGCTGGACCTCCCAGTAAGCTAAACTTCAGACCAGGAACTACATAGACTTCCTGTGTGGTGCTCTTACTGTCCGTTCCTATGGTAGCTGTGAACTTCCCCTTCACTGTGATAGTCTGACCTGGACCCTGCAGCACTCTCTTTGCCCTTTCTAGCTCTGGAAATGGCCCCTTCTGAAACACTTCTTCTGACAGCACCGTTACGTCTGCCCCTGTGTCTATTTTGAATACAGCTGCGTGGTCATTTACCTTTAGTTTGATTAGCCAGGGTGTACTATCTGCCGCTTCTGAGTTGACTGAGCCTAGAAATGCTATTTCCTCATCTGCTGTGTTTACTTCACTAACCGTTCCTGACCTGCACACTTTTGCATAGGGTCCCTTTCTTTGACACTGGTTGCATGCTGCATCTTTAGCTGGGCACTGACTTTTACTGAGTGCTGGTGTTCTAGCACACCACTTGCACCGTGTATGATCACCTGGCTGTGTCTGATTCTGATAACAGCTTTTGTCATTTGTTCTAGCCTGCCATTTCTGTTGTCTTTCTTTACCTTTGTTAAGCTTCTGTTTTGTTTGAACACTGTCCACATTTGTAGCATCAGCCTTGAAGTTACTCTTCAACAGGTCTTGTTGCTTTTTCACTACTTCGCTCTGACGCACGCGGGTTACCGCTTTCTCCAACGTCAGCTTTGGGTCCAGTTGAAGTTGCTCCGACAGCCTTTTGTCACGCAAGCCCACAACAAGTCTGTCCCGGACCATTTCGTCGTGCAGCTGTCCGTAGCCGCAATGCTCTGACAAACAATAAAGTGCTGTTATGAAACTGTCAACCGTCTCTCCTTGTTCCTGTTGTCTCTGGTTGAATTTTGCTCGCTCAAAGATAATATTTCTCCTGACGATGAAATATCCATCTAGCTTCTCTTTGACACGGCTGTAGGGGCCTACACGCTCGCCTCTTCCTCCGACATACGAAGTGAGGTCACCATATCTTCCGCCTCATCCCCCATAGTATAGATTAAAGTGTTCACTTGATTCTCATCCACTTGTAGTTCTAAACCCGATGCAATCCTGAACCTCTCAAACCTTCGAATCCACTTGGGCCACTCTTCTGGCTTTGTGAAGTCGAACTTGGGTGGTGGGGGAACTTGGAACCGATCCATTTCTGCGCGCTCAACAATGAGACTCGCTAGCTAGCTACTATTGGCGCGCTAGCTAGGCTAATGAACTTGGACTTCAAACGTGAGCTGTAATCTAATCTCACTAAAATTTCCGTGAGTTCTCTCCGGTTATCTCGACTAAAACTTGTTCTCGCTCGATAAACCGAAGTATTCTGACACCATGTAGCGTTAGGTTGGCCTAAACTTGATGAGTAATAATGAACCGATGTCCACAGTGTGTTCTCTTGAAGCCTGACTTTATTCCACTCCCTGGTTTACAGCATGCCCCGTCTCACCACTAGGAGGTAACGTAACATTGGGTGTCCTGTTAAAAGGACAATGCTCGTTTTTGACAACCTGGACCTTATTTACGACATATTATAAGACGTTTGACTCACCGAGATCACTTTGGTGTAGTTCGGAGGCATGTAGAAGAAATTTAAAATCCAGCGCGAGCCAGTATATCCATGTAATGGCGGTGGTCGGGGCACTTAGAATGCAGTTTCTAAAAATCGATTTTCTGCCGCGAAACGGTTGTTTTCATCAATCTGTCTTGATGAATCGCTAGTTGTGCTTACATAGAGCATAGGCCTGTTGTGGTTTTCACATGCCATGATCTTTAGAAACGTCTTTTGAAACAAAATAGCTTCCTCACTTGCTCCAGCACTAATGCGCACAGCTCGCAATCGTTGCTCCAGCACGCTGTGCGCATGCGTGCTGGAGCAAGTGAGGAAGCTATTTCGTGTCTAAAGACGTTTCTAAAGATCATATTACAGAGGCATGTGAAATACCACAACAGGCCTATGCTCTATGTTAGCACAACTAGCGATTATATTATATCTATCTATTTATATAATATCTCGGGGAGGGTCAAAGACATTTTTATTTCTGAGCACTGTCAAGTCCTCCAGTGAGTGACCCCCTAGATGCCGAACAGTCCCTAATGGATTAGATTGATATTGCAAAGCGCACCAATTACCAAACCATCTTTCCTGTTCTAATAACCCCCCTCAAACTGATGTAATTCTTACATCAGTTTGTCCAACAGAGTTTGAAATGACGTCTAATGATGAGAACATCAGACCTGATGTAACATGATGTAAAGATGTTCTGTTCTCGTGCACTCAGGCTTCTCAATGTTTAAATATTGGGCAATTAACATTAATTTACTCCCTTCTCATGCATTTATTAATGGAGGCTGCATCTTCAACAGTATCACTTGCGTGCCAGTAGAAGCAGACTGATACAGTAGGCCTAGGGTTATTTTGGGAGCTGCAGAAACATGGTGACAACAAGGCGACCTTCTGTCAGTACTGGAAATATGTGCAGTTGAGAGGAAGCGTTCATCAAGCAGACCCATAGGTTAATGTAGATAAAGAATGATTGAAATGTAATTTGTTATAGCCTGGTGCTATAAGGCCTGATTGGTGGAGTGCTGCAGAGATGGTTGTCCTTCTGGAAGGTTCTCTCATCTCCACAGAGGAATGCTGGAGCTCTGTCAGAACAGAACATCTTAACCCGTTCAAAGGAACATTTTCCATACAGAATTAACTAAATTATCCACACAGGACGCAGACTTTCAATGTGGTGTGGATGCAAGATATTTAAAGTTGCACATCAATAGCCTGAAGAATGTCTTATACAAGATCTACCACAGGACATGCTGCCAGACAACCTCTGAAGTGAAAAGCCTAGCTCCAGTGATAACACAAAGCTAGCAGCAGATGAGACAGGCAGCCAGTGAGTCATTTCAGTACAATGCACTCTTTGGGTTGACACTCACAGGCTATGTGGATGGAGCAGATCAATAAAGCCAACCTAGAAGAGAAGACGAGAGAACTAGGCTTTGTGGTTATTAAGACAGACTGCTCCCTCGCTGGAGTACTTCATTTGCCCTTGGAGTATCAGATGTAACTTAATTCCCTTGTTTTAGAGTTTGTTATATGGAGGGAAAACTAAATGTTCAGTCCAAAATTATGCACCCTCACAGGTTTCAATTTGGTACAATTGAATTTCAAAGACACATCTGATTGAATATATCAGCCCTGAGAGCTTTTTAGGATTCACATTTACAGCATAAAACCAAAGGCACTTTGGGTCAGATAAATGGAGAACCATGCACTGCAGGCATATTATTTCCATGAATAGAGAGCAAAAACTATACTAAAGATTGTGTCTTAAATGACAGAATGGGAAGTTGCTTATTCTTATCTGGCAATAGAGCCTTTGAAATCTGATCAAATGTAGGCTACTAGATGGCGGTCATTTCAGTTCCCTTGCTTCTCCTGTGAAAACCTGACAGTGCTTTCAGGAAGTATTCAGACCCCTTCACCTTTTACACTTTTTGTTACAGTAGACTTATTCTAAAATTGTCTACACACTACCCAATAATGACAAAGCAAAAACCGGTTTTTAGAAATGTTTGCGAATGTGTGTATATATATATATATATATATATATATATATATATATATATTAGGGGTGTGCCGGGAGCCCCCTATTTGTATTTGTATTTGACAGCTAATTATTCGGATTCGTAGTCGTATTCGGAAGTGGGCCTTTTACCTTTTACCAGCCCATGCCATATCAGGATGTGATACTGTAGCGTCGTACTATGGTTTGGGAAAAGGCTCTGTCATCAAAGCCCTGAAAGCTGGTTACGATCTATCAGCTATTGGCAATGTGGATGCACCATTCCAGCAAGTCCTTAACCAAGCCACTGCCTTCATCTCAGCCTGTTATGGCATAACGGAGAGCATGAACATGACACACACAAGGCTACTTGTCTAGGGAAAAAAGAACGGGAAAGGACACATCTTCACTAAATCTTGCTGCTATACCTCCAACAAAGGAAGAGTTCACTGAAAATGTAGAGGGCCCACTTCCAAGCGTACCTGTGGCGAAATCTCAATAACAATCTGCCACCTGCAATGAACCCAGAGGAATTTGGATGGAAAAAGGACACCAGTAACAGGGCACTGATCCCAATCCACCTACCAGAAGATGTCAAACTTGTTCCAGACTACATCCTGAAGATAATCCGGTGTGGCTGCAAGAGTGAAACTCCTCGTAGCTCCAAGAAATGCAGCTGTAAAGTGCATGGTTTGCCATGCACAACGTTCTGTACATGTTTCAGGGTAGGATGCTTAAGACCCTAATACGTAATATTATTACCATAACTTATTGGGGCATAAATTGTGCTTCGTTGCCCATCCATTTTTTTTGCCTCCGCCCACCCACCAGGTGATTTCTGGCTACGCCTCTGCAGTAAACATTTAGAATACATGACCTCCTTTATTAATAGTCATTGTAGATGATCCATTTGATGCATTTAATCCTATAATGCATGCAATATCATAAGTCTATTTTTGTGTGATTTTGGCATTTTCGCGCATGAAGGGGTTAATATCTGAAAATGCTCAAGGGATATCACCGAGCACCCTCCTGTATTTTGAAGAGGTACCCCCAAGCTACAAGAAACGGCAAAGAAAAAAATTCCACCCGACAAAACAAGATTCAACCCCATGGCTTCCGGACTAACCCTAGCCCAGGATCTCAGACTGGGGCAAAGGTTCACCTTCCAACAGGATGACCCTAAGCACACAGCCAAGACAACAAAGGAGTGGCTTGAACCTGATTGAAAATCTCTGGAAAGACCTGAAAATAGCTGTGCAGCGATGAACTCCATCTAACCTTACAGGGCTTGAGAGGATCTGCAGAGAATAATGGGAGAAATAGCCCAAATACAGGTGTGCCAAGCTTGTAGTGTCAGAAGACTTCAGGCTGTAATCGCTGTCAAACGTGCAACAAAGTACTGAATAAAGGGTCTGAATACTTGTAAATACTTTGTAAATATTTCAGTTCCAAAAAATAATTTGCAAACATTTTAAAAAAAAAAGTTTTTTTGCTTTGTCATTATGGAGTATTGTGTATGGGGTATTCGATGAAGGGGGAACAATTTTAGATTAACGTAGCCTGACAAGATGTGGAATACGTGAAGGGGTCCGACTACTTTCTAAATGCACTGTATACCTCTGGAATAGTTCTTACTTAGCTTCCTAGAAATAAAACATGTAGGCTAAGCATAGCCATGGTTCTCAATAGCTATTTCCAGATCCATCCATGTGGTTTAAGCCAAGGCTACTACAGCCAGGCCTAATGGACCCCTGCAGAAAAACGAGATGCATTGTGGGCAGTTCCAAAAAGAAGCCCTGAGGGCACCGAGTGCTGATGTGAGCTAAGGCCAATGTTGGCTCAAAGTTTCATAACCATTCGCTTGTGTGTGTGTACTGACAGGGGAATGACCTTTTGCTTCCAACAGAAGACAACTAAAACCCTTTACATCTATAAATTGACAGAAGTGTCACCCTATTGTCCAGGTTATTTCTGTATGTATGCATGTGTGAACAGTATATGTGTGTGTATATATATATATAATTGCTTTTTTCCATCTTTAAAACATGGCAAAATGACAAAGACAACAGGCGCAAGCAGATCCCTCTCGATGCTTTGACACACTTGGGGTTCAATCAGTACCTCATGTGCACAGTAGATGGCGCCGGTGATCTGTGGCGACTGTCTGCTGCGACTTGGACTGCTCCAGCATCGAAACGGGACATAGTAATACTAACCCTGCCTGCATATTGTGTCCCTGCCTGCATATTGTGTAGCTTACAGTATGTGCTGCCCAGTCACGACCAAACCATATGTAAAGAGCACATCTCTGGCAGCAGACTTCGGTGACGGGAAGTGTTAGTCCTTGAGAAAACAGCTTTTTATCAAATAGGATTTTATTTAAAATTCACATATGCCCAGTGTATTGTGCATCATCCAGTACTGACTTATATAAAGGTAATAAAATGGAGTAGCGTTCATACGACTCATTGTTGCAATACAGGTAACATCAAGCTGGAGAGACAGAAAGCATATTTTTTCTCCACGAAAATAAATTACCACAAGGACACACTTTTGTTAAGACTTTTTACCAATGGCACTCTTGGCAGTATAATCTACTCTGACATCCAACATCGTGTTCCAACACTTCAATTCGACAGAACTCTGGAACAAACACACAGAACACACTTTGACCAAGGAACCAATTTCCATCTGGTGTCAACATAGAAAAACACATTTGTATGCAGTGCACAAGTAAGGCTTTGTAGCTGCGTTGCCATCTCTGGTGTCTTCTTTTTCTTCAAGTTTCTGTAGAGACTGTAGTCCTTTGAAATGTCATAGGATCTCAACCTCTCGTCTGTCCCTGAAAGACCACCGTCTCTGTCTGTGGAATTGTAGAAGGATGTTCTTACACCCCAGACAGTTTAGTACACCAACTACGCAGATAAGCAGGGGCTTTCCAGAACCACCAGCTGTATAGAATATGGTAGGGTACTCCAAGGAACTGAGTGCTGTTACGCAAGAGGCATTCGAGGGCGTTCTATCGTACAGCTGTGTACTGCCAAGTAAGTGGGTTTATCCGGTTAGGTCATTTAAACGTCACTAAGTGGTTGTTTGACCGTCTGCCTATATAAGTCTATATGGGCTGGTTGTGAGGCTATACTGTAGCTGGATGACGCTGGGGAGAGTGGCTGGCCACGCTTGCATGGCACTCGGGAGTGTGTGGGACTGTGTGGCAGCGGGAGGTTTGGGATGAGGTCAGTGCTGCTGGTGGCTGGTCTCCGCCCCGGCCCCGGCCTCGGGCTCCTGGTACATGCGGCTGAGGTGTTTGACCAGGCCCTCCAGCTCGGGGTTCCCCCCCAGCTCCCTGATCAGGCGGTAGGCGTCGGCCTCCAGGCCGCGCAGGGTCTGCCGGGTGTAGGCGAACGAACCCACCTTCTCCAGGTAGTCCACGCAGTAGCGCTTGACGTCCACGTTCTCCGTGCGCTGCCGCAGGATGTTCTGCACCTGGGTGCTCTCCGGGCGCGACCAGATGGCGTGGATGGTGGGGAAGGAGAACTTGCCCTCCGTCAGGTCCTCGCAGAAGCTCTTGTTCTCGCTGTACTCACGAGAGTTCAGGTTGGCGTAGTCGTCGCGGATCTGGAAGAAGAGGCCCAGGGCGTCCAGGAGGGGCTTGAGGTCACGGTCCCAGCTGGAGAAGAGCTGCATCAGGCCCACGGCCAGGCCGAACAGGCCCCCAGTCTTCTGGAGCACCATGGTGCGGTACTCCTGCTCGCTGGGGCAGGTGTAGGTGTCCCGCCAGTGGATGTCCAGCCCCTGGCCGCGGTGCAGCTCCAGCAGCTGGCGGGTGAACACGCGCACGGCCTCCGGGTGCTCCAGGGTCAGCACCTTCTCCAGGCCCAGGAAGTAGACGTAGTTGGCGGAGTTGATGACGGACGGGATGCCGTAGATGCTGTGGGCCACGGGGAAGCCGCGGCGCAGCTTGGAGCTGTCCTCGATGTCGTCGATCAGCAGGCTGGCGTTGTGGAGCATCTCCGTCACCTCGATGATCACCTACGCACAGGGGGGCACAAGAGGACCAAAGTAATACCCCGTTTAGGAATTCTAGGAATAATTAGGAATTCATGGAAATTAACGGGAAGAAACTGGAAAACAGAATTTCTCATTAATTCCTCTTTTCTGTTAATTCCTATTAATTCCCATAAATCTTTAAGTTTGTGAATATTCCTGGAATATTCCTGGCAACCCTATTCCTGATTAAATTCAACTGATTAAAAGACATCAGTTTGCTGAAGATTGTGTTCATGTCTGTGTTCATGTCTGTGTCTGTGTTGAATAGTCATTAGTCGATATTAAGTCAAGGATAAGCAACAAAGGAAAATAAGTCCTCTAAGAAAGACAAAATCATTTAAAAAAACGAGCCCCTCAAGCCTTGCCTAAAGGGAAATGGAAGGGCCACAGAGTTGTTGTAGCATAGTATGCTCCCAAGTAGAATCGGATGTGTTGCAGATCTTATCCAGTAGAGGGCGCCAGGTGCAAAGGCTGCATAGCTTCAGGAGGGGAGTGTCTTTGGACGGAGAGCAGATCCGAGAGAGCAGGCAATCAGAGAATGTGGAGCCGTATTCTGGGTGGAGGCAGACGAGGACAGCCGATTCTGGAGCTCACCTGGACACAGTCCGTAAGGTCCGGCGCTGCTGATCCCATAACGATGGGATCAGCTTGAAGATGGCACCGACCAAGACAGCTATGGCGCCTCGGTGCACCCTGTTCTTTTGCACTGTCCTGTCTCGTCCCTGTACCCTGTCCAATGTTATCTCCATGTTATGCACCACTGACCGAAGGAAATTCCTAGTATGTTCAAAAACTGCATGGCAATAAACACATTCAGATTTTGATCCAGCCTGCCAGATGGACAGCAGCCCCAGCATATGGCGGCAATAACCAGGGCAGATGTGGTCACATGTTAGGGTCATTAGTGGTGGTGACACTTTCAACCCCCAAAGAGAGAGGGGGGGGGTCACAGCCCTGCTGTGTCAGCATGTTCAGATGGTCCTAGCATGACATGCTATTGACCCCCCCCCTCCCACACACACACACAGAGAGAAAACAAGCAGCAACACACACACTCCAACTGTGTCAGGGACAATGAGTGTACTACATCACAGCAGACTAATCTAGCCAGATCCCATTCCATAGTTGTAGTCGTTCAATCATAATTAAACCTACATTACAGATTATTTGTGAATAAGACTACTGTATAGGCTTCTTGTGAGACGGACACTAAAGTCCTCTTTCCCAGCTCAAAGTGGGCCTGGTCCTTCTTCCACAGCCAGGGGGCGCACCATCTGAAAACTCAACAGGCTGAACAGGAAGAGACGGAATGTGTTCTGGTGCAGAGAGAAAATGTCACACAGGCAGAGCTGGCTGTTTGCTGCTTCTTTGTTTGTTTAATAAGCTAGTCAGTCAGCCAACCAGTGAGCCAGTCAGTCTGTGAGTCTGTCAGTCTGTCCATAATCCTGACTTGCAACGGCGGCCGGAGCAGAGTGTAATGGCGCAGGCTTTATCGGGAGCTGATTTAGGAGACAAGTGGCGTGCCCGGGGAGTGAGAGCTGTTTGTGTGTGGGGCTGGGGAGCACAAAGACGGGCTCAGTGGGCTGGGCTGGAGGCCAAGGCTCCGGACGACCGTTCAGACGTTTATCCCCCAAACACAACCTTCCCCTCGGCTGGGCCCTGCTGCTCAGTCACCCTGCCACCTCACTGACACACACACACACACACACACACACACACAGAGAGTGAGAGAGAGAGAGAAATTCTAGATCTGCGTGAAAGCTACAAGTCGATGCAGAGATGAGTTGCCAGCGACGGGGACAAAGCCAAAATGTTTTCTTTGCTGCAGTGAGACGAGATTATATTCATTAAAGCCATTAGAATGAGCGCTTAGCATCAAAGTCCCTCCCTGGCATATGAAAATAGACCGAAATAAAATCCCACTCACAACATTGCCCTGGGCAACAAAAACAAAAACAAAAACAGCCATCAAGACTAAAAACTCCTTATTTCTCAGACAAATGTGTTTGGGTTCCCAGTACAAACGAGTAATGTGACCGGTAGTGTGACAGCTGCTCATGATGGGGTGTCTGCAGGCTTCTATCGCTCCTGTAGACATCCAGTGAATACAGAAGGATGTTAGCAAGCTAATTCAGTCCCCCGTTCGCCAGGCCAACAACCAGTTACCCATACGGAAGCCACAGGCATCTCCAGACCAGACAGGAGTAGTACGTTGTGATTTGATTTGTTTATTTGACATTAAAAATACACTTGTACACTAATACACTAATCTTGTGTATGACTAAAATCATAGAGGATGAACACAAAGTTAAAAACGTGTTTCCCAGTGTGGTCCTCTGACATTCAGATGGGACAGCAAGTTGGCAGTGTATGATTAAACGGACAGCATGAATAGAACTACTGTACGTGGGTCTCAGATACAGAGCAGAGTACTAAGTTGTGGGTCTAAGATATTGACACAAACAAATATCAAACAGCTTGGTACCTAGGCTTTGTTCACACGGCAGTGAAATGTGACCCAAATCTGATCTTTTTGCCTACATGCGACTCAGGTCAGATTTTTTCATGACCGTGTGAACAGCGCAAGTCACATACATGAAATCCAGATTTTTTTTAAATCCAACCTGGGTCGCTTTCAGAGGTGGTATTATATCGGATACATGTCTGATGTTTTGCAATGCACCTGCCGTCTGAACAGTCATGTCGCGTTTAATGCTACTTTTACGTCTCTAGAGCGGTGACTTGCAAATTCGTGAAGCGTTCCACTGTGGTGTGCTTGTGCAGCATACTGCACGTCACAAGACGATCCTCATCCTTCTTCTCGTTATCATTTGCTCATACCGTCGCCGGCTTCCACTGCACAAATAGCCTACTTGAAAATCAAGTAGTTATCAGTTGTGGTTGTAACGTTATCATGGATGTATTAATAGAACGTTATCCATGGTTAACGTTACTTCCGTAAACAGTGCGCGTGACGTCCTGACGTCTTTGTTATTGTTCCTCTGCACATGCGGGTCTGTTCAGGGCCGTGGGCTGTTCACACGGCAGTCAAATATAGGTTACATTTAAAAAGTCATGTGAACAGCTAAACAAAAAAATCGGATCCGTGTAAAAAAAACGGAATTGAGCATTAAGACGTGTGCCGTGTGAACTAAGCCCTAGACTTGCCGCCAGGGAATCACTTGGCATTTCACTTGTGGGCATCAGCTAGGCCTGGGCACTGAGCTCTGGAGAGTACCTGGCCGTAACCTCCCACATTCCCAGCCTCCTCACTGCAGAGGGCACTCAGATCCCCCCCCGCCGAGACGCTCCTCCACTTTACATGGTCTTCCTTTTGTTAGAGACACCAACAGGCGGCTTCCTGCTTTCTATAGACCAGCCACACACAAAAAGGGCGAGCCTGGAACCACCCAGAGGCAGCCCGGAACCATTGCTACCTAGATTTCCCAGGCAGGCAGCAGTCAAAAGAATAATAATGCTCTTCCAGTCAGCAGTCAGTCATGCATCATCAACAATTGACCTGATGTTCACTGGCGGGGAGGTGAGGAGGAGACAGATGAATATGGAATCGTGGTGGTGGGGTGATGGGAGAGCTAATGCCCAGATGAATCAAGATATGGCCGAGCCAGTCCCCGGCCGCATCGGTGATGGGGAAGTCTGCCTGGCAGCCGCTTGTTAGCGGCGACACCGAGTGCGCTCAGTCTAGATGATGGGTTCAGCGAGAGTTTACAGCCAAATAAACCTTGTCACAGCCGCAGAGGAAAAAATAAAGGGGGGTGAGAAAGAGGGGGGAGGCTGCACTTCTTTCAACATTAAAGTCAGGCAATGTAATCTGCTTGGCTGCTTGTGCACAAAAAGGAATATCTTAGGTTAGTCTGTGATGTGGACATGTCGGGGGCCTGGTAACCCCCCCCAACACACACACGTCTAGCCTCCTAGTCACGTTGCCTGAAGAGTGAAGCCGTGCATTCGAGGAGGCGGTTCCTACTACTGTAGGCTATATTCACACTGAAAATGAATCTGAGATGGGCACATTTGCAAGGATCCTCGATCTACTACCGTCCTCCACATGGCCAAAGACCAGGAAGGCATGGAGGGGAGCACATTCTCACACGCACGTTACTCTCACACATGCGCACACACACACACACTACTATCGCACGCACGCGGTCCCAGGGGGGAGTATTAGGAAACACACAGACTTGGGGCTGTGTGGCAGGTACCGCCCGGTAACCAGTAGATCCTGGGAAATTCATGCCGAGCTAGCATTACCGACTTTCTCTCTCCCTCTCTCTGTGGAGGGGATTGCAAAATTTCGGGACAGAGAGGGACCTGTTGAACGGCAGACTTAATGTGATCTGACAAGCTCAGCACTTAGCATATAGCGCTAGGAGGAGCAGCTGATTTCCAAAGACAGCCTTATCAACATGGCTCCCCTCTGACTCTCTCCCCCGCCCACTGACATTTTTGCACTAAATTGATTACTGCACTGACTCTTGTAGTCCTATTGCACTGCTATTTTTTGCACTGTTTGTATCACTGCACTTTAGGAGTTCTGTCATGCACTGGTGCTGCCTTGCACCTGTCCATTGTTGTATTGCTGCTAACAGTGTTGAAAAAAAATCGTATGTTTGTAAAGTAAAAAGGCAATAAACGGATTCTGAGCCTGAGCCTAAGCCTCAGTCCGGACCTTCATCAATGGATACATGGTGGCTACCTTTTAGCAACCCGAATGCTAGTCAGGTCGACGAGGTCAGCAACTTCTCTGCTTGGGGTGAGTAGTGAAGGGCGTCCTCCTAAATCGACTCTTAAGCTTCTAAATGGTTTGACAAGTGCAGACAATGTGCCCAGTCTTAGTCAAACTGTCCTGTGGCTGTAGACAACTCGATTGTGGATTATACAATTTCTACATCCACTGTAAACTTGGAAACAACATTGCAAAGTAAAGGAATGCACAGTCATTTGCTGTGAGACATGACGCTACGGAAAAGCGAGCAGCTTCCTCCTTGGTTCTTTGCTTTGTAACTTCCGTCAGGCAAAGTGATGAGGGATGGGAGGTGGTTCTCAGAGCTAAAAAGGCATGACGATTTAGTTTCAGAAATGTCAGAGAGGAATTACAAGACCTGCATCGTGTGTACAGTTTGAGGCCATCTGGACTTGCGTGGCACTTTTGCTTCCACTCTCTCTGTAATGCAACACTTAGTAAGCAACTCAATTTGGGGTAGCTGCTCTCTGAAAATGGCCGACCATGTGATGGGTTAAGTGCCAAAATCTATTACAATTGATTTTTTCTCCCCCTAAGATGACAAAAGGAGAGGAATAGAAAAGGAGGGGGGAGGGCAAAACCAGCCGGGGGGAAATGGAATGGGAGTAGGAGAGATTTCTGACTTTATAGGAAGAGTGTGCTCACTGACTGCTGAAAGGTCACATTAGCATGGACATGAGACAGACGAGGGGTGGCACGTAGCTCAGGAGGTAGAGCGGCCGGCTGGGGGTCGAAAGGTCCCCGGTTAGATCACAGCTTCTGGAGTGTGCCCAATTGTCCTTGAGCAAGACACTGAACCCCAAAAAAGGCAAAACAATTTGGTTCTCTTTGTATTCACACAGTCATCGTCAGAGGCCAGAGTCCTCTTTGCGTTCACATTGCTATACTACACACTGATTCATGGGAACTCTGACCATTTGTGGGAAATCTACAGTAGGTCCAATTGGTCAAAATGGGCATAATTCAGTTCTGTTTATAAGTGAACGGAGAAAGCTTTATGTTCGCACAGCGCTAAAAACACTTAAAAAGAACCAAACGGTGGGGTGCCCCGGTAGCTCAATAGGCTGGAATTTTTTTTTCTCCAATTTTCAATTCAGGAAAAAAAAAAAAAAGGAAAAAAAAGAACCAAATGGTTCTCTTCAGATTGGAATCAAAATCTTTGCATTCTCACTGCCCCCGTCTCATGAAAGAAGACTCAGATCACTTTCTGTTTCACTTCAGCTGAGGGCTAAAAAGAGAAGACAGTGTGAAAATGCACCATGAAGCACAAAAGCTTCAGCTTTCGAAAATGCTTTGAGACTACGATAACGCTCCAGTCCTTTCAAAGGAGATGCCCGCACTCAAACCCTCTTTTCCTACTGGTTAGCCCAGTGTTCTTAACTAACTAGAATCACTCACTTCCTCAATCGGTCATCTGAAACTGAAGTGGCATGTCTTATGATGTGTGTAGACATGAGAAAGAGGTCTAAACTAAGAATTGAGGACAGTTTTTTTTATTTTTATAAAGATGTCTATTCCCACACAGTGAAACCACAGAGGACTGCCACTATTCTTTCTATCATATGTTTACAGACTCCTGTATTCTGAGACTAGTCTATTCAAAGGCATGGGAATTAAACAAACCGAAATGAAAGCTTCATTTTTAAGCTTAACACAGGCCTACACACTAGTTGCCACCCTGAGAACCTCTTGAAAAGTCGAGATTCCAGAGCAAACAAATCTCTTAAGACTACCTGGCGAGAGCGTGGACATATCGAATCAATAAGTCACTCTTCAAAAAAGCAGAGAGAAGTTGAAATGCCTTCATGCATATCAATCATCTCCTTGTTGGGTAGCACCAACTGTAGACAGACCTTCACAGTCATGGTTCAGGGCAGGCTAACTAACAGTACCACATATGGCTCAATGGAAACTTCCCCCAGAGAGACATTGCAACAACATTTGAATCACTGTGCTTGATTCAAGGTAGCAGAAAAACTCCATAAAAAATGCGCTTAAGAATCATTCAGGAAAAAATAATTATTTAAATCCAAGGCACTAATTAAAGCTACTTGAGAACTCGGCACTTTGGCAGCCCCTCTGGTCATGATAAAATCGGCACTGCGTTTTAAGAACCACACTTCCCACAATCCCCCACTCACTCGCTGTAATGATGGGGATAAAAATTATAAACGTTCGTGGCGCAGACTGGATTGGAAGATTGTAGCTACTTTCTGGACGGATGGCTTCAATGCAGGTAAATACCGGTCTTCTTTATTCTATGTGCAAGTAGATTTGTTTCGCAGGGTGAAGTGTTTGTCGTCTTCCTGATATTGTGACACGGAAAACGTGTCGGTTCCATTTCCACCTCAAGATTTCCCACCCATGTACTAGCCAGTACACCGAAATACTAAAATAATACATTCACAGGGTCTCATGCAGTCTCATGTCACGAAAATTATTTTTGGGGTCTTGCTAAGGCCAATTCACAAACCAGTAGCAAGTAAAGGTGACTATTGAACTATAAAAAAGTTCTCATTGAGCTTTAACTACATCTGTCTAAATTACACCCGTCTCCACACTCCTTTTCAACATGAGCACCTCAGCGTCATCAACACCTGCTGAAGACTGGCATAGTCTTTACCTGCAGTTTGTCATCCGGTACGTCAAGCCAGTGGTTAAACGCTTGGGACAGTTTTGTCCTTACTTGTTTACCTGAAAAGACAAAAGAGGAGTCAGAACGTAAGACAAAGTGAGACAGGCGGTGCGGTGACCTAGCAGCCATTTCTCAACACTCAACAGCAGATCATGTTTCCTACAGAATCCCTTCTCCAGTACTACCAGCCAAGGTCTCATCGATAAAACAAAGGGGCGAGGTACTAGAGATGTAACGGTATGAACATTTCACATCACGATTATCGCAACCAAAATTATCACGGTTATCAGTATAATCATGGTATTGTTCAAATGTGCTGAAAATGTTCAAAAACTACCGATACTGACACTGAAATCATTTCACCAAGTTTTATATTGAAGACCAAAAATAAAATGAGCAATTCACACGTTTTGCTTGCATATACATTAAAATAATGCGTCTTTGAGACTTGCTAGTTTTGGTTGATGCTGGACAGTATTTAGTGAGTTTTTCAAAGCGTAATCAAACACCGTTTTAATGATAGAGGGCGCCTCACCGTCAACCTTGCAAAGTGTGAGTTTGCGAGGGCGACGTACTCGGGTCGAGTGGTCGGACAGGGTTCGCAGGTGGATGCTAGTCACATGGGGGCGGTTCTCCAGCAGGCTGGCGAGTTTGGAATAGAGACCGGTTTCCTTCTTTTCACGAAAGTTCAATTCCTACCAACTGAATAGAAAGAGGCCCTTGGTCTGGGCACTTCATTATTTTGACGTTTATGTGGGTTCTGGGGTAGTGCCTCTGGTTGTCTACACTGACCATAATCCACTAACGTTTTTGAATTCTCTACAGTGTCCTAATCAGAGGCTGGTTCGCTGGTCTCTGCTTCTACAGTCATACTGGTTGGATGTGCGTTACATCAAGGGCTGGGACAATGTGGTGGCAGAAGCACTGTCTCGAGCCCCTGCCCAGTGAGTAGGGCTGGGTATCGATTCGAATTTCAAGAATCGATTCAATTCCAATTCACAAGGTTCAGAATCGATTATCACGATTCAATTCGATATCGATTCGGTTAGTTTTTTTTTTTTAGCTGTAACCTTAATTACGTGACTGCCAAGTTATGCAACACATCAATACTACCGCTGGGTATCGATACTGATTTCAATGAATGAACGAACGAACTATTCATTCCTTCATTTATTTATTAATTAATTAAATAAAAGATCGATTTTGGGATACATGAATCGATTCTGAATCATTTGATTCAGAATTGATTCAAAATCGATTAATCAATTTTTTAAACCCAGCCCTACCCGTGAGACACCCTTGTTCTTTACCTGGGTTGGTTAACCCATTTCATTCTTGTGTTCTCCTCTTTCCCCTTAAAATTGCTTCCCTCAGTACCAGGTTGCAGGGGGGAGTGGGGTGACATCAGGTGTGGGACGTGGTGACTGGCGGGTGGTGAGTTGTGGTGTGGTAACATCTGGGTTACACCTTGGTTCATGGTGGCTGATGGTTGATAATGGTGACACCTGGTTTTGGCACCCTGTATGCTTTTTGCATTGTATATGTATGTGTGATATCACGTTGTTTTGTTGTTACTTATGGTGGTTGTTTTGGTTGTAATTCCAGGGTCGGGACGACGAGAACGACGACCAGTGGAGCTGGCCATCTGTGCTTGGTTAACTGTCTGATTTTCTGTGCAGGTGGGCGGGGCCAGCCCATTAAGCTGACCAAGTGCACCTGGCCAGTATCCTATATAAGAGCACCTCAGCCTGGTCTTAATGGCTCTGACCCATCTCCTGCCCGGCGGCTACCATGTCCTTCTTTCTTTTTCCAGGGTCGGGACGACGAGAACGACGACCAGTGGAGCTGGCCATCTGTGCTTGGTTAACTGTCTGATTTTCTGTGCAGGTGGGCGGGGCCAGCCCATTAAGCTGACCAAGTGCACCTGGCCAGTATCCTATATAAGAGCACCTCAGCCTGGTCTTAATGGCTCTGACCCATCTCCTGCCCGGCGGCTACCATGTCCTTCTTTCTTTTTGGCACCTCCTGACAAACATATACATGTTTCCACTCAATCATTCATTCACTTGCTATACACTACTGATCCACTGATTTACACACCTCATCTTTATCTACTAAATAAACTTTTTTTTGTTACTTTGTATTGACAACCATGTAGGCTCCATTTTGTCATTGCCTTAGAGCCGGGTCATGATAATCGAGATGAATTTAATCAAATTTTATTGAGGTTTATCATTATACCGGTTATCAATATGTCCCTAAAAACCAGAGTAGCTTCTTTGTGAATCGGAAACCTGGTTTGCATTCATATCTTGATTCCTGGTGGAAAGAAATAAACTTTTAGGTTACAGATTTCATAGTATTGCACTACATCCACGGACACAAAAGGATCAAAAGGATCAACGGTTCACGACAACAACAAAAAATGACAGGCTGACAGGCAGGACCCTTCAGATATTCAAGACACAGTTTAGGTAGGGACTAGGGAGACCTGCCAGGAGTAGGCTAAGCAGAGTTCATGGCTGCCAAACTCAACAGGAGGAAGATAAATATTAGAAATGAAAATATTCTTTAAACCCAGCAGGGCCTTTGGAGAAAGTCCCAGCAGCTGCTCTCTGTGCTGACAGGAAGGCTGAGAGAGAGACTTTAAGGATATTATAATCAGTCACTTTTCCACCCACAGAATCAATAAGTTATTAAACTAGACCACCTTTCAATTCATGGCTGAAAGGTCCCATCCCCTTTGCCCTAACAAGAAAAGCAGTCGGTCCAGTACACAAAGAAGAACTGGTCCAGTACTAGGGATGTCACCATTCCAAAAATTTAGTAGTCGATACCAATACCAGTGAAATGCCACGATTCTCGATACCCAATTATATACCAAAGTAAAATAAAAAAAATCCCACGTACGTCAACATACACTACCCTACTTTATTTACTTAGCCTACTTTATTTACTTACTTTAACTTTCACTTTTAACATCATTCTCTGGCTGATACTGTGAAAGTAAAATACGAACTGGCAAAACAACCTGGCTGGCTAGCTAGCAAATAGCAGGTTGGGCTGCATCTTGTGTCGCAAATATGGTAAATGAGCTACTATGAATGGTACAAAGGGATGCATTCAACAATGTTTATAAACTGGCAAAGAATGCTGGCATCTAAGAAACCGACTGGCTAAAGAACAAGCTAGCTAGTTAACTTTAGCTCCACAAGATGCGGTGGTTATGGCTAGAGTTAGCATAAGCTAGCAAGAGCAAGAGAGCACAGACCTCCGCCCCTGAATGCATTTCGTGGCTCTGTGCTTGCCAAAAATTAATGGGTTCTAAATTGGCCCATGCTACACCCCTCCACCGAGTTTCATGAAAAGCAGTCTGATACTTTTTGCGTAATCCTAGTCCAAAAAATTAATTTAGGTGAATGGCCGTCTGGGCCATGTTTGGGCAGCTCGTGGACCCGCCCCGTGATTCGCTGGGGCGGAGGTAAAATGACTGGAGGTGAATGGATGGCTGTATTTGTCCGGCTCTATGGCGCCAAATACAATGGCAATGCGGTGCCCTCCGGGCTCTCCCTCTGCACACCCCAGTCCAGCATGCATCACAGCATTGATGGTTAAGTGCTTAACAAAATATCAGCCTTTGTGGATCATAGCACGGACATTTGCAATAAAATATCAGCATTGACGCAGCGCGAGTATGATCAGCCTTGATGGCTCATACAGTGCAGTGAACAAAAGTGAATGAACGGTGCTTGAAAAAAGCACTCTGTGGATCTGCTCGTTGTTGTGCGTCAAGTGGATCTGCTCGTTGTTGCGCGTCAAATGAAACGAGCTGTAAAATTATTTGGGGGCCTCTCTAGCCTGCAAGGTACAGTTACTAGGCTACTAATTGGCTAACATTTCTGTTGTGTTGACAGGTGAACCAACGTATGTAGGCTATTCACAGCAAGCAAACTTGTCATATAAAGCTATGCTACTTTAGCTCACCGTCTTGTGACTAGCTAACATTAGCTAGCTAATGTAGCTAACTGTATTGTGCCAGACAGCCAAGCAAGTGTCACATTTATTTGAGATTGCTGGCTACAATAACCAGTGTTGTGAAATACGTTTTGACAACAGGTCAGTTGATATGTTGCACAGCAAACGAGCATCATTAGGGCTAGGTTAGGTAGCTAAATCAACTTGCCCAGCTGGTATGGTTATAGGGATCATTCCTATGGAATAGCTTACTAGTTTGTTATTTAACTATGGGTTGGCTACTCACTAGATCAATATTTTCAGTGGGGGACAGGAATACAACTGTGGAGCTGTGGCACCAGGAATTTGCTCTGACCACTGTTTTTATTCACCACCATAACATGTTATGCAGATTAAATGTACTGTATGTTTACGAGACACAGGCTTTTGATAAATTATTTTTTGGCTGGTAAATTTTGGGGGGCAGGTACAATTTCTCATCTACCACACATTTGGCTGGTGAGCTAAAAAGTTAATTTCGACCACTGGGTAGCTGGCTTCGTTCAAAGTTTGGTTTTCATTCGTGGATCCGGCCTGTGATTTGAATCTGCTGCAAAATTGAATGGGTTCTCAGGTGGCCCATGATATACCCCCCCACCAAGTTTCATGAAAATCACTCAGGTAGTGTTTGCGAAATCCTGGTTTTTGGAGGTGAATGGCCATGTGTGGACCCTTTTCGTGCTTAGGATCCGCTCCAAACTTTAATGGGTTGTAGGTTGGACCATGCTACACCCTTCCCCCGAGTTTCGTAAATCACTCCAGTAGTTTGTGTAATCCAGCACGCAGATACGCACCCACCCACACGCGCCACCGAAAACATTACCTCTTGCCTTGCGCTGTCGCTGTGGCGGAGGCAAAAATGTAATTGGAAGTGGTTTAAAATTGGGTATGTAGAACACCTATGTAAAGGAGAAAGTAGCTTCTGGTCGCGTTGTTACTAGACTAGCAGCTGCAAACAACCCATCTGTCTCATTCTGAGACAAATTGTGTTGTTTTGTGTATCCTCAATCCAAGAACTAAAGTTAGCTAATGTTACTATAATAGCAGTACACTAGTAGGAGTAATAGTCGCCCATCAGGTCCAAATGAATTGCATCCCTGGTACCTATGGTACTTGTAGGAAAAAAACTAGTAATGTCCCATTTTCAGAATTTTTGCACTGACATGGTACAGAAGAATTGGTTCTTATGACATCCCTATCCAGTACACACACAATCATTTTGTGCAGAACTAGCTAATAACAGCTGGACAATTCAAATAGCTATAGAAATGGCTCCAAATCTAAGCAGGATTTGCCTTGTTAATAATTTTCCTGAATGCTATAAATGTTACAATGCCCATGCTGGCATCAATACTCCTGACTCAATATTTGGGCATGAGAAGGAGCATGTTAATATCACTTATGTTTTTTAGATAAGGAAGAAGTGATGCTACAGTATAGTCTCTATCAATAGCCTGCTGTATCCATAAATCTTTGAATAAGAGGTTGGGGGTGGCATAATGTAGCCCACCGGATATCTGTCAAGTGGAGCAACAAAGTCAATACACCAGCTATAATGTCTGGTGCGACATTAAGCCCACCTTGCACAGTTCTAATAGAGTGGAGAGAGAATGCTCAAATATAGTCTAGAAAAAGTGGGTGTAACATTACAGAACAAGAGCTCTTCCTTGCTGAACACAAGATGTGGATCTGCGTTACTGTACCTGCCTACCATGAAAGAGCAATAAGTAGTGCCGTTAGTACCGTCAGAGCTGTGCACAGTACAGTACTAATCTGCAGAAGCATGCAGAAGCATGCTGACTGTAGGTTAAAGAACACCATGCATTAGTTAGGTTCCCTGCTGTCCAGCAGCATGTGGCTTTGAGTACATGTGTGCGTGCCATTCATGGAAGACATCAAAGGGATTTACCTGGCAGTTGCAGCAAATACTTGTATGGTTCTAGAAGAATCCGCTCAGAGGCTGCTCCCCTGTCACCATCCATTTCTTCTAGTTTCTACAAATCAGTGCAGGACACAAAGCATACAGCAATATAAATAAAAAATGTAGAGAACAAAAAAAGTTTGAACTTTTGGCTTCAACACAAGCTCACAAAGCGTTTATATTTCCACTTATTCTGTCAAGATTCTGCACCCGGTTTATTAATTTGCAGTGTTTACTTTTGTGAAAGTGAAAGGTGATTATAGTTATAAATGTCACCACCAGAAAAAACAGACAACAACCTGGAAGTTCAATGGAATTCCACAGTGATCAAAGAACCCATCAGAAGTCAGAGCATCCTCGCTTAAGTTACTTCTAAAACGAAGAGCTGAAATACACAGCCAAAGATACAGGGCTTTATGCCAGCTGGACTTGAGGGTAGCCACAAACCAAAAGCCTTCTCATCTCTACGGGTGAGTTTGGCGAGATTTCTGTTAAATAACTGGATCAAGTATTTTGTTTAGAAGCCTGTCTGCTTAGGGTGTATGACAGAGAAACGCCATCATGAAAAAGGATGCGAAGTAGTTTATTAAAATAACTATAATATATAATTAAGTTGCCTAAAGAGTCTTCGAGGGCTGTAGACAAATCAATGATGCACCTTTCCACACTGTCATATTATAATAGCACTGTCAGGCTAACTATACCAACGTTACATACAGTAACCCATCTGGAATTCAGTCAGAAGCCATATAACTGAGTAAATCAACTTTGCTTGATCTCAATTTATTGGTTGTAATAACTGATGAATGTGGCAGAGTGAACAAATAAAAATGACTGTCCAAATAAATCAATGAATATACTACTAGACTATCAACCACGTCATAACTTACTATAAGAAAGCTAGCTAGGATTGTAGCAACTATATATCTTGTATAAAATAGTTGAGTCCTTAGCTCCACCCAACTTCAAGAGCTATGCCTACTTGACTGCTCCACTTCCGATTTTAACCCTAGCTAACGTTAGCTAGCCAAAATTGCTAACAAGCTAAGCTAGCTGAGCTAAAAGGCTTTTTCGAATTTAATTCCGAGATGAAAAACATCCATATTAAACATTATTGGTTTGATAGGACTTACGTATTGGTGTAAGGTGACTGCACTATAAGACACTGTCTTTAAATTCTCCAGGCCACAGCATTGTAATGAGCTGATGAATCGTCGGGGCGCGTCGTCGGAACGTGAAGCTAGGATGACCAAGTACAAGTACAGAATGCTGCTCGATCGTGGCAGCAATTGTACGCCATGGCTTCTTCACAGAGCAAGCGCGTAAGTGGGTGGGGAGCCAAAGATTAATCTAAATTGTTTAAATGTACAGGACCAGGCGGTTCTTGATTATGTGGGCGGAATTTGAACTAATTTCACTTATTTATCCTCCGCAAAAGTACTAACACGAACTATATCCACGCCAAACATACTGTCAATATATGTTAAACAAATCAGTTGAATTATTTATCACTTTTACGAATTATTTTCATTAGCTAACCCTGGCTCCCCTCGCCGCCAACGTAACCTTGGCATACGCTGGTATTAAAAACGAATAGGCCCATTTTTTTATACTCCTATCGCGAGGTGAACCGTGGTAGTTGAAGTTTAGAAGCAGTCTCCGTCCTCCGTGAACGTATGGCGCAAAAACCGTCTATGTGACTACATCTCCCAGCTACCCCTGACTTCAGTGTTTCCATGTCGTCATTTAAATGTAATGATATTTTTTTCTTCAACGCTAGCCAATAATATAGGGTAATGGGCGTTAACTTCGGTGTCTTGTCCAATGGACGGACATGCTGATGTTTGTGGGTGGTTTTGTGTGTCTGTCAGTCAGTTTCAGAAAGGGGGAGAGATCAGAGAAAGAACTGTCTACCAACACGGCTTCGGTAGGCTAGCTAGCAACGACTTTGTCGAATCCACACCAACCGACCGGGGGATAACGGACGACGCTTAAAAAACCTTGACACTTTTATTTACGTAAATGATTATATGGATTAATAACAACATTCGGTCAAAGAAGAAACCTGTTTCTCAACTTGACTGCAAAGGTAAGTCATTGTGTTGCTTTTGTCATGCAGTATGAGAAATGGACAAGAGGACAAGCTTACTACAGCGAATTTCGATGCTGGGAGAAAAAAAGAGAATTGAAATGTCCCCGAACTGGTTTAGATTAACGTTAGCTTGCTATTTTAGCTGGTCGCTGTCAGACTCGAATGAATGGACTAGTACAATATTTAATCAGCTAACGCTAACTTGTAGAATGGCACCTCTTTAATGTACGTGTTCGGAAGCTAGCTAGCTAGTTACTTTTTCCATCTGGAGACGAGTACGTTACATGCAATGGTGATCGACACCAGCCCACCACCACTACCAGCTAGCCTAGCCAGCAGCCGACCCACCGCTGTTGTGGAATTCTCTAGTCGAAAACGACGAACACTTCTTGATGGTGCAAGTAGGTTGGTTAGCTAGCTAATGTAAAGCTGGCTAGCTATAGCTAATGTATAACGTTAAACAGATGGTGAAAATTAAAATGCTGTCTAGTTAGTTGCCTATGGTTGAACCTGCTTCCCCTTACGTAAAGGTTACTTTGCTTTACTGAAGGAAAGTATTTTCACTGTTGTTGTTTGAAAGAATGGCAGCCTGTTTACAAAGCAATGGTTCCCAGTGTCAGCAGCTTGCAGTGATCAAGACGAAGAGTTGTAAGACGAGTCTCTTTGCTCGCCAGCGAGCCTCTTTTGTGCGTTGTAGAACATTAGCTTGCTTTTGCAAATTTGCAGATTTAACCAACAAATAACATTAGATCAGGACATAATTTCACACATCACTGTGTGTAACGTTAGGTATGTGTGTCCGATACCTCATTTCGCGGAGATACTCCCACTAGTGCAGCAGTTGTGGAAATATGAGTGAGCAGAAATGGCTGGCAGTGAAGGCACAGCCCGCTGTTATCGCCAGGGCAGGCAGACAGGCAGGCTATAGTAGTTGACCGCTAAGGTGCAGTCGTCTTCACTCCAGCATGTTGCGGGGAGAGACGAAAGATAAAGACCTGCTACTGCTAAATGTTATTACCATGTCTGCTAACGTTACTCCCATCATGTCTGCATAACATGTTGCGGCTGTCTGAGAACTGGACTAACACGTCGTCTGGGGTGACATTGTAGCCTCTGCGAGCATTCGTCGGAAAATGCGTCTTAAAGTGCAGCGTATTATTGTTATTGTCCAAATCGTGGTTCAGTTTCATGACATAAAACCACTGACTTTGTTGCGAAGTGCTTGTCGCTTTGTCAAAGAGCCCGATCATGTAACGCTAAGTCACTCGCCGACCGTCAGCAAATTTGTACACGAACGGATTAAACATGCATGTGTCGACGGGGAAGCGAAATAAGACTTTCACTCGACGCGGACAGCGGTGCTACTTCAATCAACTTTGCGGTGTTGTGATACCATTCATGTAACGCAAGAACTACTCTAGTCAGCTGTTGGTTAAGTCTTGCTTGGTTTTTGCATGTTATCAACATCGCAGCTCGGTTGTGTCTCCGTGGAGAGCTGTACTGTGGAAAGCCGAGGGGGATCGGACAATGCTAAGTCAAAAGCCACCCAGAACAATGTCACTTGAGAGGGATGGTTATGAGAAGCACAGATGAATGGCGATGTCAGTCGTATGTGATTGTGAATGCTGGCGATCCTGCCGACCAGAACTGTTCTCTCCGACAGGGCAGGCAGGCAGGCAGACTCAGAAATGGCGTCATCCTCTGCTGTAAGCAGCGCAGTACTAAACAGTAGTAGACATCACGCTAACCTGGACAAGAAACCAGGCTACTGTAGTTGGTTGTCGCCGCATGATATTTTCCTCTATGTGGAGGGATTCCCCCTCCGTTCGTTTGGTAACCGTTTTCATACAGCGCTCATGACCATTTGTGATCGGAAGAAGCCTTAATGTGTGATGTCTGTTTCGCCACACTTGTTTTGCTCACTGACTCGCCTGTATTTGCCGTAGACAACACGCACCCAGGGACCCGACTACGCGGGGCTTCACATGCATACAGCTTAAAACGCTCTTCTGGTTGAAATGATCAGCCTGCAAAAGTGCGCATCGACAAAAAGACAGATTTGGTCTATGGAATGCAACGGGTACATCGGGCAGGAGATGCAAACCTGTAGCAGTTGGGGGGGTAAAGTTGATTACGGGAAATCATACCGATGACTTGACCTACGATTTCAGCTCATGCTAAAACTAAACGTATTGATGTTATGAGCTAGCATGTTCAGATTCTTGCATTGACTCATCAGTTTTAGTCTATGCGGTGTAAAAAGCTGCGTGTTGCAACTTTTATTATGCAGTAGAGTACATGTCTAACAAATCTTTTCAACTCTTATTTCAGCCTCAGAGTCGTCACACTGGTCACTCAAGAGGGACAGAGAGGACTTGAACAGAGATGAAGGTAATTCAATAAACCCTGCATAAAATATGCTGTTTTCATCGTGGAAATGTTGGTGTTGGTGTCATTCGCAGTTGCTTTCCAGTTTTTACTCGGTGTAACTTCCAACGCCATTTTGACATGTTAGGTCACTTGCTTTGGTTTGTTGTTCAACTTGACCCGGTCAGACATTTCTTCATCTCAGTGTAGCCTACTTTGCAAAGTTGTTGCCCCTATCGGATTACCGTTTTCTTTGACAGTGGCAGCTCTTGCCCTTGTTTCTATGGTAACCATAGGGAGACTACAGTTGATTACAGACAGCATGTCTCATTGTTTTCCCAGATGTTGCCTTTGGAGAGAACAGGCTTGTTGAATGTGCATGTTCACACCGATGCTCTGTACACTGCACTGTCCATTTGAAATTTCAGACGTCTAGTTCTTATTTTGAATTTGTTTTATGAACTTATGGTTTTGAATTTGTTGGATGAACTTTTGTTTTCCATTTAAACACACCTAGGCTAATCATTGAACGAGTTAGTGAAACATTTTGCATTTGTGATTTCAATGTATTTTCCGCTGTATAAATCTATCCATGGCCTTGCCAAGGCAGCTCCTGCCATGAAAGCACTGGTGATTCTGGCCTGGACAAAGAGGTGATTCACAACAGGATTATTGTACAGCATGCGAGCTTCGGGGAAAAAGCTTAATTCTTTCCTGCATACCTCTTCAGTGTTCCTTTGTTTAACATACAAGCCCATTCATTGTTGCACAATATGGTTGGTCCATCCTCTCATGTCGCTTTTGGAGAATACTATTTTTTAGAATGTATGTGGCAAATATTTTCCTACCATAGCTGGCAGCTTTCAAACTAACTCGTTTGTCCAAATATTGAGTCTTCCCCTTATTTTTTCTCCCCATCAGCTTTAGTTGATGGAGACACTTTCAGTCTGACAAGTTAATTTTTTAGTCAGGCTGTAGCCTATTCATAAAAATAATGTGATATCCTGCTAAGTGCTTACTATGGTGAATGCTATAATAGGAGCAAATGCCGACTTTAGTTATCATTACTGGCATTTTAAAATGAAGGCCTTGAAAATGAAGTGATGTAACCAAATCTATTGAGCAATATAGGCAAGTTCTGTGGGTGTACTGCTGCCACTAAAGGGGCACCAGGTTATACAATTCTCATGTATTGAAACATTTGTATCTGCTTCCATTAAGTTAGTTATATAGTGGATGCTAAAATACTTTGGAGTTCTTCATCAGATTAAGGTACTGTAGTAGGCCTAGCCTAATGTGTGAAGTACATACCTGATTTGTCTTCTCACTCTCTCCTTCTTCCTGCACTGATCCACACTGTGAAACTACCCTCACACTGAAAAGAAGCTTCAGCTACAAAAATGAATAACGGCCATTATTTGTTCTTAGCTACTTAGTTTATTCTTACTTTATTTTAGGTGACAAAAGCAACTGAAAGTTTACAGAAGTGAATGCAAAACTGTGGTGCCTCCCTGCAGATGTCTTTTATACCTGACCAAACACCTACTCAGAAACACAGTGGCCGATTAGGGCCAATGGGCTACACCTGGGTCATGTGGCAAGTTTTTTTACACAGCCAATCAATGGACAGAAAACAATTGGCAAAGCAGCGCTAGTGTTGAAAAGAATTATGAAAGGTGGAATGAACGGGAAAATATTTTAGCATTTAGGACATCTTACAGATGGCACCCTGTAGGTCCATGTCAGCATGTGTAATGAGTCAAAACATGCGTGTAGTGATCTCCTATATTGGCTCAAATGGGTGAACTGTTTTTTCTGCTTCCCTCTGGAAAATGAGGTGATCAGTATGTGTACCCCCTCCCTTTTCTCCCTGTAAAGCACAGTGTGTTGCCTTTGTGTACCGAATGAGCTATATAAATACAGTTTGATTCGATTTGAGTTTAACAAGCACCATTTTCAGAAATGTGCTCATAGTCGTGATCTCTTGTAAAGGATATTGGTAATTAGCACTAGCAGTAAGCTGTTTGAGGGAAAGTGTCTCTTAGTCAGCTCAGCTGACTGTAGCCTGTCACCCCACAGCTAATGGACAGAGCTGTACCCTGGGAGGGAGCCAGGCTAACCCTGCCTGCCTTGGCCCTGCCTACGCCCCAGGCAGGCACACATGGATGTCTTCTTTGCCAACAAGGATCAAGCATTCGCCAGTCTGATGCTAGGTTCTAAGAAGTGTGTTTTTATTAAGTCATGGAATGATAATGTATTCATGTGGATTTTTCCCAGGAACGCCCATCAAGCAGCATGGCTCTTTTTCATGGTTGTGCCTGTGATGCCTGCAGCCAGCTATTGAAAATTTCATGACCTGGAGGCGGTCTTTATTGACCTGAACTGGTGCTGCTGCTCTCCTCCTGCTGATTCCAGTGTATATTTTCTCTTGGTGAAGGCAGTGTGTTTTCAAAGCCAGAGCATTACGTCAGGCCTTTAAGCCACCTCTATCTCTCCAGACTTTTGTTTTCCAATATCTCTTCCTGAAGCAATAATCCAGTAATGTCAGGTATTTTGAGTTGTTTGCTCTTAGTCAAGCAGCTCATGCCATCATTGTTGGTATTTTGCTATCTCCACACTTTGTTCACGCTGTGCCAGCGCTGGAGAAAGGTCTGGCTGCTGGCCTCATTACCATTCGGAGATAGGAGGGAAAAAACGCGGTATTTATTTAAACCAATCATCACAATTGTCTTTGGTGGAGCGGATGCTAGGGTGTCGTTGTTTCGCGTAGTCTGAATTGAATCTGATTGGGCGGACAGTAGATTTTGCCGCCACTGATTGGGCAGTAAACGAATGGCAAGTTATAGGCAAGGCTTATCCCCAAAACCTGCGTCCGTTGGGTCACTCTAGTATTTTGCTGAATAATCTCTTGGAAGATCATCACAGTGCACTACTGCACTTAGAAGGCTGATTGGGATAGTGTGTGTGAGAAGCCCGCTTGTCGTAGACTACACTCAGCACTCTGATGAACACTCATGAGAATACTGTAACCATCTACCTTGTAAATCAAGCATCGATCATGTCAGTGAGAGGTATGGATCGTTCAGTTTAGGTCTAGGTGTGGGTTTCTCTGGCCTAACTCGAAATGCCAACAGCAGCTGTGCCAGCCACAGGCAGCCTGTGGCCTGTGGCAACCAAACTAGTGTGCGGTCGGTGTATTTAATGAAGCATTATTTAATGCCCAGAGAACATCTTCCGTCTCAACAATGGTTCATCTCACAAACCACGTTGGACTTGCTCATATTCACCGCCACCAAACAAAGAATCATTCATCAGAATCAGAGAGAGATATTAATATTGCAAGGCTGCTGTGTCCAAAGGCCAAAATGTTGCTGGGGGGGGGATTGTACTTGCGGCGGCAGTCGTCACCTTAGGTTGAGAGCTGCTCTCGTTCACGATCATTAAGTGTGAAGTGTCCTACATGAGCCAGAGAGTGGATCTTGGTGCCTCCCTGAGCGTGCTCAACTTGATTTGGTGTAGAGCTGCGCGCGATGGACGACACAACAGGGAAGGAGTATCGAGCGCTGCTGTGTGGCTGTGGCCAGAGAAATGAACAGGAGAGGGAGAACACGGTTTAGCTTTAAATGTAATCCACACACCGAGGGAAGCACCATATGGGACAAACCGCCTTTTTATTGAAACGCTACCGATGTGCTGTCGCTGGCCAACCCCACAGAATGGAATTCCTCTCCATTCATATCATGGAGGAAATGTGCGGCTGTTATCTTTGTCGTCATGCAAGGAGGATGACAGAATGTAAATCTGGCCTGATTGGCTGTGCTCTGTGTGTTATCAAACCTGCTGGAGTTTGGGTGCCTCCCCCCCCCCCCAAAGCCTTCCTTCTTAAAAGCCTTGTTCCCTGTCAGGGGCTAAAAAAGCGGAATGGAATGAGTGTGCGTGTGTGTGGAAAGACTGAGTGGCAGTCCGTGAAAAAGGAGAAGTGGTCACTGTTGAGGTCGTCTGTCTGTCGCCCCATGTTTCAGCCAAGCCACATGTGGGTCGATCGATCGACGTGCGTCTTGTGGGCGTGGTATGAGGGGCAGGGGCCAGCTTGTCCTGGGGGGGGGGGGGGTGTACCGTATAGTATCTTCCCTGGGGGGAGGGGGGCTACTGTAGTATCTTCTCTGATGGCGTCCTCCTGACCACCACCTGGTCCATGCTACTCTGGGAGTGTGAATGGCACCAGGGGTTAGTTGTGATCATGTTTGTCTTCCCTGTTGTCAGTGTAAACTCCTCTGTCGAGGACTGTCCCTCTCTCCAGATGTCCCTGGTTAAATATAGAGCTGTAATGTAGGCTATTGTCTACCGATGTTTGTGGAAAGGCCTTAGTGAATTCAGTACTAAGGCTTGTTGTTACTATGGCAGTTGGCTCCAGACTCAGAAATGGAAAGTCTGCTCTGCTTAGAATATTTATTTCACTATCTCTCTCTCTCTCTCTCTCTCTCTCTCTCTCTCTCCCTCTCTCTCTCCCTCTCTGTCTTCTTTTCTCTGGCCTTGGAGGAAGACAATATGATTAACATCCAATGATGACACAAGACACTGACGCCATCTCTACCAGTCAAGTGGACGATTTTGTGTTCGCCTCTCCCAGGGTTGTTTTCTTAATACCCAGAGCAACAGCAGATGGTGTGTGTTTGTCCTGATGAATCATTGAAAAACGGGTGCCATTTTTGCTCGTTTGGCCCCGGCGGACTTGTAGACATGGGATGGGTGGAGGAGCTCAGGGAACACACCTGCACTAGCACGGCCAGGCAGACCGGTATCCTGGGACCAGCTCAGACACCTCCACAAGGACACTGACACTCGCATGAAGGATCAGGCGACATGGACGAAAACAGTCGTTATTCAAATATCACGGTCCCTACATTGTCTGGTCTCGACACTGTAGTTTACGCCATTGGTCCCCAACCACCGGGAAAGTTATAGCCTAAAATAATAATATAAAAAAAGAGAAGGTTTTGTTTTGTTTTTTTGGGGGTGGTGGGGTAATACATTTATTACATTGAATTGCGCTCAGTCTGTTGGTAATTTTTTCACCAGTAACCACTATCTGTGAACCCCACAACAATTTACAGATTTTGAACTTCCGACCCGGAAGTTCCAAATAAAGGAGCACTTCCGAGTTGATCTTGAGCTAGCCACGTTTATATCAGTGTGTTGTTAGGCCTACTTAAACTTATTATTAGGCCTATAATAATAATAATAGGCTAATATGTGTTGACACCAAAATAATATGCATGTAATGTGTTTAAATCAGTGTGCTGTTGTTAGGCCTACTTAAACTTATGAAAAAGCGACTACACTACAACGTTATAGGCTCAGAAAAAAAAAAAACACGTTTTAGGCTAACCCCCGGGCCTCGGAAAATTTGGCTATATGAAACCGGTCCTTAGTGCAAAAAGGTTGGGGACCCCTGGTTTACGGCATGGAGATGCGACATACGGCCAAAACAAAACATTTCTCAGACTTTCGCCCAATGACAACTCTTCACTCTCCATGGAAATATCCAGGAAAACCATGTCGCATTTTACAATTTTATTTTTAGGGGTAGTTCACAGACATGTAAATTCACACAATTAAACAGCGTGCATGCTGGGCAGCTTCCTAAATTGTGTAGTAGTCTATCCAAAAACCATTGCACATTGCTGTCAATTTGAGGATTTATATTATATTTATGTATTATTGTGATAATTTACAAAGTAACAAAATCGCAAATTAGAGGTAACACCTGTGTGAATGTAAAATATCCTTTTTCAACCAGGCCTATAGGAATTGGTGCACGTCTGGTTAATACTGTAGCTTACCTCGCTCGCCCACTCCTCTCACCTTGGCTGAAAGAAAGGACGTGCATAGGTCTTCTAGACCATGGCATTACCCATATGACTGTCAAAGCTCTTCATTAAATAAGTTACTGAAGCCTACCCGTTGCTTTTGTTCATTTTGATTGCTACTGTAGTATATCACAGTACATTGATTGATTGGTGTAACATTCATTTGGCTTTCAGTTTAAGACTTGTATGGCTGCATAGTCTAAGTAGGCTCAAAATGAAAGCAAAATTACTCTTACACCATAAACCCCTTTACCCCTTTAATTGGAACAATTGGAAAATACCCATTTATGTTAAGGGTATATGAGGCCTTTGCAAAATATAGGGTAGGCTACATATTTTGAAGTGATGAATGTGGCTGTGCTTAAATGCCAGTCAGAATCAGTCACATGACAATTCTCAAACTTGCGTGCACGAGCTGAGACTTGGCGTGAGATTTGGTCGCAGTCTCCGCTCACGTCCAAATTGATAAATGCCAAACTTGGCGTGGAAATGACCGTACGCCCAGTATACTGTCGTACGTTCGCTGAGTAAATGAGCGCCATTGTCTGTCTCCTGACTTCCAGTCCTCCGTGTTGCGTTTGTTTATTTTTTTGAAAGAAGTTCTATTTTTTCTCTCTCTAAATCTCTCTCTCTGTTTGTCCCAGACTCTGGAGGAGCCCCCCTACCTGACTGTGGGGACGGACGTGAGTGCCAAGTACAGAGGGGCTTTCTGCGAGGCCAAGATCAAAACCGCTAAGAGACTGGTCAAGGCCAAGGTGAGTCACCTAGTATCCCAGAGACGGTTACACACACATGCTGACAAAACAAGGACCTGGTTTATTGGGAAAATGGGTGATGAACATGATTTATGATCGCTCTGTTAACTGCTTTGTTCTTCGTCTGACAAGGAATATTTACTGTGGATGGAATGTTCTCATTTCCCCAGGTCCCTGGATCCTCGGGGCTTTTCTGTAGGCATCTCTGACCGAGAGAGACAGACAGAGAGAGAGAGAGACACAGAGAGAGAGAGACAGAGACAGAGAGAGAGAGAGAGACAGACAGAGTTTTCTGTGAGGCCAGTGAGAATAAGAGTGTTGTGGGAGGTGTTTGGATGGGCTGTGCAGTGCGCCTGTGGCTCTTTAGAGAGCCAGGGAGAGAGAGAGAGAGAGATCAGTCTGTTATGTAGTTAGGAGCTCTCAAAGCCCCAGGCTCCCCACCTCACGTTCAACCTCACCACTACCGCCACATGCAGGGCAGTACAGTAGCTACGGAGTGTGTGTGACCGACTGTTTGCATGTGTATAGGCGTGTGTGTGTGTCCGTGAATCGCCTTTCTGCTGCGTGCCTCACTGAGGAAGTCACGGCATCATCTCCCTCCTCCCCTAGGGACCAGGGCATCTGGGTAATAGAATAGAGATGGATCTGGCCCTGTCCTTTCTCTGGCATGTGTATGCTCGCGCGTGCGTGCCAGCGTGACACCGTGTGTGTAGAAAAAACGACAATGCATTGGCATTTTCTTACATCTGACGTTCACAGATGTTCATATAGAAAAGCTGACAGGACAACCAAAGCTTAGTTTAGCCTAGATACTGTAGGTCATGTGTAGAACCATTCATCTCGTAAAATTTCCCCATTTGCAGGTCCCCACTCACCCCATGTTTCATCATCTTACTAATTGGTCTAGTGTTGGCTTTATCAGTAGGTATAAATGTTTTGAACCCTATTACAAATGTAGCATAGCATTGCACTTAATTAGTCACAGGGCTATTGTGTTTTGGAATATTCCTATTTAATGAATTCCACTTCAGCTCTTTGGCTCATTAATCTCTTTATCTGGTTGCTTAACAAAGTAGACAGCCCTGTAACGTAGCATATGGCCACACATGTAGGCCAGATTAAAGGAAATCTACACAGTCCCTAGCTGCTGGGAGGATAATAGTTCACAGACAGCTGCGAGAACGCAGGCAGGTACACTTACCAAGGCCACTGGTGGCTGCTCTCCTCGTCTGTCTGAGCAGATGAATTCAGCTGGCTAAACGAGCACCATAAGGTCCTCCTCTGTTCCCACTCCAGGAGAGAGGAGTGTGAATGAAATCAGACAGAATTGTCAGCTTGTCACACTCCGTTGAGAACTTCAGTCTGACGTTGCTTCCACTTTGACCAATTTCCATGGGGAAGGGAGATTCGATTTTAACGTCGTCATTGCTGATGCCTAGCCATGACAACCGTAGACAACATAACGACAACAGGGAGCAAAGTGAAACAGTAATGTAATTATTGTAATTCAACGGTTCAGGGGCTTGGCGTGAGGTCTCACGGGCAAGGTCGCCGACTTTGATTACACCCAGTGACCGTACTTCTATATCTTCCTAAGATACTCAATTATCAGGGCAGGCAGGTCAAGTAATTTTTACACTGTATTTTACTTGATATCTTATCTTGTGTTTTATCTTCCATCTTATTGTCCTGCTTTTCGTTTATTTTATTAATATTATTATGTACATTGTCTGTTGTTAAAGGACAATGCTCGTTTTTGACAACCTGGACCTTATTTACGACATATTATAAGACGTTTGACTCACCGAGATCACTTTGGTGTAGTTCGGAGGCATGTAGAAGAAATTTAAAATCCAGCGCGAGCCAGTATATCCATGTAATGGCGGTGGTCGGGGCACTTAGAATGCAGTTTCTAAAAATCTATTTTCTGCCGCGAAACGGTTGTTTTCATCAATCTGTCTTGATGAATCGCTAGTTGTGCTTACATAGAGCATAGGCCTGTTGTGGTATTTCACATGCCTCTGTAATATGATTTTTAGAAACGTCTTTAGACACGAAATAGCTTCCTCACTTGCTCCAGCACGCATGCGCACAGCGTGCTGGAGCAACGATTGCGCGCTGTGCGCATTAGTGCTGGAGCAAGTGAGGAGCACGCATGCGCACAGCGTGCTGGAGCAACGATTGCGCGCTGTGCGCATTAGTGCTGGAGCAAGTGAGGAAGCTATTTCGTTTCGAAAGACGTTTCGAAAGATCATGGCATGTGAAAACCACAACAGGCCTATGCTCTATATAAGCACAACTAGGGCTGCTCGATTATGGCAAAAATCATAATCACAATTATTTTGATTGATATTGAGATCACGATTATTTAACACGATTATTCATTCTTTCTTTTTTTATCAAGTTTTAACATTTTCTTAACATATCAAATTATACATTGACTTTGATAACAATTAATTTATTAAATGTTGACGTGCTTTTCTTTTTAACAATGTTCTTTGGATTAGATACATTTCTCCCATGGGAGACAGTATAGCTCTGCAGTGTAGGGTGCACTTGATTTGTGCAAAATCGTTTTATGGCGATTATTTTGTTTTAATGATCGTTGACAGCCCAGTTCTTAATCTAGATTAAAATCCGATTAATCGAGCAGCCCTAAGCACAACTAGCAATTCATCAAGACAGATTGATGAAAACAACCGTTTCACGGCAGAAAATAGATTTTTAGAAACTGCATTCTAAGTGCCCCGACCACCGCCATTACATGGATATACTGGCTCGCGCTGGATTTTAAATTTCTTCTACATGCCTCCGAACTACACCAAAGTGATCTCGGGGAGTCAAACGTCTTATAATATGTCGTAAATAAGGTCCAGGTTGTCAAAAACGAGCATTGTCCTTTAAGCACTTAGAGCTGTATTTATTTGTAAGAAAGGTGCTATACAAATAAAGCTTTTTATTATTATTATTATTATTATTATTATTATTATTATTATTATTATTGTAGTAGGCTACTGTAACTAACTACCAACTACTAGCAATCATCCATCCATCTTCATCCGCTTATCCGGGGTCGGGTCGCGGAGGATGCAGCTCCAGCAGGGGGCCCCAGACATCCCTTTCCCTAGCAGCATCAACCAGCTCTGCCTGGGGAATCTTTAGCCGCTCACAGGCCAGTGAGGAGATGTAGTCCCGCCCCCATAGTCCTGGTCTACTAGCAATCATCCTCCATGTAATTTGAGTTCCTAGAAGCTCTCAGTGCGGCACCTCACAAGTCGCATTGTCTGAACGCACAGCTTGTCAACACTCGACAACAGCCATCAGTCCCGCCCCTGGTGGCGCTGACTGGCTAGTCGTTAGAACCCGCGGCGCTCATTGGTCGATTCTTTTTTTACTCTGAGAATCAGTTTCACGTAGCAACACCAGACCCAAGAATCAGTCAACTTTGGAGTGGGTGGATTCGAACGTCTGGACGCAAAGTCAAAGTCAACTTTATTTTATTTATTTAGTATCTCCACCAGAACAACCTCCTGGACCCCCACCAGTCCGGGTTCAAGGTTGGCCACTCGACCAAGACTGCCCTCCTTGCAGTGACGTAGTCATTCCATGCCACGAAAGTGACTCTCAGAAGTCTCTCTTCTGTCCTGATACTCCTAGACCTGTCAGCATTATTTGATATGGTAGACTACCAGATCCTCCTCTCCACCCTCAAGGAGAAAGGCGTAACTGGTTCTGCATGTTCCCTGTTTGCATCTTACCAGGTGACATGGAGAGGGTCGATATTGGAACCACGTAGTATGACTACGGGGGGTCCACAAGGGTCTGTCCTGGGTCCTCTCCTTTTTTCCCCTCTACACCACATCTCTGGGTTCTGTCATTCGCTTGCATGGCTTCTCCTATAACTGCTATGCCGATGACATCCAACTGGTCCTGTCATTTCCCCCTTCTGACCCACAAGTGGAGGCACGCATAGCTGACTGGCTGACATCTCGGAATGGATGGCGACACACCATCTCAAGCTCAACCTGCACAAGACTGAGCTGCTGTTCTTCCCGGGGAAGGGCTGCCCGCACCGGGACCTGGCCACCATTGAAGACGCAGTGGTGATGCCGACTTGGACTGCGAGGAATCTGGGTGTGACCCTGGACGACCAACTGTCGTTATCCTCACATATCACATCCGTCACACACTCTTTCAGATTCTTCCTGTGCAACATCAGGAGGATTTGTCCCTTTCTCACTGATGAAATGGCGCAGGTGTTCATCCAGGCCCTTGTCATCTCCCACCTGGACTACTGCAGTTCCCTCCTTGCTGGGGCCCCGATGTCAGCCATTAAACCCCAGGGGCCGGTTGCACAAAACATCTTAAGTTTTCCCCTTAAGTATGACCCTTAAGGGTTAATTTCCCCTTAGTTAAGGGGATTACTTAAGGGTGTCGCACAGAATCCCTTACATGGTTTCCTTAGCTAAGGGGAAACGTTAAGGGTTTTCATACAAGGAAAGAGATTTTACAGCAGTAAAATTGTAGTTTCCATGGTGACCATTGGTTTGCTTGCACGTGACCGGCTATCTGTCACAACACTACACTGGGACGTCCTGAGACGCTGGGGAAAATGTCTGAGGAGAAAAAGAGAAAGCCGAACTGGTCTGAGGAAGAGAAAGTTGTGCTCCTTGAAGAGTACAAAAAGAGACAACATGTAATAAAAGCTCGGTTCGACCCCAAGATCACACAACATAAAAAACAAAAAATGTGGGAGGAGATTGCGGCCCGGAGTGTTGATTTTTCCGATTAATAAATTGCTCCTCGTACTGGGTGGGTGCTTGAATCTTGATGTGCGTCCCGTCTATCACCCCGCACACTTTCGGGAAGCCGGCAACATTAAAAAAGTGCGCCGCTACCGCATCCTCCTCCCGTTTAGATGGGAAGTTGACCACCTCATCCAGCAGACCGGTAAGGGCGTTTGATACCCGGTGAACCACACGGCACACAGTAGAACGGTGGACATGAATAATGTCTGCGAGGACCGACTGAAAAGATCCCGTCGCATAAAATCGGAGCGCAATCATCAATTGCAACGGGGCTGGAAGCGCATAGCTTCGGAAGGTTGGGTGGTCCAAGCCCAGGCGGTCGGACAAGTCAAAAATGGATTGTCGATCAAATCTGTAATTAAATATCAGTTGTTCCTCACTAAGAGTGTCTAGTGGGTTCTCCCTGTCGCGGAACACTTGGGACGCGATTTCCATCGTTTATGTTCATAAACGCAGCCATAACTTAGCTAAGGTTGGGGTAGAGGTCCCTTATGTTTTTTCCCTTATTTTGCTTGCTAAGGTCTTTTGTGCAACACCTTAACTGACTTTAAGGGACTCCTTAAAGGAAAATGCTCGTTTTTGACAACCTGGACCTTATTTACGACATATTATAAGAAGTTTGACTCACCGAGATCACTTTTGTGTTGTTCGGAGGCCTGTAGAAGAAATTTAAAATCCAGCGCGAGCCAGTATATCCATGTAATGGCGTCGGACGGGGCAACGGGAATGCAGTTTCTCAAAATCCATTTTCGGCCGCTAAACGGTTGTTTTCATCAATCAGATTGGATGAATCGACAGTTGAGATTCCTCAACGCGAGCCATTGTTGTTTTGGTTTCCAAATAAGGGGTCTTTAGCCTCTGTAATATGATCTTTACACGCCTCTCCCCCACTTGCTCCAGCACGCATGCGCACAGGCCAGCGCGCAGACTGGCTATTCTCCGTCTGTAGGCTACACTCGCGCTCACATTCAAGTGGGGGAGAGGCGTGTAAAGATCATATTACAGAGGCTAAAGACCCCTTATTTGGAAACCAAAACAACAATGGCTCGCGTTGAGGAATCTCAACTGTCGATTCATCCAATCTGATTGATGAAAACAACCGTTTAGCGGCCGAAAATGGATTTTGAGAAACTGCATTCCCGTTGCCCCGTCCGACGCCATTACATGGATATACTGGCTCGCGCTGGATTTTAAATTTCTTCTACAGGCCTCCGAACTACACCAAAGTGATCTCGGTGAGTCAAACTTCTTATAATATGTCGTAAATAAGGTCCAGGTTGTCAAAAACGAGCATTTTCCTTTAAGTACTATTATACCGAGATAAGTAGAAAACCTTAAATATTTGAGGGACATCTTAAGGAAACCTTAAGGGGAATACTTAAGGGTGTTTGTGCAACAGATTTTATTTTAAGGAAACCTTAAGTCAGAACTTAAGGGAAATATTAACTTAAGGTGTACTGTGCAACTGGCCCCTGGAACTTCAACCACCCCAAGTTCTCCCACACAACATCCTGTCTCCGTTCCTTACTCTGGCTCCCTGTAGCGGCTCACATCCCGTTCCTTACTCTGGCGCCCTGTAGCGGCTCGCATCTAGTTTAAAACTCTGGTGCTAGCCTAGAGGGCCATGAAAGGGTCATGGTCAAACCCAAAACCCCCCCGGCCACTACGCTCTGCCCCCTCGGGGCGACTGGTTACTCCGTCACTCCGAGGCCCCTGCGGTCGATGGACACAGTCACTGCTCTTCTCTGTCCCACTGAAGTCAAGACAGCAGAGTCGCTGCCCATCTTTCGTTGCAGGCTCAAAACTCATCTCTTCAAGGAGCATGATCCTCCCTCTTAAGCACCTATTGTATTTTTAGATTGCTATTCTTGCACTTAGCCTTCAGCACTAGATTATGCTCTTAGTCACTTGTTTTAGAAAGGAGATGCACTTGTGAGTTCTGGCTTTTCCTACGTTAAATGCAATTATTCTAAGTCGCTTTGGATAAAAGCATCAGCTAAATGACTAATGTAATTTATATAGCACTGTTTAACAAGCAAATCTAGTACACAGTGCTGTACAGAATAAATAAAATAAAACATAGTTAAAACAGTAGACAAAAATAAGGAAATAAAACACGACAGATCGTATATGGTAAAAGAGAATAGAAAGTACGAAACAGTAAAAAATAAAATAAAAGTGAGTATAATTTAAAAAAAAATTAAAACAGGTAAAACTACATGATATCCACACTCAGGCTAAGTGTGAGCAAGATCGATCTGCACTCTCCCACCGAGCAAGCCCCCGAGCCTCGCTGGGATCCGAGGGTCCTGTCCGACACGGGGGGGCTGCGTGTGTTTGCCGTGTTCCCACGCACCGCACACATCCAGCCCTGCTCCTAGCACCGGGGCGCCAGCAAGCAGGCCAGGCTAAAGGTCTGAATGGTAAAGGCTAGTTCCCATAAACGCAGAGGCTGTTTAGGGTTGAGGTTAGGGTTATGTTTAGAGTTAAGGTTAGGGTTCAAAGTTAGTGTTAGGGTTAGTTTTAGGGTTGGGGTTTGACCGGTCTCTGCGTTTATGGGAAGTAGCCACTACCATGTCAGGACATGTGCGCTCACTGCCGCTGGACACCAGGAAACAGTGGAGGTTGTGCTGTTCTGTCCTTTCGTTCTCCCTCCATCCTCCTCTCTGAAGAAGAGAGAGTGTCCCTGTCTAGAGAGAGTCTCCCTGGCTAGAGAGAGTCTCCCTGGCTAGCGCGTCTCTGTGGGAGGGGAACTCCTGCTCTGGAAGACTGGGAATGTCCCACGTCTTCGTGGCTGCAGTAAGCAGTTTCCTCTCCTGGGCTCTAGCCGTCTCCTAAATCCCACATACATACACACACACAGATCTATACGCGTGCCGGTCGATCTCTCTGCATACGATCAATGCCGACGAGAGCCAAAGTTGAGCCGCACGTCATGTGAGGCGTGAAGGCTGCGTGTCTGTTTTACTACTATGCGTGTCGTGGTCTGTCTGTCGAACGTATCTTGTCACGGCGTGATCAGATTATGACAAACATTCCCGCGGGGGGTGGGGGGGTCGACTGCTCAGCGAAGGCTAATATCCTGACAGAAATGGACTCGACCGCCGCCGTGTTGTGACACTGCGCTCTCTGCTCCTGGTATCCCCATTAAGCCCCCGCCACTATTGATTCAGAGTGATAAAACTAGCACCTCTCCCCACAGGGTCTCCCTCTCAGTGTAGCAGGGGTCCGAGACCCCCATCAGTCAGGCACTGGGCACAGTCGTACTGTAGGTTCCAGGGCGATAAGAGCAGAACTCGAATCCACAAGAATCATGCAACCTGCCCTGGAGGAATGTTTGTTTACTCTGGTTACTGATCTGTTAGTCTCACGATGCCAGACGTTCAAGAGACTGACTGTCACCCTCCCTCTCTCTCCCCCCTACCCCCAGGTGACCTTTAAACCAGATCTGTCCACAGCGGAGGTCCATGACGGGGACATCAAAGGCCCTCTAAAGGTAAGTCAGGCCAGGAAGGATGGAGGAGGAGGAGGAGGGAGCTTCTAAATAGGATTTCATCAGACTCCAGTCGAAGCTGACAGGCTGTGCTTGCTGGCAGTTTGCACGTGAAGGCTTGAATAATGCTCGCTGTGCGCTTTGGTCTCCTCTTATTGAGCCGTTCTTCCTCCACGGCTTGCTTTGTTCACGGTTTTAGTTTTAGTTGTGTTTATTTTGCACAGAAAATAGACTAGTGAAAGACTGCAGGTAATAACAAAAGAAGGTGAAATGTGCAGTCGATCTAAATCGAACTATACGGATATGTAAATATACAAACAGATCATTACAGATTCTCTTTTAGGCAGAGCTTATTCATACTCTGTTCATTTTTGTCCAGATTTCAGCTCATCTAGGATATTCTAGGGAAGATCCCCAATAGCGATTTTTACAGCGACACAAAATTGTATCGTCAATACAGAACAACCACAACGACTCTGATCGATCATGAAGCTTTCTTTTGCTTTTTCCTGTGGAGGCTCTTCTTGAGACCGGTTATTTGTGCCAATGACGGCATCACAGTTACGTTCGCAACATCCGTTTGAATGAAATCCTATCTCCCAAGCTCAATACCAACTCTCTAACTGCAGGTGGGTGCTGTGGTGGAGGTGAAGAACCAGGACGGGGTTTACCGGGAAGCCACCATCAACAAGCTGACAGACGCTAGTATATACACTGTCGGTAAGTCTGGATTAAACTGTCAGCCCCCATTCCTTGTCTCTCAACTAGACACCTTACACCCCTGCCCCACAGTGAAAGTCTGACAAAAACCAGACAGGGAGGTTTTTGGGAACATTGTTCCCCTGGCCTGTTTTCTAAGCTGCCAGTTGAGGGATCATTGAAGGGATATTAAGCTGTGAGCTGGAACAGACTATTGCTGCTCGGGCTCGTGTGCCTCTGAAGCCCAGCAAATTTGTTATCATCTGATCATGAAAGCAGCAGGCTGCGTTAGAGCGCGGCATATTCTCTAACAGAGATGGAGGGGTCCGTTCGCGCAGTATCGCCCTTGAGGGAGGGAGAGAGGGAGAATGCGTGAGTGTGTCTGTGTGCGTGCTCGGACGCCCTGTCCTATATTCCGCCCTAACTGTTTTTCCTCTCCCTGGTCTCTGCAGTGTTTGATGATGGCGACGAGAAGACCCTTAGGCGTTCCTCTCTCTGCCTGAAAGGAGCGCGTCACTTTGCGGAGAGCGAGGCAAGTCCCCGTTGCGCTCTCCCCCGCGGTCCGACACGAGCCCGGACTCACTGGGAGCTCTCTGGGAAACCAATCAGAGCCGGCTCCTGCTCATCTCGTACAGCTAGCAGGCACACGGCTCAGCCTGACACCGCTGCCAGACGGCGCTGGACCTTCAAGTTTGTGAATTGATAGTCCCAGATGAGGGTCCACAAGTTCAGCCGTTTAGTAAACGCACTACAGGGCTTTTCCAGGAAACGGGAACTGATATCCATGCAAATCCCCCGCTGAATGACTGTGACTTTTATCTCTGGTGCAGTAGTCTACCGCAAACCCTACCCTCCCACTTCCTTATTCAGTTTACGGAACGCCGTCTGCTGACCTCACGCGACCTTTGACCAGCAGACTTATCTTTAAAGACTTGAGTGCCGAATCCGTTCCCACACACAGTGGGTCCGTGAATCATTAGCCTATGACCGGGGAACTCTGATGAGCTCTCACTTAACCCCCGGCTGTCCCTGCTTCTCCGTTTCAGACACTTGATAGGCTGCCTCTCACCAACCCGGAGCACTTCGGCACACCTGTCATCGGCAAGAAGGGAAACCGCGGCCGGCGCTCCAACCCAGTGTGAGTACCGACCGAGTCTTCTATACCGCCTTTTTCCCGAGCGAGCCGCCGGAGAGCCGGGCTAACTCCACACAGGCCTGCGGGGGGGGCCACGTCACCAGGGAAGTGCGAGACGCACCGGAGTGGTGGGGATCAGTAGCCTGAGGGTGTCGTCGGAAATTATAGCTGTACCACACACACACACACACACACACACACACCCTCTCTCTCTTTCTCCCCACTCTGACCTCGCTCAAACAGCCCCCGAAGCAGGGGGAGGAGATCCTGCCTGGCTCCTCCTCCTCCCCTTCCTCCTCCTCCTCTGTTTTGGCTTGCTGCGTGTGTGAAACTCTGTGTGTGTGTGAGAGAGAGAGAGAGAGAGAGAGAGGGAGAAAAATAAATCCTTCCGTCACAGTCTCTCGGCAGCAGTGTGCCGCTGCGGGAGTCAAAGTACAAACCTCCTTCCTGAATGATGTTTTATTCCCGGTTGAACCGGCTCTGGGGCCGTGGATTCCGGCAGGGAATTGAGCTGGCGAGGGGCCTCATCCTCAGTTAATTGGGGCTCCTTGTTGGTATAAAGAGGACACTGATAGTGCTTATAGAAAAGTCAATATTGTTTTGAACACCGATGTTGACTGAGTCCCAGAGCTGCACATTAGCACATTGGACACCTGTGCGTCTCCGGCTGGACAAATATTGTCTTTGCTCCGTGGTTCCTTTTAATTGGATGTTCTCAATTGATTTGGATTGTTAGGCTGTGGAACTTCAGTTAACAAGCTACAAGCTAATAGCTATCCTGTTTAGTTAGTCTCTCCATATATACATGTAGCGTTGTCTTCCTGTCTGTGACGGGCCGCCCAGACCTGACATAGCGAGCCAGAGGATAGAGAAGTGAGGCTCTGTTGTCTAGCTGGGGGTGTTAGCTTGGTAGCTCCGACACGTGGCTGCTTAGCATAGCGAGAGGCTCAGTATGAAACCTCAGCTAATGAGTGACTGGGCTCGTCAACGGAGCCAGCCTAATGAATGAGCTCATCGGCCGACCCAGTACGCCTAATGCTTCATTGTCCTGTGTCCAAATGAGCTGGGAGAGAGGTGTGTGTGTGTGTGTGCGTGCGTGCGTGCGTGCGCGCGCGTGCGTGCGCGCGCACACACATTTCACTGCTCAAGATTCAAGATCGGTTTATTCTCCATATATGGTTCACGAACTAGGAATGTGACTAGGGTTAAGTACGCTGATGGAGACGACATAGGACAGGGTGCAGGACAGGACAGGATGGTGCAAAGACATAACAGTGCCAATACAAAATCCAAGAATGGAGTGTGGTGAGCATATATACACAGAAGGTGGTTTGTGTGGTTGCTGTGTGTTTGTTTGCCTGCTGTGTGTGTGGGTGAGCAGAAGCCCAGCGGAGGGTGTTTGCGTGTTTTCAGGACGCGCAGAATCGTTAGTGTGTTCTACCGCTACAGGGGTAGAGTCACAATTAGGCCACTGTAGCCTGGCTGAAATTAGCTGTGAAGGAATTACCAACTGCTATGCAAGTTCTGAATTGATTAACACTTCAGGCTACATTAAGTTCCTCTCTCTAATGCATTATATTTAGTTGAAACAATATTGTTGTACCATCTTATTGCATTACTACTGCAAGGCAATAAAGTCCCCCCCCCAAAAAGTAGATTCACCTACTGTATTTGACAGGCATAAAAACAACTTCATGTGAGATGTCACCCAGGCTTAGTGACGACGAGGCTGAGCTTATTGTGTCCCCTCCCTCAACAGCAAAGAAGAGGAGTCCTCTTCCTCCAGCGAAGAGGAGGAGAGCGACAAGCGGCAAAATGAAGATCTGTTTGGCAAGGTGGTGTGTGTGGAGGGGGTCGTCACGGGCGACAAGAAAAAGACCACGTGGTACCCTGCACTGGTGAGCTCATCAGGAACTGCCTTCTCTCCCTCTCTCTTTTTCTCTCTTCCTCTCTCTCTCTCTCTCTCTCTCTCTCTCTCCCTCTCCCTCTCGCGCTCTTCCTCTGTCCTTCTCTCTCTCTCTCTGCCTGCTTGCTGCTCAACCACAGTCATGCCCCCTGTCCCTGGAATCCCAGGATTAGACCGCTCCATCTAAACGGCCTGTTGCGTAATCTCTAAACTGAGGCTGATCCAGTTCTGTTGGTCCAGACTTCTCTCTGCCAACCAATCACAGACCCTGTTGGGAGTGTATCAGAAACGCTGGAAAAAAACAACAACATTGATCCGGATGACTGAACTCCGCAGTAGTGTTTAAAGAAAGCGACACAGCTGAGCTTGGGAGTCTCGGGGGTGGGGGTTGGGGTGTGTGTGTGTGGAGGGGGTTGGGGTAGCTGATATCTGTTTAACTGATCTCTAAAAACAATGCAGCAAGGCTTATTTTGATGTGAAAGTTATCAGTCGTCTCCAGACCGTTGCATGTCGCCCTCCTTCCATAGCTCCGATGCTGTGTGTGTGTGTGTGTGTGGGGGGGGGGGGGAAGTGAGGCGAGCAAACAATGACGTGGTGACAGGCGTTGTTTGTTTATGTAAGCGGTACGGGCGGAACGGTTGGGAACCGGAGCGGGCGAAGCGAGGACGCTGGCCCTTTAAACGCCCCCCCCTCCCCATGTAGTCAGCGGAGGCCCGCCTCCCAGGTTTGTTGTTTGTGCTGCTGCCGGTTTGACCTGCTCCGCACCGCCTCCCGGTGGCTGTCTGGGGGAACTGCAGCCCCGGAGCGCCACACAACAGTGGCATCGGCATCGTTTACAGAGCGCTGTGGCACAGAGGCGGGGGGGGAGGGAGGGAGGGGGGGGAGGCGTGCTGAACTGAACGACGCCTCGCAAACAGATCACATCTAACGCACGGGGCGGGCGGGCTGCCGGTGAGAAGGAGAGACGGGCTGCGTTAGAGGAGAAGATGTTCAGCGTAGATCAAGAGCGAGAGCATGAAAGGAAAGAGGCGCAGCAGATGGAGGAGAGCAGACGAGCGTTTCCCGATGGAGACCCGGAGTCTCCGGTCCAGCCGCGCCACGGCACTGCCTCCGCCGTTCCGGACCCCAGGCGGCGCTTGTCAGACTCCTCCCCCGGGCTGTGCTAATCAACACCGGTACACAGCGGAGGGGGGGGGAGTGTGGGGGGGGGGGGGACACATTGGGGGGAGACGTTGTTTATGCTCTCATATGATTTTTCATCTCACTCACTTTTTTTTTCTTCTCCTCGCTCACTTTTTCTCTGTGTGTTTTTAAAACGGCTTATTTTGAGCACAGTCGGCCGGGATCAATGGGTTTTTATGATTTATTCTCTGTCGCTTTCTCAACCTCTTCATCTCTCGCTGTTTCTCTCTCTCTCTCTCTCTCTCTCTCTCTCTGTACAAGGTGATATCCCCCGACTGCCAGGAAGATGTGACTATGAAGAAGGACAACATCTTTGTTCGCTCTTTCAAGGATGGGAAATTGTGAGTTATCTTTTATGTATATTATCTATGTATATTCTCTATTTATTCCTCTGTACTTTTCCCACTGCTGCTGTACTTTTTACACTGCTGAAACCCCAAAGTTTCCTAGGGGGATTATTAAAGAATCTATCTTATCTATTTTAAAGTAAAGAGCGAACAGATCCTGTAAGGTTACATACTGTAAGTGTTATGCGGAGGGATAACTTTGAAATCTAAGCAGTAGCAGTGATATAAAGCCTACTGTTCCTACTGTCGCCCCAGAGCAGACACACAGAGAGACACCAGGAGAGAGAGACTCTGCCGATATGTGGAGAGGCTCCTCTCTGGACGTGGGAGTGTGTAGGACGAGGTCACCCTGTGTGTGGGTAGACAAAAACTCAACGCGGGTCAACCTTGTTTGCGTCCTCTCTGGACCACTGGACACCACTGTGCCGGCCTGTTGACATGGCTGCCGTACAAATCCTATCCAGTCAGTATACTGTTGCCTGCTCTCTCCCAATACAGCTGCACATGAGTGTGGGCCCAGGCCGGGCTGGACACGCACCCGCTGAGACAGAAAGAGCATGACGAGGCTGTTATCAGCTGAGTCTGGCTGTCTGGGAGGGGAGAGAGGGAGAGCTGATGAGAGGGATGAGATCAGGGAGGACATTTGGAAGCTGTAATTCACTCGGGCACACGGAAAGGCCTCCGAGGTCACATCCTCGTCAGCCGTCTGCGTAGCTGGTCTGTTAGGAGGGCAGTAGCCTCGTATGGCCAGAACTATCTCCACACTTCATTCACGCTGGAGTAAGGTCTCGCTCCTGGTCTCTCGGGGATAGGAGGGAAAAAACTCTCAAAAAACAAATCAATACTCTTAACTGTATTTATTTAAACCAATCACAATTGTCTTTGGCGGAGCGGTTGCTAGATTGTTTTACATTGTCTGGATTGAAACTGATTGGGTGGACAACAGATTGGGTAGTAATAAACAAATGATGAGGCTTATCCCGATCGCCGCTAACACACTCACTGGATCCATAGGTGCATAGATGGACAAAATCCCTCAAAAACACCATATACTCCCGTTTTCAAAGACAGGAAACTTTTATTTATTTATTCAGAAGCGGACTTTGTGGCGATTTTTTTTATCAGAACATCAAAGGACTCCAGTGCCCACTCGGTGAGTTTCCTGTCTTTGAAAACGAGAGTTCATGGTGTTTTTGAGGGATTTTGTCTATGTACCTATGGATCCGTTGAGTGTGTTAGCAGCGACGGGCTATATCTCGAGAGTGCACCGTTTGACGAAACTTTGATATGGGCCTTTGTATATGTACGTAAATAACCTTATAACATGGCTTATAATGCTAAATTCCGAACCTGTCTTTTAACTAAACGTCACAGGTGCAGCTTCAGGCGTCCTCCTCTAATACCGAGCTCTGGTGACAACAAAAAAATATAACCACTAGTACCAAAGAGCTGTTAGCAGGATTGCTAATAGGTCATGCTCTTCTCGAGACCTAGGTTTTCAGATAAATTGAAAAATCCAAGGACTTTATCTTGAAAGTAGCTCTCCAGCGGACGACCTCTTACCTCCAGCGACTGAAAACATTTTGGAGTGGACACTTTTACAATTGTGTTTGAGCTGTTTTGCTCTCTGAGTCGAGTACCAGCTTAGCTTAGCTTAGCCTGTACCCTTAAAAACATCAACAACTTTGCTTTCTGCTCTGTTCCGGGGCACTAGCGGACTGGAGGGGTCACTGTCTACACTAGCCAATCAGATGTGTTTGTATTTGTCACAGTTACACGGTGCTGCGGAAGGATGTTCGGGAAATGGACAGTGGGACTCCCCCCAAAGCGGATGCAGATCTCAAGCCAGGTGAGTTCGGGCGGCTTTGGAATCAGTTCTAATTTGTCCTACCGGCGACACTTATCGTCTACATTTCCCAGAAGCACCTGCCATAATGAGACGCCGGTTGGTTCTCTGATTGAGGTGTGAGGCTGGGGGGTGGGGGGGAGGGGGAGCTAACAGGGTGACAGCCTGAGGTCTGTAGGCTGTCGTCTCTGTCATGTCACGCCCTGATAGCGCTGAACACTACTGTCTGGCTTTGTGTCAGTCAAGAGACAGACTTGGCAGGAAGTGGATGAGAAGCAAGGGGCGCTGGGAGACCGAGCGAAGAAAGATGGCCTGTTATTGTTCTGGCGTCGGTGAAGGGCACCTGCCACCAGCCAGTCTGTCTCTGTTTGAAAGCTGTCCTCAGACGGGGGGTTGGGGGGTTGGGGGGGGGGGTCTCTGTGTGGTGCTCACTGTCTGCTCTGCTCCACCGTTCTCTTCCGCTCCTCATAATTACAGCTGGATGGAGCCTCTCGGCTGCTCGGTATTCATTCACACGGGTTCTTGACTGGTGATTGTGACACGTAATGCTGCGTAAAAGAAGACTCCTCCAGAGTAGTTAGATGCCACTTGAGCTCATGTGTGACAGAGCGGATGAACGCAGATGCTGCTGCCTCCAGGGAGGTAAAGATGTGAGATCAGGTCTGCCCAGCTCTCTCTCTTTCTCTCTCTCTCTCTCTCTCTCTCTCTCTCTCTCTCTCTCTCTCTCTCTCTCTCTCTCTCTCTCTCTCTCTTCTCTCTCTTTCTTTCTCTCTCTCTCTCTCTCTCTCTCTTTCTCTCTCTCTCTCTCTCTCTCTCTCTCTCTCACACACACACACACACACACACACGCATACAAACACACTGCTGTTTGTCAAGTGACTCTGTCAAACACCTCTCTCCCTAGTCTTGTTCCCTCTCAGTTATGGTGGCGCTGATCCAGTGACTGAGGCATAATTGAGTATCTTCCGCGGAGTCCGTGTGGAAATGATGGGGCTCTATGTCACCGGGCGCTCCGCCGCCGTTTGTCTGGGGAGGCGTGTGTTCCTGCGGGGGAGCCCCGGCGTGGTTATCTACGGGCTGTCCGTCACACCGTTGTCTGGTGTCGTTAGGGCTCAAGAGCGTTTTGTTTACGCCCTCGGGGGCCACAGCGTGCGTGGGCTTTGGGTCTGACTTTCAGCCTTGCGCAGCTGGGCTCTAATCAGAGCGTATTGTCTCTAGGCTAAATCAAGACACGCTGACACACAGCAACACACGCCCGCGCCCTCGGCCCCCCGGGACCAGGAGGGAACTGGTTTAGTGATTGTTGGTGGCGTAATAGCTGAGATACTCCATGTTGCTAGGTGACCATCCCAGCAATCACTTTAGTCTGTTGATGTTATCTAAACAAGTGGCCCTTGCCTTATGAGTGTTTATTTGTAATTTGTGTGTGTGTGTGTGTGCGTGAGTGTGTGTGCGCACGTGTGTGTGTGTGTGTGCGTGCGTGTGTGTGCGTGTGTGTGTGCGCACGTGTGTGTGTGTTTGTGTGTGCGCATGTGTGTGCCGCAGCGCTGGATGCGGCCCTGGAGTTCCAGCGTCAGGCGGCCGTCCCCGGCAGCTGGAGGACGGAGGTGAAGGACGAGAGCTCCAGCAGCGAGGAGGATGAGGACGAGGATGAGGAGGAGGAGCCGGAGGAAGACCCCAGCAGTGAGGAGGAGGAGGTACGTCGACGCAGACGCCACGTCGAGCGACCGCCTCCGACAGTCGAGCAACACACGCCTCCCCAGCACCTGACCACACTTGAACAATTGAACCCCTTAAAATAGACAATAACAACTGACTCTTTCCTATACAATAGACAATAATAATTGACTCTTTACAACTGTATACTTGTAATTTATTAATTGCACCGCCTATATTACGGACAGAGTCACAGTCATCCATGATTGGATGAAATAAGTAGATGAGGATCAGTTCTGATAGATCTGCTAGACTATGGATAGGGGTAAATTGCCAGATTGGAAACCTTATAAAGTCTAGTTGAGTCCCTAGGACTGGAATGAGCAATTGATTAGTGCTGATAAGATATTGTAAGGACAATCGATAACAAGAATTCCAATGTTCCTCTACCTGTACTGGTTATATAAATGTTCTATTCTATTCTATAAACACAACGGTCCTCATTCCTGAACACAGTTAAGAAAAAGTTTACTCCACTTACGAAGTTCCCGGGACAATTCTGGCATTCCTGAATGGTTTCTTATCTGGGATTTGTTCTTATCTAAGAACAGGATTTAAGAACGCGGAAATGCAGTTGTAGGTAGGCCAGATTGGAGTGCGCCCATGTTCGCAAGGGCTGAATTTATGAGAAATACGAGCTTGAAATAATAATAATAATAATAATAAATACGAGAATATTTGTATCATTTCCAATTACATTTCACATTTATAGTCATGATTCTATGAGGCATCGTGGTGTCCTAAAATAAATAAAAGCACTACACAAACACTGCAAATGGCAGTGAATGAATAAATAAGCACTAAACTCAGTCGCTATACTCAGACTCAGCACAACAGCACCTTATACTATATAGTCGTCAGAATGGACACATCTACATTCTGTAAATAAACGTGAATATCCATAACTAAAATATATCATATAGGCCTACATATTATAGATGGGGCATATCAGGATCCACAAGTAGCCTACTCATGCATTTAACTAAACTTTACAATTTAATCATCTGCTCTCAACACATCCCATCCCTTTCATGTAGGCTATATATTTTACATTTTGTATTAAACGTCCATACCGTCTTGTTTTCTATTGTTATTTTGTATTGTTTTTTTCACCTTGCTTAAGCTTAGTGTACAAGTTATAAGAGCCAGCGGAGAAACATCTCACTGCTAATTTTTCTGGTATGTTGCATGTGACGAATAAAACGTTGAATTTGCATGTGAACTTGAACATCAATCAACTTTTTCCGCGCTGTCGGAAAAGGAAAAGGAGCTGGCGGGGCGTTTATGTATGCAAATTCAGGTGTACTAGAACGCGCATTCAACTTAAGAAGGGGAGCAGCTGAGAACACTGGTGGTTTAAGAACACATTCCCACGCATTCATGAATCCGGCGGGGATCTTTCTTAGGGTTGGTCTTACGAAGTTCGTAAAAAGACATTTAAGAAGACACTTAAGAAAATGTTCAGGAATGAGGTCCAATATTCTTGAGGGAGTTCTCTAGTCTGAAGGGCATTTCAAAAAAGTTTTGTGTTGGAGTTTGTGTTGCTCTAAATGTTGACACCTTGATTTTCATTTTTAAAATACTGTTCCAAATACTGGTTATTGGTCTGCCTTACTAATAATCGGTATTGGTATCGGCCCTGAAAAAGCCACATCGGTCCTACCCTCTAGCGCCAAGCTGCCCAGCTCACCTGCTGCGGCACTTCCCTGTGTGTGTGTGTGTGTGTGTGTGTGTGTGTGTGTGTGTGTGTGTGTGTGTGTGTGTGTGTGTGTGTGTGTGTGTGTGTGTGTGTGTGTGTGTGTGTGTGTGTGTGTGTGTGTATGTGCGTGTGCGCGTGTGTTCAGGAGGAAGTGGAGCCATTCCCGGAGGAGAGGGAGAACTTCCTGCAGCAGCTGTACAAGTTCATGGAAGACCGAGGTGAGCTCATTGCGGATCACACCTGGGTCACAAAAACTCAGGCTCCACTTATCTTAGCCAGATAGAACCCACAGATCAATACCATGAGGGGCATATCAGACTTTGTCTCATTTTAATTCGCTTTCACATCCTGTCAAGGGATTAATCTATGTAACCGACCCGGTGTCAAAAACGCTGTGCTGGAGTGACTTACTAGACCGCTGAGCTGAGCTCTGTGTTTGTTCCCTCAGGGACCCCCATCAACAAGAGGCCTGTGCTGGGCTACAGGAACCTCAACCTCTTCAAGCTCTACAGGCTGGTCCACAAACTGGGAGGCTTCGAAAGTGTGAGCGGTTACACACCAGACACACCCGTTTCTCTCACCATTTACCTCATCCTTTTTATATGGGCAGAACTGTCCTAGTATCCCTACATTCCATCCGCATTTAATCACTTTTCCAGTTGAGCATGTTTGCTGAATGTCTACCATCCCCCTTCCACACCCTTGTTTCCTCGCAGATTGAAAACGGATCCGTTTGGAAGTCAGTCTACCAGGACCTGGGGATCCCTGTGCTCAACTCTGCCGCTGGCTACAATGTCAAATGTGCTTACCGCAAGTACGTATCACCCCCCCCGCCCCCTCCCCCAGCTCGTAGCCGTGCATGTCCAGACTCGGCTCTCGCTGGCTCTGTGCTCCCGCGAGCGCTAGCGTGTTCTCTGGCCGTAGCTAGTGTGCAGCGCGACGGGCTGACAGTGATGTATTCACGGTCATTATAATAATAGCAGAATCAACAACAGAGACACAACAGAGACACTAATATATTAAATATATACACATACAAAAAGCTAAATAAGTAGGCCTTTCAACTAGTTTATATTAAAAAAAATCTATTATTATTTCTTCATTAAAAACTCGGCTATTGCTAGTTTTGCGTCCGATGTCCCATTCATATCTCAGCCAAATACAACTATGCTTGAACTTTTCCACTTGCCAGCTTGTGCTTCTCATTATTATCTTTGGGGGAGTTGCTTGTGCACAGGAGGGATTCTTTATTGGGAAATAGCCGTTGGATTGTATTCAGACATAACGTAGGCTGGTACTGTCAAGGATCACAGCCGACTGATGTGCCCTTCCCTCCCGTGACGGAGGGTTATCAGCCAGGCTGGAGTTCTGTCTCTCATCGCTGACCAACAGAAGAAGCAGGGTCTCCCATAGAGAGGAGCTTAGTCCTGGGGTATGAAGAAGCAGGCTGTTTCCAGATCGAAGATTGCAGGAGGGGTTTAGTGGAGTTATATGGATATTGCATGGCTATTACATATATTGCATAGATATTACATATATTGCATAGATATTACGTATATAGTACATAGATATTGCATAGATATGACATAGATATTGCACATATATTACATAGATATCACATAGATATTGATATCCCGTTTTGGATGTGGAGTTTGCTGGTGTGTTAACGGTGGTGGTTGTGTTGCTGTTCCTGGGCAGGTACCTGTTAGGGTTCGAGGGGTACTGCACCTCCACAGCCATCACCTTCCGGATGGACCTCCCCCTGAAGCAGCCGGGCCCCAGAGAGGAGGTGAAGAGCGAGGGGGGGTCGGGGGAAGCCGCAGGGCCCACCGTGGCCCCCCCCAGGGCGGGGGAGGACCAGACGGCACACCCGGACCGAGAGCCCGGCACCGCCCAGCTCTCAGTCTGCAAGGTACCGCCCACAGACGAGCAGCGCGCTCTCCGCGAACGCCCGTACTTCGGCCGACCTCTTCCCTTATGCTGTGTTTTATGTTGTCGCTGTCACACGAACCGCCCTCCAAACACATCAGCTCTGTCCTTGGTTTGAAAGACCCAGTCCCCTCACCTCGGGAGGCTCCTATCGCAGACGGGGCTCCGCCCCCTGGTAAAGTAATAAAGGCTACTATGATGTAATAAAACCATCCCCTCTTTCTCTCTCTCTCTCTGCTCCTCTCTCTCTCTCTCTCTCTCTCTCTCTCTTTCTCTGCTCCTCTCTCTCTGCTCCTCTGTCTCTGCTTCTATGTGTGTCTCTGTCTTTCTCTGTCTCTGTTCCTCTCTCTCTCTCTGTCTCTGTTCCTCTCTCTGTCTGTTCCTCTCTCTCTCTCTCTTTCCCTCTCTCTCTCTCTCTCTCTCTGTCTCTCTTTCCCTCTCTCTTTCTCGGTCTCTCTTTCCCTCTCTCTGTCTCTCTGTCTCTCTCTCTTTCGCTCGCAGGAGGAGAAGACGGAGGCGGGCAGGAGCAAGATGGAAGCGGATGCTTCAAAGGGCGAGCGAAAGGACAGCGGCGACGGGGAGGATGAGGATGAGGATGAGGACGGCGAGGACGATGGTCCGTGCCAGGGCGAGGCCGTCGAAGGGCCGTCGACGGCGGCGCCACTGCGTCCGGGGGCCGACGGCGGCATCAAGCAGGAGGGACCCAAGGAAGGGCAGGACGGCAAAGACATCTCTGGGTAGGTGGCCCTACGTGGTGGTCCAAACCCCCCACCCCCCCCCCACCCCCCCACATCCCTCCAACGCTGGGCAGGGGGGGCAGTAGGAACCCAGGGCACCACGCCTCAGCTGACCGGGTACACAGGCGGGAGGGCGGGCTAGTAATGACAGGTCACCCCCCCCCTCGGTGATGTCACCGTGCACCCCCAGGGGCAGATCAGAGCCCAGTCACGGAGAAGAATCACCGTTTGATAGAGAATCGTCTTGGAAGACTTAATATTTTTAGACTTAAACCAGATGTACATTTCTGAACACAGTTACACAGATGGCCCTTGGCCTCTGACACGCCGACTGGAGTACCCTGTCAGCTGAGAGGTCTAGAGGTTAGACCCAGGAGCTCCGGGCGGCTCCGCCTACTTTCCCTGCCCCACTGCCCTCTGTGCCCCACTCGCCCACTCTCTCTCTCTCTCTCTCTCTCTCTCTCTCTCTCTCTCCAAGACTCTCTCTCTTTGTCTCTCTTCCAGACTCTATCTCTCCCACCCTCTTTCTTTCTCTCTCCCACTTTCTCTCACTCTCTCCCACTGTCTCTCTCTCTGTCTCTCTCTTCTCACGGCTGAGCAAGTGGCAACAAACGGAGATTGCGGAGAGCACTAAATCCTGACGGCCTCTAGTCCAACAGCATGCTGGGCCACCTTTCTCTGGCCACGCCTCTTCAAACATGGCCTGGCTCTCTGGCTGGCTGGCTGTCTCTCTGGCTGGCTGGCTGTCTCTCTGGCTGGCTGGCTGGCTGGCTGGCTGTCTCTCTGGCTGGCTGTCTCTCTGGCTGGCTGGCTGGCTGTCTCTGGCTGGCTGGCTGGCTGTCGCTCTGGCTGGCTGTCGCTCTGGCTGGCTGTCTCTCTGGCCGGCTGGCTGGCTGTCTCTCTGGCTGGATGTCTCTCTGGCTGGCTGGCTGGCTGTCTGTCTCTCTGGCTGGATGTCTCTCTGCCTGGCTGTCTCTCTGGCTGGCTGGCCATCAGTCTGTCTAGTGGGTTGTGTAAAGCAGAGATCCTAGCGAAACGCCGCCGCCTCACTCCTCTCAGCGTCTCGGAGCTTCCCGCCCTTGGCGCTCAGCCTGCCGCCTGTTTCACCTCCCGGCTTTTGGTGTGCAGCTTTGTTCGCTGTCTCTTTTCTGTGGCTGTTTGTCTTTCATTTGTTTCTAGACATCCAGACGCAGGCTTGTAGAGACGGTTGAATTGGTGATTTGGGAGCACACTGCGGTGGCGAGTAGCCTTGGGGGAGCAGCTTCTGCTGGGGATCAGTTTAACGAGTTGGCTTTCATTATCGAGCCACTTTTCTGTTTGATGGTTTTTCCTGGCTATACTTTAATATAGTCATCTTATTTTGTATATTCATCTTATTTCATGAACTATGTTTAACACACAACTAAGCCATATGCAGTTTTTGCTGGTTTGAATCATACAAGCACATCAATTGTGGCGATTTTACTTAAATGAAGTCTGTGGAGGCTGCCTAGATGAGGGAGGCTTATTATCGTTCCAGTTAGATCTAGAGTCCAGTCACGATGTCGTGTGGTCTGCTTTACTTAGCACGCCAAACAGGAGAAAAGGTATGTTCATGACTGCCCCTGAACGCTCTCACCATGTCAGATGTGGCCCCTGAGGGATACCGTGGCCCCGTCTCCTTTTGCGTTGCTCCTGCTCGGTTGTGTCGGCCTCGGGCCGCTCGGACTACACAGAGAGTTGACCAGAGGGGAATCAGTCAGGGTCAGTCTCCAGCTGGTAGCAGCGACCCATGTCATGCTACAGCGTCTTACCGGGTCGACATATGGCTGGCGGACTAAGAGACTGTCTGGAAAAAAAAAAGAAAAAAAGACACCCGACACTGACACAAGCGCTGATGACCGACTAAGTGTTCACGTGCGGTTGGTATTGAAGCGCCACTACCACGCGGTAGTGGCGTGCGGTCTGCGTGGCTGTGCTTTGTGGCAGCGTGAACCTTCGCCCGGGAAACCCTTGACTTCCTGACTGACTACTTCCTCCTCTCCTCCCGCTGAGAGCCTGTGTGAATCCCGAGCGCTACAGCCTGCCGCTTCGCTGTGCCAAACCTGTGTGTGATGATGACCTACCCCCGTGTGCCCTTAACACCCCAGCCGACGCTCCACCCCCCCCCCCCCCCCTTCTCCCCCCGCGGCCCACTGTGCCCCGCTAGCACCCCCTTGTGGCTGTCCTGACCCGAAACCCAACCGCACCAAGATAATGAGTGTGAATGAGAGCCCCTTGTATGTGGTGTGTGGATGTAGGAGTAGCTTGGTCTTAAGTGGTAGTGCACATTAATCCCATACCAGTCCACACCTAGATGATTTTTCTCTGTAATCGGAGTCTGTGGTGGTGTTAAATGATACTGATTCTGTCATTACCCCCCCTTTGAATAGAATGCTAGTGTATATAGGCTACGCCTAGTTGAAAGGGGTTCTACCTAGTTTGAGAAGGCAGTACACTGGACCTGAGTGAGAGGAGGAAGATGAAGGTTAGCAAGCAGGCTGACGAAGATGTTGATGACCCCTTTGGGCCAGATTGAGTTGTAGGAGATTGTTTGATAGTAGTGGGGAAGAGGACGTAGTTGTAGCAGCCAATCAGGAACTGAGTCAGGGTGGGGCGGGCTAAGCGCCAGGGTATCCGAGTAGCAGGAGCAGGTAGTGAGAGAGGGGGCTGGGGGGGTGGGCGGGGGGGGGGGGGGGCGGCGGGCGGTGGGGGGTTGACAGTGTCACTCTGGGCAAGCCTAGGGCCAGGAGGTGCTGAACTGTCTTTCTTGCAGGGATGACAGCAGTCAGGAGGGGGAGGAGGGGGAGGAGTTTGAGTGTTACCCCCCGGGGATGAAGGTGCAGGTGAGGTATGGGCGAGGCCGCAATCTGAAGACGTACGAGGCCACTGTGAAAGAGGCAGACGTGGAGGGGGGAGAGGTGCTCTACCTGGTGCACTACTGTGGCTGGAACATCAGGTAAGACAGGGCCTGGGGACAACCACCTAACGCCTATTCAACCTCTCCCAAAGAGATCTGTTACCTCCTTCCGAGGGGACTGCCTTCGAAACGGGCATTCCCCAAAAGGCAATAACAGATAGCCCTCCCTCTCAATTCTATCAAGTAAACACAGTCCCTCTGTCAGGACTCTGCTAATGGATTACACCGTGGCCACCTAGTGGCAGAACTAAAGAATTGGGTCAATCTGTAACATTGTCGACAGTTTCCCCTGTCTGTCTGTCCCTCCACTGTCTGTCTCACTGTAGTCCAGAGACGGGCTGACCTTTAACCCGAACAAATCCGATCCATTGCCGAATATTTTTTTCAGAGAAAACATTCCATACAAAAAAAACAAAACATAAGGCCGTATCAATGTGCATCAGGCCAAAAGACAGTGCTGCAATACTCACCTATACCTCTCCCCCCTCACGCCCCCTTCCCTCAGGGTCAGGGTAACGCAGTGTGTAGGCAGAAGTGTCAGGGCGCCATGAGACAGACAGGGAGTAACTCTTTCTGCTTCTTTAGCGTGACGCAACCTGGGTTTCCTCATGGCGTTCCACGTTGTCGTGTGGTCCTCTGGTCTAGTCCATTAACGATAGAGCTCCTCTGCATTACTGTCTTGTGGTGTGTGACGTTGTTGTAAAAGACTTTTCATTCCTTCTTAAAGACCTAAAGTAGCACCTTTTTGGAACTTTCTTGAATTTATTTCTGTGGTTGTTGGTTTTTTCAGAATTTGCTTATTTCATTAAGAAGTTGTCTTTTCATACTAAAATGTTGGATCTCTGTCAATGCTTGTTGTACAGTGAGGATGAGGTGGTGTCGGGCTGTGAGGTGGATGTCTTAGTGTGGTGGGCTATGTGTGTGAGAGAATGTGCTAGTAGTCTAGTAGTCTTTGTGAGATCCAAATGGTAATATGTCTCTTTTTTATTTTGGTTTCCACCATTAGATATGATGAATGGGTCAAAGCAGACAAGATTGTGCGTCCGGCCAATAAGAATGTACCAAAAATCAAGCACCGCAAGAAAATCAAGGTATGGGTTTCACTATCGGCTTGTGACATGTACACATGTCTTTCTCTCTATCTTTTCAACAGTGCAATCTATCCATTAGCCTACTGCGGGAATGAAATATATTCCCATTGACACATAGTAATTACCTATATTTAACCAGGCAAATTGACTGAGAACATGTTTCTCATTTGCAGAGACTTTTGCCCTAACATTTGACGAACCGTTCTCTCCCTAACATTTGACGAACCGTTCTCTCCCTAAAATTTGACGAACCGTTCTCTCCCTGCTCCAGAACAAAGCGGAGCGAGAGCGAGACAGGCTGGAGAGACTTAACGAACGACTGGGGGACCTGGGCCACTCCCCCAACAACAGCCGCGTCCCGCGGCCCCCCAAGCCCGGCTCGGTCCACGATGTCTTCTCCAAGATGGAGGAGGGTGAGGACAAGGGGACTCTACAGTCTCCAGTCAAGTCTATTGAAATTACTGCTATCCTCAATGGCCTGCAAGGTAGCAACGCTATGCTAGATCGGGGGTGTTTCAGTGTTGCTCTGCGGTGATGGTCGGTGTCTAGGTAGCGTAATGTGAGACCCTCTGCTGTTTCTGTGTCTCAGTCTCTGGGAGCTCCACGGATGAGAGCGAACGCGAGGACGAGGAAGGCGACGGCGACGAGGGGGACCGTCCGGGTCCTGGCGGACGCAGCGGCCTCCGAAAGGGGGGGCCCCCGGAACCCCTGCACGCGCCGGACCGCTGGGAGGGCGTTCTGACGCCAGAGGGCTGCAAGCCGACACCACCGGTCGCAGGGAAGAGCCAGGAAGCGATCGGCCACGAGGGCCCGGAGGCGGCCAGGCGGTGGGGCCAGGCGGAGTCCGAGGCAGAGGCCAGCCCCAGGAAGAGGAAATCGGAAGGCGCGGCGGAGCGGACCCCTAAAGGCCCGTCCAAAGCCAAGACCCGGAGCACCAGGAGTGCGGACTGGCTTCCCGGAGGCCCCCCCAGGAAAGCAGAGGAGAGGGGGTCGGGCCCCAGGGAGGAGAGAGGCACCTCCTCCAGCAGCAGCAGTTCCGACGACGAGGGCCCCCGGGCTGCGGAGCCCCAGGCCGAGGAGGCGGACCGGAGCCGTCCCAAAACCAAAGGTTCCCCCTCCAAGAAGTACAACGGCTTGAAGGACAAGAGCAAAGTAGGCCGGCCCTCGGGGTTCTGGGAGATACCCGAGAAGAGGGCCAAGATGGCGGCGGGCGGCGGCGAGGAGAGGCCCTGCGGAGGTCGCACCAAGGGTCAGAAGGACGTGTGGTCCAGCATCCAGGCCCAGTGGCCCAAAAAGACCCTGAAGGAGCTGTTCTCCGACTCGGACACGGAGGCCGCCAACTCCCCTCCCCCCGCCGCGTCGGGGTCCGGTTCGGGCTCGGGCCCGGAGGAGGCCAGGGCGGCCCAGGAGGAGGAGGCGGGGCCCGGCGAGGACGAGGCGGCCTCGGAGGGGCGCCTGGACAACGACAAGCTGCAGGAGTTCCCCAGCAGCGGCAGCGACTCCGTGCTCAACACCCCGCCCACCACCCCGGAGTCGCCCTCGGTGGTGGGGGGCGGCGGCGCCACGGAGGGCTCAGCCCAGACCCGGCCCTCCTCGCCCCCGCCGTCCTCTGCCCCCCCGGCCCCGGCCTCGCCCTCCGCCGCCCTGCCCCAGGGGCCCGCGCGAGAGGAGGGCCCGGGGGGGCGCAGCGAGACGGACAGCAGCACGGTGGAGGTGGAGAGTCTGGGCGGGGAGCTCCAGGACCTGCCCCAGGACGACGGGGCCGCCTCCCCCTCCAAGGCCTTCGACGGCAGCCTCTCCTGCAACAGCAGCAACTGCAGCATGGAGCTGAGCAGCAGCAGCCCGCAGGAGAGCGAGCAGAAAGCCAAAGGTAAAAGGTCAACCGCGCGGTCGGCATCTCATGCATGACGTTTGCCATTAGCACCCGCAACATCCCACTGCCTCCTCTTCTTTTTTGTGGGATTTTAATATTTAGACGATATTGGACGTGCTATTTTACACCGTATAATTTATACCGTATATTTTACTGTATGTGTCACATATCTCTCCTCGCAGCGTCCGCGAGTCAGAAGCGGCAGAAGGAATCCCAGTCCGGCGGAGCCGCGAAGAAACACAAGCCGAGCCGCAAGAGCCTCGGCGTACCGCCCAAGAAGAACCGGAAAACCGGTAAGGAGGAAAGCTGCCTGAGTGAGAACTTGAGCTCTTCCCTTTTGTCAAGTGAGTCCCCTCCCCCCCTCCCGTCCTCACCTCCGTCCGCCTGCCCTCCTCTCTCCCGCCCCCTCAGCCCACAGCAGCGACAGCGAGGACCAGTGCGTGACTGCCGGCGAGGGCGCCGCCAAATCACCCGCCTCCAAGACCAACGCGCCTGACATGAAGGCCGCCGTTTCGCCCAAGTGCCCCGGGCGGACGCCCCCGTCGAGCCACAAGTACCACAAGCACGGGGACGGCGATCAGCCCCACCACCGGGAGCACCACGGCAGGACGCCCCGCATCTACAAGTGGAGCTTCCAGATGTGTGAGTGGCGAAAAGGATAACCGCCCGGTTCATCTGGGCATTCGCAGACCTGAAACTGAACCCATACTCCAGCTTTACGTTTGGCATATTGTGTTGTGACTTGTGACGCATGTCCTTTTCCTGTCCTGTCGCTCTCTCTAGCGGACCTGGAGAAGATGAGCAGCCTGGAGAGGATATCGTTCCTTCAGGAGAAGCTGCAGGACATCAGGAACCACTATCTCTCTCTAAAGTCAGAGGTGGCCTCCATCGACCGCCGACGGAAACGCATGAAGAAGAAGGAGAGAGAAAGTAGGTCCCGGCTCCACGCACCCTGTTCTCACAGAATCTCCAGACCTGAGAAATTGGGGCTCGTGTACACAAAGACTTGGGGTGCGTTCACACGGCGGATTGTGCAAGCTGCTAAAAAAGCGAGGCGCACTGCGTTGTCCCTGGCCGACGCTACTCATAGTGAAGCAACAGAACAAAACAAACAGGGTGCTTCCTCCACGCTCCGCGGAAAAGTACAAATATTTTCAACTTCTCAGCGGCGATAAAACGTGCGATGCCTCGCTTCGCCAGGGCAGACCGCCGAAAGGCTCTGAGCGGCGCTGCTCCATAGGCATCACCGAAAAACGCCGCACAACCGCTTTGACAACATCCGCCGTGCAAACGCGCCTTCACGATCTGAGCGAGGCTCAAGTTAACACCATGTTTTCCTCTCTCCAGGTACAGTCGCCGCTTCTTCCTCCTCCTCCTCCTCCTCCTCCCCGTCGTCCAGCTCGCTGACGGCGGCCGTCATGCTGACCCTGGCCGACCCTCCCGTGTCGTCGTCGTCCTCCCAGAACTCCGGGGTGTCGGTGGAGTGCAGGTGACGGTGCGTCCCCGCGCGGAGCCACAGCACTGAGCACTTCACCAGCCGCCGCCCCCCCCTTACAGGACCCACGACTCCACCCACATCCTGTCAACAGCTGGGGCACAACAGACAGACCAGAGACAAAAACCAACACAAGCACTATTTTCTATCGACAACTGTTTCCTTGGCAAGCTAATTGCACTTAAGTGCACTTTTTATGAAGATTGTGTAGAGGGGGCGGGGGGTGGGGGGGATACGACAAAAAGTACAACAAATTGTGTTCCGTTCTGTTTACCTGAATTTATGAACATGTATAAGAATTGTTTTTTTTCGGTAAGCAATAATTCTCTCCATTGGATAGGGTTGTTTTATGTGGGTAAAGGATGATGTGCAGAAAAGGGCCTTCTCTGTCTTAGCATCGTTCCTTGTGTCCTTGTCAAGGGGAGTGCAGAATGTCAATGCCACGTTGGCATTTAGCGCACACTCATTTAGCGTAACCTTGCCACGTGATGTTTCCCTTTATGTCCACCCCCATTTCTACGGCCCCTTACTGAAGACAGCGGCTAAGCCTCGAATGGCTCTTTATACTGACCCTCCCAAGCACAGTTACAGTGGCCTGTATGGGATTCAGCTGTTGTCTTATGAGCGGTAGAGCTTCAATCAGGTGCATCTGGCTGAGGGGCGCGCTGACAGCCTCTCTGGGTCGTCCTCAGACGAGCCCTCCCTCCATCTGCGTTTTTCGTTCATCCTGATCCTCCAAGCATCTGGCTAGCTCGCCGGTACTTTCCGCCCCTGCGTCTTTCTTGAGTACGTCCACATACGAGACGCCCTCGTGATCGACGCCCCGCCTGTTGGCTCCCACAGCACCAGTTTGCTGGCTTGAAGCTCCCGGCCCAAGAGCAGATTAACATTGAAAGATACTGTAGTGCCTTGTTGTTCCAGACTATGGGGCACTTCTGGAGGGGACAGCACTTAATATATTCCACAGAGGCTCTGACTGTGTTGGTCCTGTTCTCACATTAGAAGGTCTTGGAAATGAAATGACATGTGTCTCTTCGCAAGACTGATGATTGAGTAGTGTATGAATGAGTATATGGTAAGGGCTGTATATGTACAGGTTTTTATCAGCATAGTATGATATTGATGATGGACTGAATATGATTGTAAAGCCGGGATTAAAGACATAATCCCCATTTTCTATCAGCCAAGATCAAATGTAATCTACTACTGAGTATACTCATGCCCTGTGAGAAACGGTTAATGTGGCAGTATATAGAAACGTGCAATGATGGAGAGGGGAGATGTAATCAACCCTCCTTGAGATTGTTGTATCCTGGAACTTTGGTGGTCTTTTCCTGCGTTGTTCATTCGCTGATTTAATCACCCAGACCCATCTAGATGATAATATGCTCCATACTGAGATCAAGATTCAAGATTCCTTTTATTGGTCACATGAATGTGAAGATTCGTCACAAACTGAAGATGAGAACTGATGAAGCAGCAGTCGTGTTCCATCAGGTATCACAGTACCTGTGTACACCACAGAAAGAGATTCATTCATAGACACAATCCTCGGTTCGCAATCTGTATTTTTGTTTTTAAATTTTAAAGACCATCAATCAGACTAATAATAGTTAGACTTACCCTTGGACCACATGCTTGTCAAGTTTTACCTATAATTATGATTATGATGTTCTAGCTTCTAGTCAGCAGTTTTGATAAGATTCACCCCCCCCCCCCCACACCCACATGCTCACCCCTACCAAAAAAAAAAAACATTTTGGTTCTGTACTGCGACCAGACAGTAATAATAGTGTAAATGTGCATTTATAACAAAGTGATGTATGTGTTATAACAATTCTGAAGACATCTCCAGTGTTTCTTTTGTATAGACTCCCTACTGTATGATAACCTGAAGGTATGTTTTGTTTGGCACTTGTATGTAATTGTATGCCTTTGTTATACATTTGTATATTGAGAAGAGTGTTTTGGGTCAAGCTATTTAATATCTTGCACTGTTAATAACATGTACTTTTCTGTACAGACAGTTTTACTGTTTTAACTGTAGTTTAGTGTACATACGGAGGGTAAAAGCATGTCAGTTTTTCCCCCATTTTGATCTCATTCCTGAACTCTTGTGGGGACAGGTCCATTTGCTTTCATTTGTTAATTTGTTTTACTGTTATATTTTCTTTCTTTTTTTCAAGACCAGTTAATTGCTTTGTATTTTTCACGTCTTGGTTTAGTTTGTTTCGTTTTTGTTTTTCTGTTAGCTCGTGCTTGTATCAGAAGCATTTTGTGATTTTGGAGGTGGTCTAAGTATTTTCCAACCTGTACATGGGCTGTAAAGTTTTATGGAACTTAATGGAAAACTATCTGATCAGAGAGAAAGTGATAACGCTTATAAGAAAACTCTATAGTATTTATTAGGCACAACAGAGGATGGTCATTGTGTAATTTATTGTAAAAATGTAAGCGAAAAAGAAGCCTCTGTTTTAAATAAATGCCATAGTTTGTGAAGTTCATTGTCTTGTTTTTGGTTATTTACTTTGTGTACTTTTTCCAGAGGTGGGACCAAGTCACTATTTTGCAAGTCACAAGTCAGTCTCAAGTCATCACCTTTGAGTCTCAATCGAAGCCACCTCGGAGGAGAGGCTTTTATTGTTCGAAAACTGTATTCACTTCGCTGAATGGTAACGAAGTAATATTATCTCTGACTGTAGTTACTGAAATGCAGACCCACTGTCACTGTCACTCAAAAGTCAGTACCACGATGAATGGTTCCTGACAGGTTGGTACAGTATAGAGCGCCGAATACGGCCCTGGACCACTGCTAGCATGCGGCATGCACAATATCACGGTGGGCCCTAGCCCACCACCTAAATGTAACAGGGCCATAATGTGATAATCGCACATGCCCATGGAGGTGCCACACGGCTACTAAGAAAAGGGGCTATTTAAGCACACACACACAAATACAGTACTCATCACATTAAACATGTCTAATCAGCTAGTCATACGTTGTTTGTAATGATGCAGGCTATTATTTACCGAACACATTTGTTGCACGTCCCAAAGGTAACGTTAGCTCAAACAGACCCTGGAACAACCCGTTCTCTTTATTAATTTAAATCCATGGGAAAAAACATGTATTTTACGACTTCCTCCCTTCCTCTCCCTCGAGGTCACTGGCCATGCGCCTTTCGTTAGCTGATATCAGCCGTTAGTTCAGCCTGCTGGCAGCTAATGGACACGCAGCTCGGCTCTGTCTGTCCTCCAGGCTGTAGGCAGCTCACCCGCTGGAGATGATGGGCAGTAAAACAAGCACGATTGCTGCTGGGGTGTGTGGAGCTTTGTTCGTCGGATATTGCATATATTTTGACAGAAAACGGCGGAGTGATCCCAACTTCAAGAAAAGACTGCGTGAACGTAAGTACAGTAATGTTAGCTGGCTAAAGTGCCATTGAAGTGGTGTAGCGTGGGGCCCGCATGTGGCCCAGTCTATTTGCTGGAATGAAACCGATCGGTGTTGGAATGGGTTCGTGAAAAGTACGTCTAGCTAGAGAAGCTAAAACTTGCAGATGGCATTTTTGTGGTGGTATCATCGTTTCTAGCTACATGGCTTTTGGTTGAAGTAATGCTATCTAGTACTGGAATGTTTGATCCATGCGTACTCAAGCTACTTTAAGGCTGAGTAGTCGTTTAGGGGAGAATAGCACTAGCTAACGTTAGCCGCGTTCATTACAAAACGCGTGTGAGATTACCTTGGCCTTAAGTTTATGAAACCACACCAAAGCAATTAGCGCGTACCTACTATGCAGGGAATACTCTGTGCTGTGTAATACTGCTTTATTTTATCAATCCATTGCTATTGTAGCGGCAGCTAAACTAAGCTGGGGTAACGTTAGGCTAGTTATTAGATTCCACCACCTCAAGTTAGCCAGCCTAGTTGGCTAGCTTGCCACCTTAGCCAGCTAATATCGGTCCAGGAATTGACCATATGAATTTTGTCTCAGCAGGAAGGAGAAAGCAGAATGTTTGCCAAGAGAAATCTGGACTGTTACGGGTAAGGCAAACAACCCCAAAATGAATTCAGAGCACCCCTTGAGCTACAGTACATTATAAAACTAGCTAGCTATAAATAATGGGTGATGTTTCTTCCTTGCTTCCTGTTTCCCCCATATCTGACCTGTCATTTTTCCTCCTCTAAATTCAAGCTGCCCGATTTGAAGGATGCAGAGGCGGTACAGAAGTTCTTCTTGGAGGAAATTCAACTCGGAGAGGAACTGCTTGCACAAGGCGAGTTATGAAGTGGAGTTCATCCAGCTGGTCAATAGCACTTCCGCAATTGACACTAAACAAACATCCATCCATTATGTGTAGGGGGGACTCCTTAAATTTACAGTAATCTACATACTTGGGATTGCCAATTCTATGCTTCCCCAATATTCATGAGAATTGCTGACTCTCTTGGTAATCAGAAGCAAGATTTGGACGAAACCACGCATTCTTCGAAACCCCCCAGTTGCTAAACTTAGCTTCTGGGACAAGGAAGGATGCAATATTAATCCTTAAGCCTTGAAAAAACCAAGGTGCTTACCTCAGGAGCTTTTGGTTATTTCAGCTTATGCACAATCTTCACAATGGATTTTTTTTTTTTTTTTTTTTACAACTTTCAGTCATTCTCCCTTCAGCCACCTTAGTGTGAGCTCACCTCATCCTATGACGTTGCCAGGGTCTCTTTGTTTGCACCATGCCTCGACAGTTACTGTCCGTCTAAACTAACCTCTTTTATTACGTTCCACCCCCCCCCACACACACACATACACACAGGAGAGTACGAGAAGGGAGTGGACCATCTAACCAACGCCATCGCGGTGTGCGGTCAGCCCCAGCAGCTGCTCCAGGTCCTGCAGCAGACCCTGCCCCCGCCAGTCTTCCAGATGCTGCTCACCAAACTCCCCACCATCAGCCAGGTGAGCACGGTTACTGGTTACTGTTTAAACCCCGCTGTGGTTAATCAACAGTGGAGCATTCAGCCGTTCCTCCTAGTTGCTGATCGTAGCCTCGGGGACAAGGAAGGATGCAAGATCAATCTTTTAAGATATTGTAAAGCTGAGGGTCTTGTGTCGGTGGCTTTTGGTTATTTCAGCTGTTAGACGTTCACCATGGGGGGCTTTGTTGAGGTAACTGTCATTGGTTTCTTGATGGATGGCTTTTTAGTGTAATTCCAGTACAGTACATGGTACTGATGTTTTATAGCTGTACTAGTGTTGGCTTGGCTGCTGATGTTTTATAGCTGTGGCCCTAGTTGGCGTGGTTGCTGAGGTTTTAATGCCACTCCCTCCTACTTTCCAGCGAATCGTGAGTGCTCAGAGTTTGGCAGAAGATGACATCGAATGAATGATTGACTGAGAGGTATGTTTGTACGACTGTGTGTAATATGTGTATGAGTGTGTTTCTGGCCTTTGGACAACCGATGACGGCATCTCCCCGCCACAGTGCCCTTAGCAAGCACCATGCTGTCGCTGCTCGACGTCGTCCCATCTGGAGTTTTGTTGTTTGACACATTCCAAATCCTCAAAAAATAGACCTGATTTAAATGTTTTCTGGCTAGCCTACATGTTCCTACACTAATTCTCTGTATAAGTCAAATCAAAAATGAATGTGACCTATTATTCTGATCAAATGCATTTTACACCTGTCATTGTTTCCTCAATTAAAGTTAAACGTATCTTATTCATACTTGTATCTGAACAATGTAATTGTGGATCTCCCCAGTGTGATGGTCAAATACATGTTGTGTTAAGATGGGACAGAGAAAAGTATCTTATGTTGATTATTTTTTGTCAAAGACCTGACAAGTGGAGGTGTATTTTTTTGTATTCCAATCCTGCATATCTGAAGTCATTCCTTTTTTCCTTAAATTCATGGAATAAAATGTGAGGAAATATGTTGTCAGTTACTTTTTCAGTCTGCGTTGCCAGTAGATGGCAGTAGGGATGCATGGCAAAATGTGTCGGATGGTTCTAAAACTGGCCAAGAGTTTGTCTCTCCATTTTGGGATGCTAAAAGCAGCAGTAAAGTATTGGTTAGGGTCAAGTGTTACATTTGTTTTTTATATTTTAGTTGAATTGCTGTGCAGGATTAGCCTTCAGCTTTACTCGCACAAATCCTTTACCTGAAATAAAATATGCTCTTAATAGATTGTAGTTTTCACCCCTAGTTCAATGTCAGTTTATTTGTACAGACCTGGTACCCATTTTTATTTAACTGGCACGCCTGTTTTCATTGATTGGGTTTCATTGGATTCTGCATTTAGCCTGTCTTTAAATTATCTTTGAAGGATTGCAACAGACTCTGTCGATTGTGTGTGTAGACCTAGGCCAGGTGTGGCATTGACAAGACATGGCATGCATTTGTTGCTTCTGGATGTTGAGAGGGGGTTGTAGGAGCAGGGAGCTGACATGTTCACCTGAGTGCACAGTCCTTCGCTTCTCAGTCTGCCCATTGAAACAACCCATAAATCTGTCTCCCTGGAGCGATTTGAAGAGTAGTGCTTAATTGTGAGTTCAGCAGTAGTATGTTGGAGTGAGTAACTCTGCTATGTGGTTAAAAGTACCCTTTTTGGAAGACAAATAGGCGTCTAATTATTTTTATCCTAGTCTGCAGCTGTTTTTTATGGGTTTGGCAGAAGCAGTCTAGTGCTCTGGGTTGCCAGGAGACTAGCGCTGGAAAATAGTTTTTCTACAGTAGGAATGAAAGATGAAAATTGAACCGTGGCCCAGAAATGTCCAAAGAAACCTAAATGGTAGACAGTGTTTCTTTTCCATGAACTCATGCACTCATTCCAAAGCTTTTTTTTAATTTTTATTTATTATTATTCAATCCTCCCCCTGCTCTGAGGGACAGCAGAAGCATGTAAGGAGGCCTACAGACTCCGAAGCGGCTTGGTGTGTTTGTGCGTGTTGTTTACATGCGCTGGTTGTTTGTGAGATCGTGGATGGTTGTTAATGTGTCTCCCAGGGAGGACAAGAGGAGAGGACCGCAGCATGCTGGGAGGTCAGAGTGGAGCCGGACCGGCCCACCGCCGCTGTGCGAGTGCCCTGTTTCTCTGGTACATAAACATACTCCCCCTGCGGCCTCCGTACGCCAGCTGCTGGGTACACTGCGGCCTCGCCTCCCCAGGCCTGGCCCAGCGTGGGGTCACTGGAGGAGAGAGCAGGCTCCACACAGGAGAGAGCTGTTTTCAGGGGATGAAAGTGGTGACTGTTTAGGCACAGATGGGCTGAGCCGTAGTAGGAGAGCCAAGGAGTGGCTGAAACAGTAGGGCTACATAGGTAATCATTAGCATAGCATAACAAAGGTGGCTCAGTGTGTGTCTGTGCCTGTGGATAAGTAGGCCTTCGGCTCACATCACCTGCTACTACTATTTGCCTAGGAAAGTGTATTTTACCCCCATAGTTATACGCTTATTATGGAGAGAGCAGGTTGAATATTGCAAGATGAAATCTGTTGCACGTCTAGCCGTGTCGTTTGAGCAGACAGGGTGACTGGGGTAACAGCATCCTTGCTGGACTCTGTTCTCCTTATCTTCAGTAGGGGGCACTGTTGCTCCAGACAGAAGCTCTGTCACTGAAAGGCTTGAAAGTTACAATGTAGAGCAAACCAGAATGGAGTGAGTTCAAAACATCAGTTCCAGTAAGAAGCAGTTAGCGATGGAAATGCTACAGTCCAACGAGAATACCAAGAAGGGTGTGGCTTCAGAGCCTCTTATGGTCTCATGAGGCCTTTGATGACAGATGAGCCTCAGTCCATTAGAAGCCCATGTGTGATCACTGCAGGGGGTGGAAACAACTCATTAATGGAAGCTATGCCAGAGACGGCAGCCGTAGAGCAAGAGACTCTGGAGTGTAGATACGCAAAACTCAGCCACCACCACCGATGATTAGCACTGGCATCCACCGTTGCTCTCTTGATTTGTATGCAATGCAGGGCATGCCAATTAATTTACATCTAATGATATTAGGGATATATAATAACCACTAGAGCTCATCTACCTACAGCTCATTACTGAGAAATCCAGTAAACATATTCCCCACAAACAGTTTAACTCGTCACCGACTGCCATCTGAAGGGCATGCTCAAGTCCTCGGGAACTGAAACTATATCCAATCTTTTATTGCTACAAGCTAGTGTTGGAACAAGTGGAGCTTTTGATGGCGTATGATGTCTGTGTGGAAGGGATTGTTCACAGGCCCCTTTAATCTTCTCTGGTCTTCAAACTCTCTTTATGACGTAGGTAGGCTTCATCTCTTGTTCAACACTCAGACTAGTGCACTCACTGAACGCCCTGTTTGAAACCCCACTGTTTAAAACCGTGACATTTGCCGCCCATAGCCATTTACTGTAAAAGAGACCAATCGGATAACGGACTGTCATATCCTCCTGAAGCCCCCGTGTGTGCAGGGTAGGACTGTCGTGTCCCCTCCCTGCCATCCTAAGTCACCCCGGTCGCCACTGGCGCCAGCGGAGGGCTGCGTCGCCCCGGGAGACGGGCCCCGCCGCAGCAGAGAATACGGTACGTACAGTATGTACAGCACCTACGTCGTCATGGAGAGAGCGGTCCGAGGGGTGGAATATGAGACGTGGTGGGACTTCGACAGCAGAGATAATAATAATAGTAATGGCCACTCTCTCTCTCTCCTGCAGGAGCTGAGGCAGGAGCGAGCAGCACGGAGAATTAATTACCCCGCCAGTCTCGGGCTCTGTGTCATTCACAGATGGGAGAGAGAGAGGGGGAAGAGAGAGAGAGGGAGAGAGAGAGAAAAAACAGCAGGAGAAAAAATTCCAAGGCACGTCCTAAAAATAAAGCAGCAGTAAAGTGTGCGTGCTTGGAGTACTAACTTCCACACACATGACCCATTTTTCCATCTCAAAGGGTCTGAGGATGGACGGAGCGAAGAGGGGTGTAGAAACGAGAAGGCAGCGGAGCCAATCACGTGAGCCCCTCTTTAAAAGCCAGGGTACAAATCCTGACGGATCGTCTCTCTGCTCCTGTGTGGCGAAACGCAGCACCATCCTCTGTGGTGTGTCTGGCAAGGGGGGGGGGCGAGGGGGTTTCCATCTCCCCTCCCCACACGGTTATTCAGCTTCATGTTGCCACTCTTCCCCATCTGCATAGCATCCATCCATCCATCCGCCCAGCCAACAACACTCTGCTACGGGTGCCCCCAGCGCCTGCCTATTCAGGGCTTTTGTTTACATTCCCTGAAGGTGCTAGCCTGCAGGGTGCGGGCGTGCCGCCCCCCCCTTGCCAGACACACCACTGCCTCTCTCCCTCCAAAGTCACCCTGTCGATCTGCTGGGCCGCTCCCAGATAAGGGCTGCGCTCAGTAGGTCATGCGGGCTGAAGAACGAGGAAGGATCTGGGACGCTGGCGTGTTTTGGCGTGTCTGGCGGCGAGGCTTTTCGCGGCGGCTGCTGTGCATGGGAGGGGGGGGGTGAAGCGGTGATAACGTGTGTGTGGGGGGGTTAATGGGAGAGGGGTAGGGATCAAACCCAGCTCTGCCTTTGTTCCCATCCCGTCATCCGTCATCAGCGTTATCTGTGTAATCTAGGTTGAAAATGAAAAGCGGGGGGGGGAGTGACAAAAGAGAGAGAAGGGAGGGTGAGTAAAGGGTTAAGTGAGCCGAGTGTGTGTGTGTGTGGGGGGGGGGGGGTATTCTAAGCCGCCTTCCTGTCTCACGGGCTTGTTTTGCATACTGTTAGGTTCTCTGCATTGACTTGCAGCAAATCCCAGCCCTCGGGAGGCATGTCAGAGGCAGGGGATTAGTGGGCGGGGCCAAAGCCTCGCAGAGTTTCCCGTTGTCACAGCCCTGCTCGGTGATGTGTTTCCACCCAGACCAGAGAGAGAGAGGCAGGGGGAGAGGGGAATGAGTTTGTGTGTGTATGTCAACGGAGAGGGGGAGGGGGGGGGGGGGGGGTGATAGTGTGGTGTTATTTCTCTCTGCCCTGATTCTTTTGAGCTCAGCCGAGGGGAGGGCAGGAGAGAGGGGAAGACAGAGAGAGGGGAAGGGAGGAGAGAGAGAGTGTAAATAATGTATTTGGAGCTGTGAAGGGAGCCTGACAGGGTAGAGTAGGACAGGAAGAGAGGGGCCTGGTGGAGGGAGGAGGGTCAAGCCTCTAATGGAACCACTGCTCTCAGCTGTGGTGTGCTGTACTGCTCACAGAGTCCAAGTCTCTCATCTCTGTTTTTTTGAATTCCGGGACTACAGCTGCAGCTGTGGCTTGGTAGTGATAGGGATTAGGCCTACATGTTATCCTCTAGAATGATAGTTCAAGCTCAACTTGACTCAGCTTGACTCTGTACAACTCTGTGCTTGAATTTTAATAATTGCACCGCCTATATTACGGTCACAGTCAAGATTAGATGGAATATGTAGATGAGGATCCATTTGATAGACTGCTAGATTAAAGATTAGAGTAAATTGCTAGATTGGGAACCTATAATGTCTAATTGCGTACCAAGGAACTGGAATGAGAAATTGATTAGTGCTGAATGAGAAATTGATTAGTGTTGATAAGATATTGTAAGGACAAGCGATAACAAGAATTCCAATATACCTGTACTGATTTTATTTTGTGATTTTATGGCAAAATAAACTTTCTATTCTATTCTTTCTAGTCTATTCAGCTAGGCTACACACTTTGTAGTCATGTCTTTGCCCTCCAGCTAGGTTGAGATGTGCTATAATGCTCGCTGGTTGGCAGCTTTGCTGAGGAGAAGTTTTCCTACTGTGAACGACCATCATCACGTCGTCTCACTATGGCTCCCGCTGGGCTGGACCGGGCAGATATAGAGGCATTAACCTTGAGAGATGAGAGAAACGGCCCACACCAACGCAACTGCTGAATAAAATATATATATCCTCACCGATTCACTCGCTCTCACACACACTCAGAGGGCGGCGTTTGTGTGGCCAGACGTTGGTTTAAATCTGTTTTCTTATTGCCATATTCCACTCGGGAGAACTTCACCCCAGAACTACAAAGCAGGTTTGACTCCTGGCTTTCTGAGTAATCGGGTTCTCTGAAGACGTTGGCTTTGAGCAGTATGTCTCATCCATTCTCTACACAAGCAAATAAGGGGGGTTGCTTATGTCAACTTTCCAGTGTTATTCATTCATACAATCAGTACACCAGCTCAGTACACTGCATGTTCCTGTTTGTTCTGCTTGATCTAATGGTCTTTGCATGAGTGTGTGTGTGTTTGTGTGTGTTTTTTGTGTGCATACATGCCTGTAATGTCCTGGTAACAAGGTAACATCAGAAGTCAATTTTACCAGTAAAAGGATGCCTGTCCTTTGAACTGTCAGACATATTACCTTTGTGGTCTTTCACACACTCCCCCAAAGCAACCATGCTGTCCATATTCTAGCAGAGGCTGAGTATACTGCACTTCAGTTACATACTGGAGTATATAGGCCTGCAGTATATCACCATCTCTTTGATGTTACAGAATAACTCATTCTCTTTACATGAGAGACGTCTCCCGAGCAAGCCCTCTGGAGATACAGAAAACAGAAATCCCCTCACACTCCGGCTTTGAAGAAGCCATAGTAAGTAGATGTGAGTGGTACTTAGGCTATCACGCCAAGCTCCTGACTTATTTGTCATCTGGGGGTTGCAGGCTTTGTGACATCAAATCTGCTTTTCTCAATGAACTGGGAGGATTATAGGCTGTCAGTCAGCGAGATGACAACAACGCCAGCTGAGATCTCGCTCGCAAACGCAAGACTGATTTTTCCAGGAGACCTGTCAGATTCAAGATCAGATTTACATTAAATGTTTTGGTACAGCTTCTTTTTTTTTCCGTCCTCCTCCTCTTGAAGTCCACAGATTAGAAGTTCTCCTGGCCTTCTGGACTGCGTATTCGTTTTTACTCCCCTTCCATTTTAAATCCCAGTCTGTCCGGTGATTGTACAGTGGACTTACAGTAAGCTCCAGAGAACCCCTCCCCCACATAGTCCTATGACCACAGACAGGTCAGAGCCATAGAGGCCTGCAGCCATGGCCTCTGTCCAGTAAGGTGGGAGGTTCTGTGGCCGAATCATCACTGGTTGAGCCTCATTGGAACCGAAGCTAACCTCGTCAGCCTCCGGCTGTTTGTAGCAGAAGGGACTTTGATCTCTCTTTGTGTTTGTTTTGGATCTTTCCACCGCCTCGGTAATGATGGGGATGTTGCCTAAGACATGACAGGCTATCTGTGTTTATAAAAAAAAAACTGGTTTTCAATAATTTTTGCATATAAAAGGCTTTTTGATATCCTTATCAAGTTTGAAGTGTTTTCCTCCGCGTAAATGAGCCTGTTTGGGAGGGGGAGGGGGAGACATTTGGAAGCGACGCACAGCAGAGACCTTACGTAGCACTTTCAGACACCGCAGTCAGGCTGGTGATTTGCATCCCTGAAGTACATTTGAATTTAATGGACTTATAGATGATTAATGAATCAATTATTGGACACAGTGTTTGATCTGCGGGTGATGTCGTCGTCGTTGTTGACAGCTCCTGAAATTGGACCAAGCCCAATCGGAGTCTTGAGTAGCCCTCCACGAGGGCCATGTGCTCCAGTAATTACAAATGCATGGAATAATTAACAAGCAACTTCATTAGCAGGCCTTTACATGTGAGGCCGTCCAGCGTCGTCTCCCAGGGATGGGAGGGAGAGAGCTGGAGCTTCATTAGGCCGCCCTCCACTCCAGGTGAGGACAGACAACACAGAGAAGGCGCTTCACACAGCTGAAGGACTCCGGCTGGAGGAGACGGGAGGTGATCTTGTGATGGGGGGGGGGGGTGCACTGCAAGTTTTTCACCTAATGATGAAACTGAGAGTCTGTGACCCCAAGCTGCTGAGATACAGTATGAAGCACATAATCTCTGAGAGACAGAGAGAAACCCACCCACCCCCTCCCTCCCTCCCTTTGCTCCTCCTCCTCTACAGGGACTGCTTGTTGACATCCATTATAAGGTTTCCCAGCATCGAGCCAGACCAGGAAGGGGGACTGGTGATGTAATTCCCTGAGAGATGACATTAAAACGTCAAAGTGCCCTGGCTGACATCATCCATTAAGCACCACATTTTCCGATTATATATATATATATACACACACACACACACACACACACACACATACTTCCGTTTTCCCATAAAGTGGGTTGTCCGTTTTCCCATCATCCCTGTGCCTCTAGGCCCTTTTTAGGGGTTGTGGCTAGATGGGGTACAGCTACGGCCTGTGTAGAAGGCTAGTTCCCATAAATGCAGAGACCGAGATAACCCTATACCTAAGCCTAACCTTAACCCTAAATGACCTCTGCGTTTATGGGAACTAGCCTTTACCGTCCTTCTACACTGGCTGTAGCTGTATCCCTTCTAGCCACGACCCTGTCTACTCTTCGCAGCTATAAATGCCCTGTTCTAGAAAGCAGGGTTTTTAGGCTGCGTCGTGTTGTGTCGCATTTCTCTCTCTCTCTCTTTGAACACCCCCTGGCTGATGTTAATTCATCCTGTCGGCACTACAAAGCTTCCCCCACTCCACATACACACAGACACACACACCTCCACTCCACACACACACACAGACACACACACCTCGCCCGCTTCCATCATCACAACTCCACATGTGAATTTTGGCATGGGAAGCACTTAGCTCCAGTTATAAAAACAGTCAGCTCCTGATAGTGGATTACATGGACATGGCCATGAAAATATGATCAATTGTCGTCTTTCTCGTGTTGTCATTTGTTTTTGTTTTCTTCTGCTAAATGGGAAACAGGAGCAGAATCCAGGCTATCTCACACAGACGTGTTCAGAATGTGTACAACGTGTACCCCAGAGCCCCCGCTAACGTGGCGAGCGTTCTGGTCTGGCCATTGTTCAGCGTGCTCCTACAGGTCACTAAAACATGAGCGATGTTTCCGTGATGTCCGACGTGGCGGCGCTCTGTTCTCCTGCTCCCGTGGCAGTAATGGACGCTGTGAGGAGAGACGTGAACTGGGAGCAGAGGAGGGCGGGGCCGGGCCGGGGGGGGGGGGGGGGGGCGCCGCGCGGGCTCGATAATGAATCAATTGATCCCTTGGAGGAGGAGTGATGGATGCGGTTGCCATGACAACTCCCCCCCCCCCAAGCAGGGGAGCGGCAGTCTATCTCGGAGGCTTTACATCTCTATATATGGCTCCGGGTTATTCCGGTGTTTTGAAATGATGTACGCAGCGCGTTTGGGAAATGTGGAAAACTAATGGGGTGGGGGGCAAGTCTCAGTACCTCGTTCATTCTACTAGATAAGCTGCTGTGATCTGGTCAACGCGCAAACAACACATCTCATCGTGAAAATATCACCCCTCGCACGCCCCTCCCTGAGTGAAGATGAATGAACGCCAGTGCCACAGGTGCATGTGATTATTATACGCTAATGAATCGACCGGGATAAGATTGCCCCTTTTTTCTCAGACGACGGCTGCATGTAAATACTGTTTTATGGGTGTGTACAGTCCTGCTGCCTTCTGAAAACCAAACATGTTTACCGTCTCTGCATGTTCTGTTGCCGTGGCAACGCGGCTGATCCCCGGGTCCAGCTGGGACCTATGTTGCCAAGTAACAGCTGAGTTATGAGAGGATGGTGTGGGAGTCGAGCTGTTGTACAAAGAGACAAGAGCCTGCTCGCTACAAAGGCGTAGAAACGGAAACAGCTGAAGGCGTTTATGTCTCTGGATTCGGTGCAAGACGAGCCTCTTTGGTCTTCCTCTAGGTCTCTGCGCCCAATGATAGCTCCCAGCTCCGCGTGGAGGCATGCACACCAACCTGCCTGCGCCAACATGGACACCCGCGCTAAAACAGCAGGGGCACTGCAGACAAATCGACTCACATCGCAGAGCAAATAATTCCTCTTGATGAAAAGGAAATTTGGGAATAATGAACAAACTGATGCGCCTGCCGCGGCCCCTGCTGCACTGACCTCAGCTCCGACATGACGGCTCGGAGGACGTGGGGCCTGTAATCACTCACAGCAAGCAGCAGATACATATCGGAAATAGAACCTCTTCCAAGGTCCTCAGCTGTTAATAATCATATGTCCTTGTGATCCAGCTTAGCAAGAGCATGGAATTTCACTGAATGCCCTGTTGTTGAGTCAGCACCAGTTCAGCAGACGGAGTGGGCCGGTTCAGCTTTCTGCTTTAGTGGTTCCTGTAGGGGGGCTGCCCATAATTCCGACATCACATTATTCCAACCACTCAATGTTCCAAAAATTACCCATTATTCCGACGTCTCATTGTTTCGACGTCCCGTTGTTCCGACCATATTAAACCCATTCGTCCAACGTCCCATTATTCCGACCAACCTGGTCTCACTTGGCAGACTTCAGAATTCGACGTTTGTCCATTGCCTCCAAACGTCATTTCTAGACGGCATCTTACAGCATAACAGTTACAGTAGGCTATGATGAAAATAACGTATATGCGTGGAGGCGCTCGGGCAGTGAGCATTGAGCAATTCCTCCAGGCGTGCGTGCCCGCGCAGGGGTATTGCGATATGCAGAGCGCGCCCACTAAGCGCCGTCCGAGTAGCTCCACTCCTGGGTCCAGTTTCATAAATTAGCCTGATCCCTGTGTCCACATCTATCCCCTTCTGCCAAGTGGTAGAAATTTATATTGGTCGGAATAATGGAACGTCGGACGAATGGGTTTAATATGGTCGGAACAACGGGACGTTAGAATAATGGGTAATTTTCAGAACATTGAGTGGTCGGAATAATGGGATGTCGGAATTATGGCATGGCACCTCGTGTAGGCTACGAGTGCGGCGGTGCCCGTTCAGAAACCGTGCCTGTTTGGAGCTGGCCGATTGCGTGGCCTTCTCCGGTATTGCTGCTTCTAGCTTTTCTCGAGAACCACTCATCCGAACAACTTCACACTCAACATTGCGCTGCCAAAATGTCAACTTCGGTTCTCGAGAAAATCTAAATAGCCTACAGACAGACAGAAATACAGAGAGACAGGGACTCCTTCTGCATGATGATGTGTATTAGTTCATTAGGCCTAGGCAACATGGCGTCCATGACGTTTGAGGAGTTAATGGTGTGTGATAACAACAGCTGGCCCAATTACTGCCCACAGATCATCTTACGCCCTCTGTCTTACTGCAACATTGAAACATGCTTTTACAATGCGTGATTTTATTGTGGCGGCTCGCCAACGTTATGACTGTTTCTACAGATTATTTTTTCAAAACATGATGAAATAAAGCGAAACATTTTCCCCACAGTATCGTAAAGTCGCACTGAAATGAAAAAAGCATTCTGTCCCATTTTGGTTCACATAATTGGTCATAGTGTTCACCTATTAAACGATGTATGCCCCCAAAAATTACAAAATTCTACTTTTGTTGTAATCTTATATCAAAGTATATAATGTCTTACTTCCTGGAAAACGGTAGGTCACGTGCAATGACGACAACAGGTACCTTAGATTTTAGGCCAATAATCTCACGACATCCACCTGTCAATCAACGCTATCCTTCTATCGAATCTGTCTAAAGTTCTTGAAACCCGTCCACTCGTCAATGTTCCAATCAAATTCCTCTAAACGCATGTCCCACCCTCATAGCTTGTTTGCGTCGGAAATACGTCAAACTACAGAAGTTAGATGATCTCAAACATCCGTTTCTGTGCGACTTTAAGAGCTAGTTGTAAACCTTTTGTTGAGCGCCGATGACGCTCTTCTTCTCCTGGCACTTACAGTGTGAACACCCCTCTATGCGTTGTCATGGAAACTGATTGTGAAATGCTTCAAATGTAATTTGAGTCTGACGACCCCCCCCCCCTTAAACAAACATGCATGCACAGGCTCACAGTCCTTTTAGGAGATCAAAGCTTTTGTCAATCCCAGCTGTGATATTCTCATGCTCTGGCGTCTTTCTACAGTTGTTGGGCTATGTGAATGAATGCCCCTCAACACTCAGCATTTGCTCGTGGGAAAGGACAGAAGTGCACAGTCAGTCACTGACCTTGCTCACACAACATACACTCAGACACGGCTGCGGAATAGTGAGAGACATTCACTGACTGATCCAAAACAACTTTACAAATAATTCTCCATCAAAAATATTTTGTTCTGGGAACTGTGAAGTGAACTTAACTGTGACCGAGTATATACCGAAATATATTTCTTTATCAGCAGCACGGCTCCATCCATCTGTAAAACCGGACAGCCCGTTTTGTGCAAGCTTGCTTTTGTTTACATGGCAGCGCGTAAATAAAGCATAAGCAGAATGTTGTTACTGAAGTGGAGAGAGGAGAGAGAGAAGGAGGGAGGGAGGGAGAGAGAACAATAACAAGAGCAAACGTAAATGCGCTTTTTATATAACTGAGGTTGCCGCTGGCAATTGTGCAATGCGGTGCTGTTGTCTGGGGCCGGGCCGGGCTGGGTGGATGTAAACAGAGCGTCGGTGCCCCTGGAGGCCCAGCCATGTGCCTTGATGCAGCAGTTATGGGCACATGCCCTACTTTCATAAATCAGGGCTGGAAAAAAAAAAAGGAAACAGCGTGAGGAGAGAGCAGAGGGGGGAGAGGAGGAGTGGGGAGGGGAGGGGGGGGCAAGGGGATGTGGAGTGAGAGAGACAGAGGGAGGGGAGGGAGGCTGAACAAGGCTCATATTGATGTTGCAAACACAGCTGCAGGCATCAGCTGACTGGCTGGTCTGGACTCGGCCCCAAGCCCCGCCTCCTGTCTTTATCAGTTTACACTGCAACCTTTCTGTCTCTGCTGGAACAGATCCCTCCTCTCCACCCCCCACCCCCCCCACACACACACACACACCACCCTGGCCCTGCTAACGCTTAACCCCCTCCTCCCCTCTCTCTCCACCCAAACCTGCCTTCTGTTCTGGGGTCCACATCTGCCGTACCCCCAGAACCCTCACTCGCTTTTCACCAGCGTCAGCAGTTTACTTGTCTGTCTTGCAAGGCTCCTGTTTCCAAACCTCACCCCACTCTTTTTGCAGCTTGCTGTGAGATCATTTCTGCCCTTCCCCCCAGGCCAGGATTAAAGCGCACGAGTTCAACAATATCCATTACACAGGACACTCACTGTCAAAAGCCTCTTTAGAAGTCATTTCCAAATTGAGCTGTCGTATTTAGGAAGGAACGGAGAGGGTCAAGGCCTTGACTAACAACACAGAGCTAACGATGGCAGAGCTCTGGGCTGGTAGAGCTGCTCTTGTGAGTCCATCTTTCTGGACAGTAATCTGGAGAGGATTCCGTTTGTCTGGATGGCTGTCCGTCTGTCTGTCTCTCTTTTCGTCTGTCTATCTGTCTCTTTTTTCGTCTTTCTCTCTCTTTCTGTCTGTCTGTCTCTCTGTCTGCCTGTCAAAGCCGATGACGTCAGCCAGTGACAGCTCAATTGTGTTATTGGATTGCGTTTCCATGGGAGCTGTCCTCCCACGCAGCACCCCACCACCGCCACCCCCCCCCCCCCCCTCCCCCCTCCCTCTAACCACAACCTCCCAGCCCGTGTTTGCAGAGAACACTCATCCCTCTCCAGAGACGTCTCTCCAGGCTGTCCACTCACTCGCAAGTCCTGGGCTCCGTGCTGGGAAATGCCGGGGGTGTCAGTCAGTGTAGCTCATAGCCTGCGTGCACAGATTGAAGACTTAAACCAAAACACACACGCGCACGCACGCACATCGGCCATTTCCTCAGTATCTCGGCAGATAAAATGTCCGCCTCCTGTAGCAGTGGAGACTGTACTGTCTGGATCTCCCTGGTTACAGCTGGAGAATCCTAGACACTCTGGTATCCAGGCAGACCTTAATAGCAACTAAAACATTAGTGGAATGAAAATGGCGAGGGGGGTGGAGGGGGGGTGCAGGGAGAGGGAGAATAGAACCGTTTAAGGCATCCTCTTACTGGTTTCAGATGTCTGTCCACTCTTGTTTGGACAGAGGAACACAGCTGTAGCTTTGATCAACTGCAGCTGTTTTTAGGTGGGAGCGTACGTGTGTGTGTGTGTGTGTGTATTTGTACATGTCCGTGCATGCACTTGTGTGTGCGTGTTTGTACAGTAGAACGTTGTGTACATGTCTGTGCATGCATTTGTGTGTGTGTGTGTGTGTGTAGGGTGGGGGTGGTATTATGGGCTATTGAGTTGCAGGTTTACGGTCATGACTCATGAGGAACCTGACTGTCAGGATTTGTCACACGCTAAAGGGTCAGGAAACGACAATGGTGCTGCTGTCATTATTCCATTGCCACTGTTAGATCACATTTCCATTCTGAGGCTGATAGACAACACAAGGGAAGCGTTAGTTGTACACATATAGCAGTGACGCGGATGAGGCTATTAAAGTATCATAGTCTTATACCTGGCTCCTTCAAGAGAAAGGAGGGCCGGGGTCATGGAGAGTTACAGTGAGATACATGACGTGTCAGAGGATATGACTGGGAGCACTTGATTTAGACACCCCGGATCCATCAGGGCAGCTGGGGAGGGGTGGGATGGTGGAGAGGTTACAGCTCTTGGAGTCTGGAGTGATCTGTAATGGCTCCTGCCCTGCCAATGTCAGGGTAGAGGTGGGGGGGGGGGTGGAATACATACAATACGTCCTTTGATACGTTTCTGACCTTCATCTGACCTTCATCATCACATGAGAAAATAGCAAACTCATATTGAAATCACAATAGACTATATCAGCAGTGCCCCACCAGTGTGAGATTCAGTTATTTCCTGTGCTGTGAAAATAATGCAAATGCTGTTGTTTTTCTTGCTACATTATGTATGCAGTGAAAAAAACAAGGCATTATTTCCACAAAGACACCTCAAGTGTGTGAACGCCGCCTCCTGCAGGCTCCTTCAAGTGCTTCGTGATCAATCTCGTCCGTGGAACGTCCAAGAGCGCCGTCCGGCGCCTTTTCATCATCCTTGAGGCGGCGCGGAGGACGGACGAGGCCTGAGCCCATTTCTCAGGCCCGAAGCGCAGCTCGATTAGCGACGGATGCGGACTCATTTCCACATCAGAGGGCGCCAGGGCGTGATTCTGCAAAGAAAAGAACACGTTTTGTTTTTCCCACCATTAACACGTTTTAATTATTCGTAAAGGAGGAGAGCTGATTGAATCACATGCATCCTATGGAGAAAATTAGCAGTCTGTGTGTGAGATCTCACTTAGATCTACACCGGATCTCACAAACGCAGAAAAGAGTTCTATAGTCTAATGTGTACTATACGCTAATAGGGGTTCCAATTTATGGCATGGTTCGCAAAACTGCACGTGGGGCCTTGATGTGTGTGTGTGGCTGTGTGTGTGTGTGTCTGTGTGATTTGTGTGTGGCTGTGTGTGTGTGGGGCTGTGTGTGTGTATGTGTGTGCCATCCTTCTCCTCACGCTGCGAAGGGATTATGTAGACTGACAATCTGGATCCTTGAATGTCAACTTTTCACACCCCGCCGCCATTTTGTCCCACTGCCACACGGGTCTCCCCGGGTGTCCTGCCAGTGCCTGCTCTCAAACACACACGCAAAGAGCACCTGCATAATTCATGGCATAATAGACTGGGGTGAGTACAGTGCGTGTGCGAGGATGTGCTTGTGTAAGTGTGTGTGTGTTTGTGTGCGTGTTTGTGTGTATGCATGTGTTTGCGTGTGTGTGTGTGGGTGGGTGTACATGTGTGTAGGTGTACGTGTGTGTGTGTGCGTGCATGTGTGTGGGTGTATGGGGTGTGATTAGTGCCAGCACACCATACTGAAACGCTTGACTTGCGCCTACTTAAGAAGACGCGATGACATCAAACGTCTAAACGCACGTGTATAATTTCCATTGACAAACAATGGAGAGACAGACGTCTCATAGCTGTAACGTACCTGTAACGCAGACGCTGTGCACATGTTGTTTACACGTATTGCGCATCGTGTGCGTGACGGATTGTGTACAGTGCGTGTGCGAGGATGTGCTTGTGTAAGTGTGTGTGTGTTTGTGTGCGTGTTTGTGTGTATGCATGTGTTTGCGTGCGTGTGTGTGGGTGGGTGTACATGTGTGTAGGTGTACGTGTGTGTGTGTGCGTGCATGTGTGTGGGTGTATGGGGTGTGATTAGTGCCAGCACACCATACTGAAACGCTTGACTTGCGCCTACTTAAGAAGACGCGATGACATCAAACGTCTAAACGCACGTGTATAATTTCCATTGACAAACAATGGAGAGACAGACGTCTCATAGCTGTAACGTACCTGTAACGCAGACGCTGTGCACATGTTGTTTACACGTATTGCGCATCGTGTGCGTGACGGCAACACTACAGGTTAGATGCGCCTCACATATGCGACACCAACACTACACATGACAGTTTGGTAAAATCATAGATGTACGTACATACGTACGTCTTGTAATGTGTGCAGAAATTGCATAGCGACGTGTCAAACGTGCCAGTGCCTTGCTAGCGCAGCAGACGTGTTAGCGGCCGCACGTGTAAGGTCAGTTGCCTTTAAATCATAGCTGGTTCTAATCTCGTCCTTGCCAATTGGTAATGCATTCTCAATAAATGGAATTCGCACATGTTAAGCAACTTGTTTTTAATAAAGCCTAATATCTGAATGACTCTTTCTTCGCAATTTAAAACAAATGTTCAGATACACGTGTTTCTTGTCAATAGAGGGCTATCTATTTCTAAATAAAATAAATCAAATGTAGGTAAATTACCAGATGTCGTTTTGAAGCCAAATTTTATTCAAACATTGGTCCACAAAAAAACACATAGAATAATGTAAAACTGCAAATAAAAATTAATCGAAATAAACAATAGGCCTACAGGTCTTTCTTTGGGGAGGAGGACTATGCCGTCAACTCAAGATGAGCTGGAGCGAGCGAAGACCCACTTCTGTGGTGGCGCGGGAAGGCCCAACGCTTCCCCAGACTGTAGGCTACCAGGTTGCAAATCGCTACCACTGTTTCAACTAATTTGTAACATTCAAAGCAATCACCTGATATTATAGAAATTATTAAATCAGTTGTGTAGTGTTCAGCTCAAATGAAACCATTTTACAGTATCAATGCATTCATTTTTTTGCCTATAGGCCAGCCTACACCAGGCTGAACACTTTCAAATGTAGCCTACAATTCGTTTGGCTATTTTTTTTTGCACAATAGGCCTATTATTTCGATTTATTTTTATTTGCACTGTTTATATACATTATTCGTGATTCATCAATGGAAAGCATGATTGAAAATATTGCTCGTGTTTCCTCCCTCACAGAAAAAGACTGTCTCATTAGCTGAATCCCAATCTGAGTGCGCAAACCGCACTTGCGGCCCCTCGCACTTGTGGCCTGAGGCCTGAGCACTTAATTGACGTCAGCTGGAAGGGCCAGAGGGTGCAGGGCCGTGAATTAAATGGGACAGCACTTCCAGTTTCGCTCAATGCCCCTCCCACTTCGTTTTCATTGGCTGCCGCGTTCCTCCGACGCAGAGGCTGCTCTGACGCTCCCTTCAGCTCTGCAAATTGACCGATTGACGTCTGTTTTAATTTAATAATAATTAAAAAATTAGGTTGGGTGGGGTATGTTTGCAGCATGTGGATTTCAAGATAAATGTTGTGTTATCTGCAAATGTCATCATTTATGTGTGATGCACTCGGATCATGACTCGGATGCACTCAAGCACTGTGTCACATGAGACGCGGTGGGCTGTGGGTATTTTCTGCTCCTAAGTCCGTGAAATTGCGGACTTTCGGTAAGTGCGGTTAAAGTGCGCAAAATGGCGGCGTGGCGCACTTGTGGACCTTGCAATTCCGTTTTGGAACTACCCTGAGCCCTTGTGGACTTAGCGGGAACGCGCATGTAAGGCCACAAGGCCGCGAGTGCTCTGCACTTTCGCCTAAGTGCGCGATTTGTCTCTCTGTAAGCGGGTCTCCTGGCGCGCGGCTATGTTGCGCAATACCGGCTTTGTGTTGCGCAATACCTGCTCCGAGAGCGAGTGAGACAGATATCTCTTCTGATATTTAGGAATAGCGGAATTAATAATGATTAAGTTGAGTCTTACAAGCCTAACATTTGGTAACGAACTATAGCAATACATGTGCTTCATTGTTTTTGATTTAGGTGATTGTCATCATTTTGCACATAATTATAACACATAGCCTACATTATGCTACAAATATAAATATAAATCACCCGCCTGCGACATCTGCTGACAGAAAAGAGCACTGCAGTCTAGACAGAAGGCCGAAATGTAAATATGTGATAAAAACGCTGATATCTAGGAAAAGTAATGAAAGGAGGGTCCTTCAATTTGATAGAGTGCAAACAATTATCATTTTGATTCACTTGTGTTAAAATTACCACCACTCGGTGCTTCTAGTGCTCGCAGTTAACACGTAAAGGCGTGTGCACGCGTGTTCTATGTTTTGAACGTTGGCACGGCACTTTTGACACGTCACTCCTAATATGTGCATCAAATACCTGACACCTAACACTACACCTTATAGTTTGATCAAACGAATAAGCGTGCGTATAGACACACGTTTGTGTGGTTTGCTAATATTATAGTGTGACGTGTGGAACGTGCCATGCCAACGTACGCAACAGACGTTTAAACGCCCGCACGTGTTAAGGCTGGCATGCCATGGTTTGACTCCTAAAACTGAAGCACATCTAGCATAATATTTTACAATGAAAAGCAAGGTCAATTTATAGGCTACACAGGACGCATAATTACGCACAGCTGGGATTGATAATCATTAGGCTATGGAGCCCATCCTAGTTGATTGTAATTAGTGTAGCCTACACTCACAATCCCTTTTGCGCCATAGCCTACTGTATGTCAAAATACAAAATACATTCTTATACTATTATAGCCTACGTGTTTTGGTGCTGATCCTCAGCACCCCTATGCTACAGCTAGTTGATGATGCGCGCTCTTATTTGAAAATGTAGCGATAGTGGAGATAAAACGACACATATCTAGGAAAAGTTATGCAAGGAGGGTCCTGGAATTTGATTGAGTGCAAATAAATATTCTTAATTTTTATTCAATATGGACAAATGAGCCCCGCTCGCAGCTTCTAGTGCCCGCTGAACACGAGCGTGCATACGTTACATGCATGTGCGCAAAAGTGGCACGGCAGTTATGACACGTCACCCTCTGAGAATGCGAGCGACTCGTAACGCGTGCGTATATGCACGCCTATTAATCAGCTCGCCAAAGTACGTTTATACACGCAATGCAGGCGACGAAAGCACTGAGTGTTTGTTGGCACGAATCACACCCCATAGTGGGTGTACAGTGTGTGTGCATGTGTGTGTGTGCGTGCATGTGTGTGGGTGTACAGTGTGTGTGTGCATGTGTGTGGGTGCACAGTGTGTGTGTGCATGTGTGTAGGTGTACAGTGTGTGTGTGCGTGCGTGCATGTGTGTGTGTGTTCCATGCTGGGGCTGGGAACACCTCCCAGTATTCACTGAAAAGTGACAGATCCTGTTCTGGCACAAAAACCGGAAAGACGCTGAAAAGTGGGAGAGCACACTCTTCCCTCCGACGCTCCTAGATGAGGTCATCACCATTCATCCTGGCGATGACAGCTCGGCTAAAGAGCTACATGTCTGTCTCTGAAGCAAGTCCGCTGCCGACAGGCTATAGAGCAACCTGATACAGGGATTAGGGCAGAAGAAAACAGCCCCCACATCAGCAGAGTCCTCGGCCCCGCCCCCCCCCTCCATCACACCACCCCGCTCTTTGTTTGCATTGGATGAGTCCGAGTCCTCCCAACATTGTAACCTCCACATGGCTGGGGGGCGGGGGGGGGATTCCGTGACTAATGTTAGCTCTCTGAATCATCCTCACTGTCCTCGCTGCTGTATGTGTGTGTGTGTGTGTGTGTGTGTGTGTGTGTGTGTGTAGTGTTTTTGTCTCGTGTGCATACAGGAGTGACTGTATATGAATGTGAACAGTGTGCGTGCGTTCCTGTGTGCGTTCATTCCACAGTAAATTGATCTGGCTGCTCACTAGACTGGATGGAAAAGGCCCCCTAGGGAGAGGGGGGGGGGGGTCGTAGCTCAGCAGATGGGAGAGCCCACCGTGTTGCCGTCCTCACTGGGCATGCTCGGTGCCCCCCTCCCTCCCCTTCCCCACCCCCAGGCCTGTTTGAGCCAGTCAGTCAGCAGCAGGGGGCGAGGGGGGGGGGGGGGGGGGGGCTCTCTCGCCATCTGACCTTCATGAGGAGGCATGGGGGACAATATGGGGGGGGGGGCTGAACACGTCACCTGGTCTCTCGCTGTCCGTCCGAGTCTTAAAGCGACACATACACAAACGCACACAACCTCGTTGGCCTCTGCAGCGATGCAGAACAGACGAGGGTTTAGGTGAACAAGTGGCATTTCTCAACAGTCGGGAGCCATCTGTGTGGATCCGGGGTCATTATTATGGTAGCCTACTGTAAGCATGTGACTTTCCTACAATGATATAATTGGATGTTCTCTTCTTTGCTGAGATCCACTGACAGAAACAGGCCTTACCTGAAGCACCGTCAAAGCGTGACCCTGAGTAACTCCAAGTAACTCAACTGTCTGTCTAGAATGCAGCCAAGCTACTTGGATCACAGGATGGATTCCATCACGAGTCACATGGCATACTGCAAAACAGAGACATTTTCTTTTTTTTCTGCTTGTTCTCTCTCTCTCTCTCTCTCGCCCCCAGGCCTTGTAAACACTCTCTCTTTGTCTTCCCACCAGATTCCGTCTGTCTCTCGTCTTTCTGTCTTCATCCATTTCTCTCTCTCTGACTGACTCACACAGCCAGCTTCCTGTTCCTGTCAGGCAAGCGTAAGATGGACCAATCAGCTGTGAGGTCCGGGAACCTCCTCGTAGCTATTTATCGCTTTGCTCTGTGTGAAAAAAAAGACCTAAAGAAGGCTTACGCATAGTGCTGACTAAGCAGGGACAGCCTGAACCAGCGGCCATGACTGATCCACATCTCAGCCCGCTTTATTTGTGCGTACGTGTGCACGTGCGTGTTGTGTGGTATGGCGTGCCTCGATGAATGCAAATCATAGTGTGTGGGTGGGTGTGTGTGTGTCGAGTTCGCAAGCAGTATTGTGTGTTTGTTTTGTTTAACCCTGTTCCCACAGCGCTTCGCTGAGAGCTTAGTTGTTGTTGTTGTTTTTTTGTGGCAGTTGCGGAATGTGCTGGTCCGCATGTTCAGCAGATAACAAAGCACCCCGGGGCCTCGCCGCGCTAGTGTCGCCGGGTGAGGTCACCGGCCGCCGTCAGTCGGTCCGACACTGGAGGGAGGTTCTCCTCCTGGATTCCCCCCTGGCGTTGTCATGCCACTGCCCCGTTTGTCTGCTACTCTGCTCTGCAGCTTAAGGGCAACCATGATGTTTAAGTGTAGGTTATTAAAACCACCGGTTTTAGCTGTCATGCAAGAATTACGGTAATTGCTTTGAGGGAGTGATGGAAGGGGGGAGTGAGACGGGATTGGTCGGACAGTGAGAACAGAGAACGTACCACATGCAGGGAGAGGCCCATTCATAGAGCTAGCCAATCCCAGCTCTCCGGGTTCACAGTGTATTATAAATCTGTCAGCAGGGGTGAAAATATAATCAAGGGTTTTCTGGGGCATTTCAGTTCATGGAAGGCATTACATAAGCCCTAATGCTTGATTCTCCCTCAGCCTTGGCAAACATGCCTGACATTCAGGGTGACTAGTGTTTACTCGCCTCGGTGAAATCTGCTAGTCAGACAGTCTGATGGCTCAGGCTGGAATTAGAGGCAGGAAGTCATGAGATTTCCAGGTGAACAGGCTTTCCTGGAATTGTTAAGCAGGGATTTTTTCAAAGGTTTGCCAACACACATTAGGCTAAACTGAGGACAACCCCAGACTTCCACGAGACAAGTACGGTAAACAGCACATACGACACGAGACTGTTATGCAAAAAAAAAAAAGAGGGCAAAACAGGACAGAATCCATTTAAACAGACACACAACAATAGTACAAAACAGCTAATCATATTCATTTTGCCGGCCTCAATGCCACAAAGAACACTAGTCAAATGTTCACAAGCAGTGGAAAAATACAGGCACTCAAACCTTTTCTCTGGCAAGAGAAAGAGCCTCCTGGCAGCCTGGTCGGTACACAAAGGTGTATCTAGGTCACATGAATAATGGACCTGAATCTGAACTCGCACTGAACTCTCTCTGTCAGAGCCCAGTCTTCAGAAGTTCATACCGCATGGGGCCCTCAACACTCGCTAAATCCATGTGTGACACTAGTGCCCCCAACGAACCTAACAACCCTGACCCCCCCCCCCACACACACACACACACACACACACATACTCCCAAACATGCAAAGTAGCCTCTGCACCCATCGTGTGTTGACACAGAGGTTTTTTTTGTGTGCCGTAGATGTCAGTCTGTGTATTGCACCTGGGGACGTTAAAAGAGGTCAGTCCTTTGATAGACTCTGTGGCCGTAACTGGATAAACAGGGATGTTAAATAGAACCTGGTGACTGGCTCTGGACGAGTCCCAGCCAAGCCCCACCCCTTCTGCCAGCTGAATTGTGTTTGTGTGTGACTGTGTGTGTGTGTAACTGTGTGTGCATGTGTGTGTGTGACTGTGTGTGTGTGTGTGTGTGTGTGACTGTGTGTGTCTGTGTGTGTCTGTGTGTGTACCCAGGTTACAGTTGAATGTTTAACCCTAAAAGGCGCCACACATATGTCACAGCAGCATTCCAGAGAGGCGCTGATCTCGTGACAGAGCAGTTTCACAATGGGATCGTTGCTCAGACTAACCTATAGGTATTGTTTGTTTGTGTGTGTGTGTGTGTGTGTGTGTGTGTGTGTGTGGAGGGGGGGGGGGTCTTTGTGTTGCTGTAGGGTGACCTGAGCTCATGTTTCATCCTGCGTCGTGTGTGTTTGTTAGTGAGACCAGAGCCTGGACCAGTATCGCTGCCAGGCCTGGCTAACAGCAGAGCGAACAGCCGACACAGCGCTCCGTTTGTCCAGAACAAGGCTTGCCTCTTCTTGCCCCGGCTGTGAATCGTTAACTGAATAACAATCATGTGAGAGCCGCGGGCTTTTTTTTTTTTTTCATTTACGCAAGGACGTTGGACGTTGTTCTCCCAGTTGTTAGGCAACAACAGCACTCTGGCTGAGAGAGATATCATCTGAGAGAGAGAGATAGAGAGAGAGAGAGAGAGAGAGAGAGAGAGAGAAAAGACAAAGGAATGATAGAGACATGTACGAGTCAGGGAGGGACAGCCTGCTGTAATGAGGTCACCGGAATGGCGGGCCGCCACATGTGACTGTGTGAAGAGAGATCCACATAAAAAAGTACAACATCTTACAAAGCCGTCAGAGGCCTCCTGCCCTCGTCCTCGTCTCTGTCCCTGTTCTGTCTCTGTCCTGGTCTCTGTTCCTGTCTCTGTCCTTGTCTCTGTTCCTGTTCTGTCACTGTCCTTGTCTCTGTCCCTGTTCTGTCTCTGTCCCTATCTCTGTCCCTATTCTGTCTCTGTCCTGGGGAGGTGAGAACACTTGTCCTTCAGCCCAACCCCCCCCCCCCCCCCCTCCCAGGTTCGAGCCAGCCCTGTCAGTCAGTGTGAAAACCATTTCCTCCTCAAGGTTGCCTGCCTTTGCCTCCTCCCTGCCATTGTTCGTCATGACTGAGGGTGGCGGGTGAACTTTTTCCTCCTTTGTTGGGAGCTTTTAATGATTTTTCACGGAGCAAGGTCAGGTTTCACATCTGCGTGCTCTGTGTGAACGAAGTGGACAACATCCTTTGTGTGGAGGAAGGGTGAGGTAACAGCAAACTTTGATCGCAGCCCTATAGATACTCCAACCATAACCAAAACCGGTATGACCGCTGTTAACAGCCCCTATACCTACCTACACCCAGCCCTGTGGACCAATCACAAAGCAAAATGCACAATGCTCAAAGATAACACAGCCTGGCCACACCCACCCCCGAAATACCCTTTGCTCCGACAAGTCAGTGCAAACACATGCCTGAGTAAACCGTATCTCTATCGGCACTGTGGTGCTCGTAGTCGTTTTTTGCGCAACACAAACATTCGGAGTATCGCACAGGGCTTATCTGGCTCCTCCAAGGGCACTGAACTTTCCCACAGTTCTCTTGACTGGGGCGTGTGTTAACCCACAGGGACCATGTGTTTCCACGGAACGTTTCCATTCACAGCGATGTGCTCTCTTTACTGGCCAAAATTATGACAGTTCAAATTATCTCAGTAGTTACAGAATCTAGTTTTAAAACGGCCATAGATACAGCCATATATGGCAGTATCAGAATCATAACCAGTCAATAATCAATAAAAAATCGGTTGCATTTCACACAGTAGCTGATGAAGTGACATCTTGCGAGGTGGATTTTGAATTTGAATTCACGCCATCCCACACCGTTGGCTTTCAAGTTCCCGAAGCCTCTGGAAGACCCGTTTCCTAAATCCAGCCTTTGAAGTGGATGGATGGGGTGGGGGTCGGCTGGGTAGGCTGGTGCCCAGACAGCTGTGGGAGCCATGCTGCCCAGCCTGGGAACCGCTCTGCCCCCCCCCCCCCCCACACATACACACCCCTGTCTGGCTCTCTTTGTGGTGGGAGGCAGGATCCTGGATATGACAACTGATGCTCCCCAGCTGTTCCTGAGCAGATAATGAATGCCACACCGCCTCCTCATGACAACTTACACTTCTTTTTTTTTTTTAAAAGGAGAGGAGGAAGGACATCTTTGGCGCCACGAGTGTGATGAAACATCCCCTATAAAACAGACAATACAACAGAGAGAGTGGGGAATTCAGCATGTTTTGAATTTATGATAAGGACCTCACCAGGAGAATTATGACCATTCCAGAAAGTTCTCCTTCTCGGTAAATCATCAGCGTTCTACAGAAAGTCTGTTCGGAGTTGGGGGGGATATTTAGAATGTGACTGACGACCTCACTGTTTCCAAGTCCTGTTCTAGATCAGACCACAGCATCTGTGTACAAGACATTACACTGTCTTCTCTCCAGATGCCCCTCTCTCCAGCAGCAGTCACGGCACCAGTCTCTGTTCAGCCTCTGTACCTGTCCCTGATCACAAGATTACCATCTCCGTGCTTTTCCACTCACTTTAATGCACAGTTTTTCCTTTCCACTCACAAACATAGTTACCTCCCTGACTGTCGTTATGTGGAATCTAGGAAATATTTGTTGAATTTCAGAAATAAGTCTGTGGCTGTTCTGATGCATTGCATGTAATCAGCTATTTCTTGTTGTCTGCTTATCTGCCATCCAGACAGCTGGTGCTTAAAAAAAGAGGAGGCGGCAACATTTGTTGAATTATCTGTTAAAAGATTGTTCTGAAAGAAACATATTGTGTGTGTGTGTGTGTGTGTGTGTGTGTGTGTGGTGTGTGTGTGTGTGTGTGTGTGTGCGTGTGGCACGCACACATGACTCAGACTCAGTGTGAAGTGAGTGTTCAGCCCTATACAAAAGAGTCAGAAGAAGCGCAGTGTGCATGAGGCCTCCTAGATCATCCGTGGGTGTCAGAAAGGGAAGTGGATTTGTTCCATCAGAATGCCAGAGAAGAAAAGGGAGAGTGTGCGGATGACGCCCACACTTGATTTACATAACTCAAAGCGAAAATCACATCCTCCACACCTGCACACTCTGCCTGAACTCAACGTTCCTGCTCTGCGTGGGATTATACTAGCTATTTTCTACACTGAGAAATAATACATTAATACTGTAAATAAATATACATTGCTGTGGATGAATTACATAGTGTTGTATTGTAGTTCATTGATCCAGTGAATCACGTGTTACTTTTATGCTTCTGTCCCGTAAGATATCAAAAGACATCTTGTTGAAATAATGTCTGCTTCTCCACAGCCTGCAGCGAAACCCTCCCTCTCCACAGGGGGTTGCATGAGTGGTGATACCAGAACACAATACAAGCACAACAGTCATACAGGAAATCTCACTCAGAGGGGAGTGGCTGGTAATGATGACATACCCCCAGGCATCAACTCTACTTTCTCTGAGAGAGAGAGAGAGAGAGAGAGAGAGACATTCTCTCGCAGAATGAGAGGAATGTACTCTTGTCAGATTAGGCAAGACATGAATCAGGTATATCACATGCCACACATGCACACACATAAGTCACTCATTGCCTTATTTTACTAACACCTACAGTAGTTCCAATCAATGGTGTTTGGGAACCAATTTGCTTAGTCATCATAATGTATCAATGATGAAATATTGTGTTGGTTATTTTTCTCTGACAAGTCATCAACTCTCTGTATTGCTATGGACAAACATGTTTGTTCATTGGAATGATGTGTTTGTGACTGTTGTTGTTGTGGTGACTTTTTACCACCTCAGACTAATCTTCCCCTGCAGTATACATGTCAGTCTGTGGTGTGTGGGTGTGGTAATTCTAGTGTCAGTGTTTCACTGCATGTTAATGAGAATGTCTGGGGTTTTCCACAGGACGGGAAACGACTTGCACCAGGTCACAATGTGCGACAAGGCTGGCTCTTTGCAAGCTAAGATTGTCTTATTTCTGGCTGTCAAAATATAACGCGTACCTGGACATTAAATTGTTTAAACCATCAAATAAAAAAAAAGAAAGAAAAAAAGAACAGTAATATACATATTCAGTCTATTTTAAAAGATGATGCGATATTCCTGCATCCCTGGCGAGCAGAGCAGGATAACAGGGATGTGTTCCCCCCTCTTGTTTTCCTTTTGACCGAATAGCTGCACATGTGGCACATCTGGGCCCAAGCCCGACTCCTTATACTCTCTCCTTATGTTCCACTCTCCGCAGCCATGGCAACTGCTGCATGTTTGGCAGAAAGCCTTTGAAGGCAGTGGAAAAGAGAGCTGAGGGAGGGGGTGAGAGAGAGAGGGAGAGAGAGAGACAGAGAAGGAGGAAGGGGGTGAGAGAGAGAGGGAGAGAGAGAGAGAGGGAGAGAGAGAGAGAGAAGGAGGGAGCGGGCTCTCGGTAGTTGGCCTACATCCAGTATAATCATGCCATGGAGCTGAAATGAGGCCTTTGGCAGCACACCAGGTTTCTGAGAACAAAGATGTGAGCTTCTAATGTTGGCGGCGGGGCCTGCTTGGCATCCTCTGCCATTTCCCAGAAGCCCTTGCCTTGGCTGCCTGCCAGCCCCCCCCCCCCCTCCCCTCCCCCGCTGGGACTGCAAAGAGGATCAGAATGAAGAGGGAGACTTGTTTTTCACTCGCCTTTTGCTCTGGCCCAATGACATCACCTCTGCAGCCTCCAGATTCCAGCCGCCTAGCACATTTTTTTTCCCCCTCTCTTGCTCTGGAGTGGACCCTCCATTTTATTTTAATTCCTCCATTTTATGTAACAGAAGGCCGCTTGATGCAGTATGTTTATTGTTGTGTTGTTTCTGAGAATCTGATCATATATTGCCCCTCCCTCTTTTTCCTTGTCAGTAACGCCGAGGGAAATGAGAGAGGTTGATGTGGAATTTGTTTTCACAAGATATTTCAGTGGGTTTATATCCTCCCATAAGACCGCCTAGCTTCTGTCCAAGCAGTAAACATTTGGTTTGGGAAAAACAGCAACAATGTAAACAATGAATCCTACAATAATAAGGTCAGTGGCATATAAACAGGACGTGGCTAGTCAGCGAGGGTATCCTGGTCTCCATGGTTACGGTTTCCTGTGAAACGCACGGCCAGTCAATAAAAGGAAATGTGGGCTATTGTCACAACTAGTCAAGCTGACCTTAAACCTAAAGGAGAATCACAAAAGCTGTAAAAGCTGTGCTGGAACGCGAGGAGCTCTAAGCATTCTCTCCAAAGAACAATCAAGAATTCCAGAGGAATACAAAATACATCGCATTGTGATATCAGCAGCTGAGGGTTATATAACCGCAAACTGTTGGCCTCATGGGGGGAAAACAACAAATGAAATCCAGCGCTGCCCGCTGTAATATGCAGAAAACTTCAGAGGGAATGTGTGGACTAATGATTCACATCCCTGAATAAAAGATGCCCAATCAAAAATGTAACAGGCTCTGTGTGCGGTGGGATGGGTATAACGCCCCCTCGTCAGGACAGTGGTGATTGGGTCCCTTGCTGGGTGTTCCCTTAGCCTTCGCTTAGCTATCTATTCTATTGTATATGCATGTCTGGCTGACCTCAATTCGGATAAAAGCATCTGCTAAATGTTCATGTAGGTTACTGTATAACCTTAGTACAGGTTATGCTCTTACATGCTTATTCAGAAAGGAGATGGACTGGTGATGCTTTCTGGTGACTAGTAGCCTAGTTCTGTTCATGACCACCTATGCTGAATGCACTTATTGTAAGTTGCTTTGGATAAACGTATCTGCTAAATGACTGTAATGTAAGGTCTTACTGTAACTCTAACTCTACTGAGTCAACTGACAGTCACCCCAGACCTCATACCACAGAACACTACACTACATAATGTAGGCTACTTGAAGTACCACCTACATTCTTAAAAGATACTGACTTCATTCTTTCTAAAATGGTTGAAAAGTGCACCTAAGCATGTCCCCCATCCTATGGATATTCTCAGTGTTGTTCACCGTAGTCATTTTGAGTAGAACAAGGCGGTAGGTGGCAGAGGTTTCAGGAGATCAAACTCCAATCAGGTCATTTAGGTTTGAACCGAATCTTGGCGTGCCTCAGTCATGCATAATGAGGTGTTATTAGCAACTGCCTTGTACAAACAACCACTAAGCAGAATCCAAAGGATCAAAGTATTAAACAACTGTTTCCCACCAAGCTTAAGTACAGAGTTGTTTATTTTGTGGTCAGAACTGCAATTTTCTACCTGTTATTAAGCTAACTCCCTGTTGTCCAATCAACCACAAGAAGCTGAATGGAGCAGGGGGGTGTGGGGGTTAATGTCTCTGGCAACTGTTACAGGACTTGAGAAGACCTTACATTTGGAATATACTTATCTAAATTATATATAATTATTATAATAATTCGGGACCTCGTGGGTCTATTTGTCTGAACTGTGCAGGTAGCCTAATGAACTGGATGGTGACAAGTGTTCCTTGTGAATTGTGTGCTTAATGGCACTATTGGCTGTAATGCACATTCTCCATCTACATCCACTATATTGATATGGACAGTGTTGACGGCTGGTGGAAATAATACAAACACAATCATAGTGAAGAGGTAGGCCTACATACCATGATAACCATGTGATAAACAGCCCACTGCACTGTAATGGCATAGCCTACACCAAGAAGTGAGCAGGCTTGCTAAATTGAATAATTGGCTTTTTTTCATATAGCTGCCAGTGCCAGCAGTGGCTACTATCTGAGTTGGGCAGAGCGCATGAACCCCATTGCAGGTTGGCTGATGAGCCAGACAGAGAGCTGCTTCACGCTACAATGCACAATTATCTCCATAGGCCCGCAGCCAAATGGCTTGATGCTCCACGGATGGGCGAGGCGCGCGGAGGGGTATACGTGACTTTAAACATCACACTTCCTCCTTCCGACGTCACGAGGGCTTGCACAAACATATCCTGCTTTGTGTCTGCAAGTTTCAGACGCATTGCCTCACCCAGCCAGCAGGCCCCTCGGGCGAAGCTGCAATCAGTTGGAACGGCCCCAAGCCTGTGACTGGAATGAGAGAACGCAGGGCCACCCCTACTTGTCATAATAACTGCCCTGTACAGTAGAAGGTATCCTAAGGCAGAATCTTTTTATGTGGTTTTAAGTGTGTGATCAAACAAGAATCAATGTAACTATTGATGAACCAATGTATAGTCAGCATGTATAGTCAGCATTATCAGCATAATGTCAAATAAAGTCTATGAAATGAAGCAATGTATCTAAATCAGCATAATGTTGTGAAATAAAGGCTATGAAATAATCACACATTATGCACATTAACCTACATTATGTTCGGACAAAAGATGAATAATATGAACCGTTATATTTTGATTGCTTGATTAACTTGAAATGTAGTCTTTTATTCATTGCCATTTTTGTGTGCTTTTAAACATGATTGAATAACTAGGCTGTACTCTGGAAATCCCCGGGTCATGCTCATTCACAGCTGTGAGCAGAATGCTGGCAGACATCGACGGATCCTAACATTGTGGTCAAAACCGAAATTGCTTGCTGATATACACACTGTTTCATAACATTTGCAAAGAGAGACGAGTATGGAGTATTTTATGAGTAGCCTATGCTGTTCTGTTTCGGACGCAGCAAGCAGGATATGCCCTCATATAGCCTACTAGGTTAGATAGCGCAAATAGCTGGGAGGATTTCTAGAGCAACCCACCTCATTCCTGCAACGTGTAGGCTACTGCAGAACACGGTCCCACATTTAAGCACTATAGAAAAAATAATCCTCCAACCATTCACGAGCTGTCGATCCAATGATTTGATTTGATCGGAATAACAGGAAAATGTGCACCTTGGTACAGTAGCTTATTTTGCTGAGCACTCAAAGCCAGTCAGATTGTTGTTCTATAGCCTACAAATCCCAACTATACCACCACTGTCTCACAATCTTCACATAACCCTCGTATGAGTCGAATACTACTCTGTAAACCCCTATTTACTTAGATTTTATAATGTGCATGCATGCTTCGCTGTTCTCTCATCTTGCGGTGGTGCCTGGCTGTAGTTCTGGCATCGGTTCAAGTGATTAAATGAAAAAATAAAAAGGAGGGGGGCAGAGACTGCACGACAGCGCATGCGCCGAAGGGGGCTGTCGAAGAATCAAGTAAATAGAATCGGAGCTCGAGCCACAGGTTTAGTGCTGGGCGATGACGTCACTGCTCCACATTGAGCAGCTCGCAGAGTTGTAGACGGAGAGACAGCGAGATAGATAGAGGCGCGCCGTAGTAAAGTACACACTGTCATGAAGTTCTGGTTGTAACTTAATTGTTGTTGCCGTAGTCAGGAGAGGAGACGATTTTTTCGATAGACGGTGTGTTTGTGTTCGCCTTGGCTTGGTTTTTAAAAAGAGCTTGGGACAAGAATTGCGCACAGACCCTGGGTGAAGATTTTTTGGTCAGTTTTTCGTGAAAAGCAATGTCGTCCGCGGCGGTTGCTGCTTCGAGAAGGCAGTCATGTTATTTATGTGACTTGCCCCGCATGCCGTGGGCAATGATCTGGGATTTTACTGAGCCCGTCTGCAGGGGATGTGTCAACTACGAAGGAGCCGATCGGATCGAGTTTGTGATTGAGACAGCCCGGCAACTCAAAAGGGCACATGGCTTCCAGGAGGGGAGATCTCCGGGGCCAGGAAAGCCCCAGCTGTCGGGAAAAGAAATTCAGTCCATCAACCATTCGACAGGAGACCCCGGTTCGCGGCCACCGCAGCCCCTGGACCGGTATCCCCTCTCCTCCGACCGGCCGCCCAGGCTGGGTCCAGAATATCAGTCTGGAAGGCAGGCAAACGGCATTCCTGTTCCAAATGGATTTCCTAAACCAGACGATCCACCAGAATTGAACCGCCAGAGTCCCAACCCTCGCAGGAATAACGCAGTTCCTCCGAATTTAGTGCCTTTAACGGTTAACGGGAACATGACCTCTGTACACGCCGTGAACGGTAGACCAGGACAGATGGGTCTCCCCTCCGCGCTGACGGCCGGTAGCCCCAGCGACCTCGGCAAGCGACCAGCCTCGGTCTCCAGCACGGAGCACGACCGAGAGGGGAAGGATAAGCACAGACCGGACAGCCTAACGCCGGAGATCTCCGACAGCCACAAAAACAGGGCGGACGAGTGGATGAGCAAAGGCAAAACTGTGCGGGACTTGATGGCTCTGCACACTTTCGACAGCAGGTTCAAGAAAGATCATGCGGTCATGCAACAAAGAGTGATGGGCTACGAGACGAGCGCGACCGCGTCCAAATCAGGTAGGCTATTCACTTATCAAATTATTTTTCTTCATTAAACATGAAAACATTTAGGCCTGTTGCATATTTAAATGGAAACAAAACACGTTCACGAGTCATTAATTTTGAACCGAAAGTGCAGAAATACCAGTATTAATCACGTTTAGGAAAACGTGTTTTTTTTATTTATTGGTGTGCTTTATCACAATTGAATGTGTTGTTTAAAATAAAAAATAAAAAATCATTTGTATCGTGCACCACGGAACAAGGGGAAACGCGTGCTTCCTCTCCAGTGAATTATTAATCACTGTCTATGTTTGCGCGCCTCGACTAAAATTTAACCCTTTCCTACCACCAGACAGAGGAAAACACCCTCAGAGAATGAAGAGAAAAGCCTCGCCAGAACCAGAGGGAGAGGGGACGGCCGCCAAGTTGAATGGAGACGGACAGCAGTGGTTGCCCCCTCCTACCGAAGGAATGAAAATGCCCCCAGTACCCCCACCGAGCTTCGCCGCGCCCCCCTCGACGATATCCCCCCACTCCCGCACCACCCCACCCGAGGCGGCGCAGAACGGCCAGTCCCCCATGGCGGCCCTCATCCTGGCGGCGGACAACGCGGGCGGGAACAGCTCGCCCAAGGACACCAACCCGGTGCACTCCACCACGCGCAGGAACAGCAGCAGCCCGCTCTCGCCGTCCTCCATGAGCCAGAGGCGGCTGGCCCAGAGGGAGGCGTCGTCCGGCGCGGGGACGCCCCACATGCCGGGCATGGACCAGGGGCACCCGCAGAGCATCCCGGACTCCTCGGTGCCCGGCAGCGTGCCGCTGTGCTGCACCCTGTGTCACGAGCGCTTGGAGGACACGCACTTCGTCCAGTGCCCCTCAGTGCCCTCGCACAAGTTCTGCTTCCCCTGCTCCAGGGAGAGCATCAAGCAGCAGGGCGCCACCGGCGAGGTGTACTGTCCCAGCGGGGAGAAGTGTCCCCTGGTCGGTTCAAACGTGCCGTGGGCTTTCATGCAAGGAGAAATCGCTACTATCCTTGCAGGAGACGTCAAAGTAAAAAAGGAAAGAGACCCTTGATTTTGTTAAAAACCTTTTTTTTGGGGGGGTGGGGGGTGGGAAGGAGGGGATGAAAAATACGAGTATATAAATATATAAATATCACATACATACCATCCAAACAAACTAATGGACTTGTACATATTGGACCTAAGGGAAGTGTATACTTCGTAAACATGGCTGTATAATTTTTGATTTTTGAATACATTGTGTTTCTATATTTTTGAAGATAAAAAGGTATGTACTCATTATAATGGACTACGTTCCTCTTTGTTGATGTTTAACAAATTTTTGATGTACTTCTAGGTCTGGTGGCAGTTCCTGTAAACGTAGAACGTGACTAATGCTACTCTACGAGCACTTGGCATAACTGAAACGCTTTTAGCTGTACTTGTATGCACTTGTTTAAAATTGCCAAATACAATTTCTGATCTTGTATGAACGTAACTGTCTGAGCTTGCTTTCTTTCAATAGAAACTAGTGAACACTGAATCTCATACGAGGCATAGTAGCCTATATTTCCATACAGCTAGCTTATTATGAGGCACTGGAACGTCAGTGCACAATACACAGCTAGAGCTGTTGGACAGCATGCTTTCTGCGACACAGGAGCAACACAGACCTGTTTGCCAATCCCAGAGAAGAAGGGACTAGCCTAATGTCTTAGTTGGAGGGAGGTGGTGTTAGTTGTGTGTTATTAGCAGTAACTGTTTGGGTGTAGAAAGTTTGGACATTCTTTCACGGAACACGTGGTGTAAAGACAGACATATTTGTTGACCCGCTGCTAGAAGTGTGCTAGTTGAACAAGGCCCTCCGAATAGAGCGTCACCTTCAGTACAGTATGGAAATTGTTGAGTCAGTAAAGGGAGAAGTTGCATGACTACATTGTTAAAACATGGAGTCATTGCCACTGGTGTGGGATCCCTTCTGGGTAAATCTATATCAAAGATGTTTCTGATTAGCTAACACCTGGACAACAAAAGATTTATAAAGGCAAAGTGAGTAATTTGTGCAGAAGACGGCAAGGATGGCTTAAAACAAAATATTTAACATAACATAACATTGTCTTGTTGATAATAGAAGCCTAATATTCATAGATATTTTATGTGATAAATTATGTGATTATCTATAATGGCTGTATTTTAGGCTACTCTAAACCAAAGCAAATGAACTGACTTACATTAGGGTCTCAGTTCTCAGTCTGTTGCCTTAATGCATTTGTCATTATGCAAATAGGCTATTAGTCACTTTATGCGCACAGAACTGATGACGTCTATGGAGGCAACATGTGGAATCCTTTGGATTCTTTGTTCCTAGCCTAAAAGAACTTGGCAAACTCACGGGAACATTATTCAAATTGTCTTCCCCGTTGGATGTGGTGCAGCTCACAGTATTGATCCACAGGGTGAACAGAGAGCACCAGACCTGCCTCATCATGAATGCAACTGATTTGGAGCCAGTGTCGATTTTCACAAACTTGAACTAATCTTGCCAACAGGGGAAAAAGTCTGCTACAACAACACAAGGTTGATATTATTTACTTCCATTCAACTGTGATGCACTGTTAACCTCCCAGAAGCTTATTCAAATGCCCGATGTATGTTAGTAGCTGTTTTCTCTGACCCTCAGTAATGCACGTCATGTGATGGCTGACATGTCGCCCCTGTGTTTGAGCAGAAATGTGGAACAGCCATTATCCAGCCAGGTTGAACTGCGTTCATAGCGCTTTGTCAACACGTGGGATACAGGATGGCTGCTGATATCTGATCTTTATGACAGGCACGCCAATATAACCTCCCCCACTCACAGTCATTCAAATAGGTTGTGGAAAAAAAACCTTCCCCCTCATTTTTAAGAGCAGCTGTTTTATTTTTGTGTCTTATCAGTTGGACTTTGGTCAGATAAACCTTAGCCTACCCATTTAGATAAAGGGTGTCACACACACACACACACACACACACACACACACACACACACACACACACACACACACACACACACACACACACACACACACACACACACACACACATCTTTTCTGACTCAATGGTTGCTTGGCCCTTTTCAGATAATGTCGGACACAAAAAAAATATCTAAGTTAGATCTGTGGGAATGAAAGACCTGACAGAAGGTTGCACTTTGTTATTTTGCTGGCCAGCACTTTGCGCTAGTTGCACTTTGGCTAATGGAAAAGGCAGAGAGCAAATCACAGCATGGCATGTTCCAGGCTCTGCTGCAGTGTAGCCAATCAGCATGAGAGAGGGGGGGGGTGTTCCCTAGCATAATGCCTGTTTTAAATACACAGAAAAGAACACGTTTCACCTTTCACGTTTCATCAGAGAAGCCAACCAGATGAACCTAGCGTGTCCCCGAGCCCTTGGTTCTGTCATAACACAGTACTCTGGTGTTGCATAGCTACCAGTGTGTGTGGTAAACAGACGTTGTGTCTGGCCATTCACCGGAGGACATTAGTCCTGTGGGCTCCCCCTGTCTCACAGCTCCTGCAGGAAGTCCATGATTCTGGAGGAGGTGGGAGAGGCGCAGTAGGGCTGCCATCATCAACAAGCACACTAGATAAACACAGACATGCAGCAGGCCAGTGGGATGGAATTGGGATGACCACTAGTTTAGTCTACTATGTATTTTCATTACAAGAGTTACATTGGAGGTCAATTTAGGCTATTGGGCATTAATAATGCGTTATAATATATGAACAAATATAAATGATCTGGCAATGAATTCCAGGTCTGTCTCTTTCTTGTGCTTGAAGAGCTCCTGTAACGTGTCTATGTCCCAATACTGCCTTCTAGGCCTCTGGCCAGCACAACTTCCTGACAGTTGCTTTTATCTTGTGTAACACGTGTTAGACATGATGTGCTTTTTCAGTAAACGTTTATCTCTGTGACCCTGGCAATATCAAAATGGGGGCGAGACAGCTGGCGAGATTCTCTGCCAAAGTTCAACGAGGAGGTCGAGGATTCATCTTCCGCTGTATGGCATCAGTGTTTGGTTTGACTGTCATTTCAGTACATTATGGTTCAGAGTAAAGTTTGTTACTAAGAGTTGATTACAAAATGTAGTTAATGATATCAGTCCATAAAAACTCAATGATTGCTTAACTGATTTAGTTGACTGAATCTTGCTCATTGAGTTGAGTGAAAGGTTGAGTTGGCAAGAAAAGTGAACCAAACAACGTTTCCCTCGACTTTTTAATGGTTAACCCTGGTGCAGGGTAGCATACTAATACCAAGCTGCAGGAATTTTATGGCAGCAACGGTCGAGTGATGCTTATCAGCTGTGAGGAGCATGGCAGACACATCCCCATGTGCTGTGTCAGAGATACTGATATCATTACCTCTGCTTGTGTGCAGTGTCCCCATAACAATTTTATTGGCATGTGTGCACCTACTTTGTTATGTGTGTGTGTGTGTGTGTGTGTGTGTGCGCATGCGTGCGTGTGTGTACTCTTACAACATGTCCATAAGTCATACATTTCATGGCCTGTAAGTGGACACATATCATTACCTCTGCTTGTGTGTGGTGTCCATAGCACTGGTGTGTGACTGTTTTTATTGCCTGTGTGTGCAGCTGCTTTGTTATGTGTACACTGCATTACAAGACTATAAGTCGTACATTTCACGGCGTGTAAGTGGGACACATCGGCCTGTCTGAGGCGCTCTCAGAGACGTGACCTTCCGCACGGTTCTGTCAGAACAAGGCCACTTACCCGGCCTGACGCTGGCCAATGCGCCTCCACTCAAGTTCAACACATTTAGAACACAAACGTTTAGTGGCTGTCCATTCCAAAGGTGGGGGTTGGTTGGAGGGATTACATGAGAGGCAGCGAGCAGAGCGCTGGATATAGATAGCTATCTCACTAATGAATCTATGTTTAGAACTATAAATCAAAGGCATGCTCGTGCTGCTGTAATCCCCTGAACGAGGGAGAGGATAGAGGGGCCGTGCCAAAAGCAGAATCTGGTCCACATTTCTGGGCTCCCTGTATAACTGATCCGTTGGTTAATTTTAGACCTGTCAGGGAAAAACAAGGTCACTGCAGATGCTGAATTGAGGACACGCTCGGATCTGCCTCTTTTTCATCAATCAAAGTTTCCCTTTGGAGTTGGGCCCGGGCTCCTGTGAGACTGGTAATGACGGCTTCTGCTCTGAGCGCTGGGCGAAGGCTGGAGCCCTAACCAGCAATTAGGGGGAGCACGGCTGAATCCGTGGGATATGTAAAATTCCCCCTCTGATTGTTGGCTCGGCCCAGAACTCCTCGTGGGTTACATCTCCGTGCTGCGGCCTGCTAGGCCATGTAGGGCAGAAGAGAGGAGATTTAGCACAGATGGCTAGAAACGGCACAAATTAAGGCCCATGGTTCCAATTGGTCCTACCTTTTTGCTCTGCAGTTTACCTACCAGTATACCTACCGGCAAACGCACAGTATAATTTATAGAAAAGGACCATTGGATTGGATTACAACAAGCTTTGACAAGTGTAACAACAAGCACAATATTCTTGAGGGAGTTCTCTCCATCATATTTCTTTGATGTTTGTCTCCACCCTTGATGTCTTCATATAGCTAGCTCTCGTGTTCTTAATACCTCATGGTTCTTTTCTGTCGAATCTTCCTCTCAGGTTTCGTGTCTATCTCTGTATCCTGTCGTTCTAGCCTTCCCCCCGTCACGTCCCCACCCTTTCTCCCTGTCTTCCTCCCTCTCTGCTGTGGCGTTGGTGTGAATCAGGTCTGGGAAATGGAAATGGGGACTTTCTCTCCCTCTCTTGCTTTCTCCCTCTCCCTCTTTTCATCAAAACGAGGCTGCGCCTCCAATGTTTTTCTTTCAGACCTTGGAGCGCTGCCAAATCCCAAACGAGAGAGACGGGGAGAGAGAAAGAGAAAGAGAGAGAGAGAATAGAATGAAAAGATGGGCAGACAGATGGACAGAGCAGAGAGAGAGAGAGAGAGAGAGAGAGAAAGAGATGAGGACAAAGAATGAGACTCACCCAAAAGCAGGGTCTTTTATCCTGTAATAGCCTAGCCTAGCACAATCAATGTCTCTCTTTCTGCTGAGGCATCGCTCACTACCCCTGGCTCAGGATCAGCTGATAAGATGGTGACGTGCACTCCTGCTAAACACAAAAATAGACTCTCTGAAGAGAGAGGTGGGGTAGTAGCATCCTCTGGAATCCAAAATAGTCCGTATGTAACAGTATACTGTACTATGCAGAAAATAGCCCAATTGGAGACTCTGGAAGTGGTGTTGTAAAAATAACCTGCGTATACATTAACAGACATTTTTTGTTTGTTGATGAGAGCCCAACACCCGACCCCTCGCTTCCTTGCGTGTAACCCCCATAAGCTCCAGCCACATGCTCATGGTCTGCATAGAGTGGTCTGTGACATTTTGGTCACAGTAGTACTTTGCCTGGAGTTGCCACCGCCTCTCAAATGCCAAGCCCCAGTTAGATTTAACCGTCAACGTTGGCTGTGCTAAAAGTAAACATAGGCATCGGCTCCGCTTAGTTAAAGAGGTGTTGTCAGGCAACTCCGGGCAGACTCTGACTGCTACATCAGAACGGCTGTCTCAGGAGGACTGAGGTTGTGTGCTTGCTGTGACAGTTGGCGAAGCCTTTTCACCAACACCCACATAATTGTGGTGATTGAACCTCGTCTACTTTGTCGTCCAGGAACCGCTGCTTGCCTGTCCTGTGTCTGACTGACCAGAGGGCTGTAGGCCCAATTGTCACGGTAGCCGGGGCAGCGGTGCGGGTTGGTGGCAGGTGATTGGCTAGCCTCGCGCACCCCTGAGGTGCTCGTTTGGTCACCTGAGAGCTGAGGTAAAATGGACGTGATTGTTTGTGAGTGGCCATCTGTTCCCTGGTTGCATACCTGAATGGTTGGCAGCGTATTGTGGCCCCCCCTAGTCTACGTATGTAGTAGTGTAGAGTATGTTATTGCTTAAAGCCATGGGTAAAACGCTTCAGAGGTTGTGCATAGAGCTCTGACGAGGTGGATATCTGCTTTAGTGAGAGTGAATGGGCAGAGAGAGAGAGAGCAAGAGATAGAGAGAGCAGTGCATCACCTGTCTAAAGGGACAGCTGGAGAAAGACAAAAGTCAAATATAACAGCCTACTAACACTCCTCCATGTATATTCTGCCACAGGCAAACACTTTCAGGGGCATGTGCACTGCAGTGCAGAGGAAGATAGTACAGTAGTATTAATTGTAAACACTGAGAATATGTCCATCTCTCGTGTTGGACCACGAAAGCTAAGCAAGAAAAAAAAAATCACCTCATGCTTTTCCACTGCTACAGCATATGCATGCAAGTGCATTAATCGGTGCTGTGTTAGCAGTTCAAGTGAAGACGAGGTCTAGTTAGTCGAACTGCGGGCGTCCCGTGGACAGCGCAGCGAGGGGAGGGGCTAGCGGGCTGATGAATCGACCGTCCCATCCCTTGTGTCAGCAGATCTGCGGTGATGTATTATGGGATGTCCACAGCAGCGCGTTTCGTCTGCTTATCCCCGGTCCCTCGCCCCTCCGAAGGGCCCTCGGCTAGTAGGCCGGACAATTACCATCGGTTCACGTTGGGACAAGGGCAGCGCTCCCCCGGTCACTCTGCTGGGGCTGGAACAGCTGTCCTCACCGCCCCGTAGCCCCGGGCCTGACCACGTCATGCCAGAAAAACAACGCCGCACTCCAGACGCCGCACGCCGCACTTTTAGTCCAAACACAGAACCCACTGGGATTCCAGCTATTGTGTAAAACTGTCCTCATCTGCTCGCCATTAAAGTTAGGAAATAAACCAAGTAAGATGTGCAGTGCAGTCATTTCTGAGTTCAGTAATGTGGGATCAGGGATCAGGAGTGCTTGCGACACACACGCACATGCATGCACGCACACACACACATATACTGTACATGCACGCACACACACAAACATAGACACACATACTTGTACAGTACACACACACAGACACACATACTGTACACACTCACACATACTGTACACACAAGCACAAACACACTGCCCTGTTGGTCTCTTTCTAAGCCTTACATAACTGCGAGTGGGAGCTATTTCCCCTCTGAACACTAATGTCATTGTCAATCTAAGGTTTTATAGCAGCTGTCACAACACAGTCCCTGCAGAGGCAGAACTATGCTTTCATCTCATTCGTTCACTCTTTCTTCTCCTGGCCTCAGTTTTTCTTTGTCTTTTGCTGTTTTCTCCTCTCCTTGCATGCCCCTTTTTATGTTTAGAAATGTGTTTTTCTTGGCAATTCTTTTTATAGAGGTGTTTAAATGTTCTAAGTGCATGTCTGTTTGAGTGAAGGGAAGGCTTGAGCGGCAGGTAGACTGTGGGAGGAGCCTAACTGTGACAGGTGTGGGCTATTATTAGGCCCAGTGACTTCACAAGTGCACTGCACCACAGTGTGGCAAAGGGGGTGGGGGTATTTAAGAGGTGAACAGAAGTCAGAGTGTCTGATAGCTTGAGCAGATGAGGCCACAACAGGTGCTGTGGGATAATGGCGCTGTATGTTGGGTCAGGCTCTTTATAGCTGCAGGCCAGTCGATGTTGGGATGTGGGCAGAAAAAAAAAAAAACACACATTTCACTGGACCGAAGTTCACTTGCCCTATTCAGTGGTATGGGATGGATGACAAAGAAAAACACACTTCTAACCAACCCTCATCAAGTAAAGAATGTTAATGATAGGCTTCGCTTGTTCCACTGCATGCACGTCTGGTGCTCTGTAATGATATAAGTACAGAGCCCAAACGGTAATCCTAGCCCTACTGCCCCTCCCCTCCTCCCCCTCTGCAGGGTTGTGCAGGGCAGAGTGTGAGCCAATGTCATTCAGCAGGGTGGAAGCTTGTCTGTTGAGCCAGTGGGATATGCTCGCAGGAGGGGGGGGGGGGTATTTCTGTTTGAGTATGTTTGAGTAAGCCTGGGCATTGAGCCAAGCATGCCGAGAGAGAGAGAGAGAGAGAGAGAGAGAGAGAGAGAGAGAGAGAGAAGGAGAAACCTTTTGGGTTGGCACACTGTCAGCTTCACTAGCACACAGCTGCTTCTGGAAAATTCTGCACCCTGCCCTACTAATCCACTAGGCATGACATGAATAACAAGAATGGCCTAGCCGTCGACACTGGATGCTTTTTCTTTTGACGGCCGGCCTAACAGACTGGTACAAATGCCCTGGCCTTGCACATAGTGGAAAAATCAACAATGAAGGGCAGACCGGGGACAATATGGATTTGAAATCCCTGGTTTAGGAGGCTTTGTCCGGGTGAGGACAGAGTTGACACAGACCCTGAGCCCTGGAAAAGGGCATGCGGTAAAAATGCCGACCGGTGTGTTTTGACAAGGTAGTGTCTCATCACCAGTCAATCTCCAGTCAATATGGAAGAGTCAAACTCCGGCCAGGACAGAAGTTTAGCAGACTGTAAAACACTTGTGCTGTCATGTCAACTTTTACTGTCACAGAGCGAAACGGCAAAAAAAAAAAATACAACTCATAAAAGCACACATAAAATGTTGAGGAAAAACGTCTCGACATATCTCTGACGTGGCCAGTCAACGCCGTGGACGTGGTAAGTGTAGCCCTGCGAACAGTGAATGTTCCTCTCCCTGGATGAGATAATGTTAGCTCTTATCCGTGAAGCGGTTACCGGTCCTCCGCCCCCACACCACCCCACCTCCCCTCCCCCGCGCGAAGTTGACACTTCCCTGCCCCAACCTGTCTGAACACGGAGACCAGCTCTCTCCCGCTGCCTGTTGGCTGATAAAGAGGTGACTCATCCACTCGTCTCTCCCTCCCTCCCCGCCGTCCCGTCTCAGCAGACCTTATGAGCACATCCAGCACATGGTGGCGTTAAAAATAGCCACGTAGCCTACGTCTGTGTGCGGCTCGGGCGCCGACACCTGACATTTCCGCGGCCCAGGCCGGCAAGCCACGGATACGTTTTGGCGCATGGCACACATTCTCCTCCAAGGGCCTGTAGGCCTACGTCCGTCCGTCTGCTAATAGAGTGCATTGGGACCGCCTACCGCCCTCGCCTCCAGACCCACCCGCCTGTCCATGTAACACTATAGCCGCACCGCGCTCTCAGCTTACATGTGCACTCCGTGGTGGCGCCCTGTTCAGCTTAACATGTGCACTGCGTGGTGACACTGACTCTTTCTCTCTCTCTCTGTGCCAAGTTGCCAACCCAAAAGTTCTCTCTCTCTCTCTCTCTCTCTCTCTCTCTCTCTCCTGGGTCATTGTGCCCTCAGATGGGATATTACAGCTGGTCACTGGCATTTCGATTTATGTTATTGAGAGCCAGTAGAGAGAGTATTTCATCACCCAAAGTGAAAGTGATAGAATGAGAGAGAGTGAGGGAGAAAGAGAGAGAGAGAGATTGTGTAGGCAGGGTTCTGGCACTTTGCCAACTTCCAGCAGCTGCAACAGTGTTGCAGAATGGCAGGCAAGCTGTTGCCAAGGAAACAGTAAGAACACACACAACAATAACATTCAAGTTAACTGAATTCCATGTTCTGTTGCAGCGGCAAGTTGAAAATACTTTGTCCCATGTGGAATTCATTTGGTTTGAGGCTCTCTATCTCTCGGCTTCCTGTCGGGCGCCCATGTGTCAGATAGTGCGCCGTGACCTCGAGAGCGCTATACGTCAGGAAGTGAGGCTATGCTACAAGGTCAGAGCATGTCCCGGACAGAACGAGCGAGTCATCACCAGCGAGTCTGTCCTCTCTCGGCCCATCAGCACTCATCAGACGCCGGCCTGGAATCCACAACCTAGCTGGCCGCAAAACTTATCTCCCTCTCGACCTTGGCTCTCTCTCTCACCCTTCTTTTGTGGCTCAAACAACCATGCTGTTTGGTCCCCTCCGATGTCTAGTGTTATCTTGGTTATATATTGACAGAACTGGTAGCAGCATCTGCTCAGGCTTTTTCTGAGCTGTCAGCTTTGACTAGAACATTCACTCATGGGCAGAAGACCAAGCTGTCACTCCGGCACACTCCCCAGTCTGTTCATCTCCTCCTTCTGACGCTCCGGTTTTAAAACGTGTGAGAGAAACGCTAGAAAAGAAAGATAACAGAAACTTCAACTCAAGTCATCGCATCTGACAGAACTTCTTCCTCCTCTGGCATTTACAACTGAATACTAGATGTACTACTCAGGGGGTACACAGGCCCTGTAGCAGCGACCGTGCAGTATATAAATACAGTACATTATGAACTTATTGCAAGGACAGCCCAAACCCACCTAGCCTGGCTGCGTCTGTGCTCGCGTCGCCCCGGGGGGAAGGAGTGTGTGTGCGTATGTGTGTGCACGTGTGTGTGTGTCTGTGTGTGCACGTGTGTGTGTGTCTGTGTGCCAACTCTAACGCCTCAGTACTTTCCAGAACTCTCTCCACCGCTGCTGTCTGTGAGTGGAGTAACAGCTGCAGTGTTGGAGCGTGCTCGGGGATGCAGATGAAAGAACTGATGTGTCCTGTTATTTTGGGTTCTCGGGTGCCCTGCGGAGGGGCAGATGGGGGCGGGTAGGTGGGGGTGGGTGGGAGATTGGCGGGGGTTGAACTGTGCCCAGAGGGGGTTTTAGCTGCCGAGAATTTCTCCCAGAATGCACCACGTCCCCTTTTGCCCAAATAGCGCTGTGTGGGATTCCTGGGGGTGTACGGAATTGCTGACGGTGCCAGTCAGGGAGATGGGCGCAGGCATGAGGAGGACGTGGACTGGACTTGTACAGTGTGTCAAATGGCGGCTGGTATTTCTGGCTCTCTGGAGGGCCCCGGAAGAAGCTAGGCTCCTCGACACACTTAAGCTGCTACTCCCAACTGTTTTGTCGCACAAACAGTCTTTGATTGTTACAGTGGCTTTCGGAGTAACCCGAGGCAATTATTGTCAGGGCAATTATACAGCAGCACACTTAACATAGCAGACTGTCAACGCACATGTCCACTATTTTATCTCCAACCCACTTTTGTTGATAGCATGTCTCTGAACACGTAGGTTGAGATTACCACTATTGAATTCTTGGGGAGCGGAAAACTTGACATTGTCGTTAATTACAAACTCTCTCTCTCTCTCTCTCTCTCTCTCTCTCTCTCTCTCTCTCTCATTACTAACATTTGTGACCTTTGCAAACCCAATTCATATTTCATCAGTCAGTGTAATGACAGTCAAGGATCCCCTGCATCTTCCCCTACCGTTGCCTCATGAGGCGGCACGCTCTGCGCTGGGCTCTGGAGAAAGTGACACTACATTAATTAAGAGAGATGTTCATAGATTGCACCATAAATCATTTTAACCCGTGTTCATGCTTGGTCTCACATTGCCATTTTCATCTTGTTCCTCTCATCACAGCGATCACCTCTAACTAGAGTTAGAAAAACAAAATACAATAGGGGGGATACAATGGCAGCATTGTTGTGATAATCGTTGGAATAAGTTTGACCTTTTTAAGATAGATAGCAGAGTAGTATTTTGTTAGTGTTCACATGTATCCCAGGTCATGCCGGTGTGTTATGTTCTCTGGAAGATACTTCAGGGTACTGTATTTATTTGACCCCTTTGTAGTGTGACAACATTCATTCAGTCAATTCAACTCATCTCAGTTCCAGATCACATGACTGTGTGGACAAAGGCCTGTGTTGGCCAGCTGTGTTGTCTTAGCCACTCATGTGATCGGTCGTCTCCAGCAAAGAGCCACGCTCTCTCTCTCTTTCTCTCTCTTTCTCTCTCTCTGTCTCTCTTTGGAGAACGCCACCCTCATCCTTCTTCACTGGCCACAACAGAGGGAGTCTGTTAGCAGAGAAACAAAAGGTTGGTTTACCAAGCCATCACATTTTCAGCTCACAGGACGCATCTTAAAAGAGAGGAGGGGAGGGAGGGGGGCACAAACAAACAAATAGGCCTCTTTGTTTCTGCTAAAACAAGATGCCATTGTCGATGCCCCTGAGGCGTTGACGTCATTCTCATGGTTCATCCTCTCTCCGACCTCTGGGCTCATCTTAGGGAGGCACTCAGCTATTTCTCTTTTCCCCTCCAGCATTTCTCTCTCTCTCTCTCTCTCTCTCTCTCTCTCACACACACACACACACACACACACACACACACACACACACACACACACACACACACACACACACACACACACACACACACACAACACAAACGCTCACACAGCATCATGACATCATAAGTGACGTGGCCTATTCCTCATGATCCTGACAGCGGACTGGTCTCCCTGCTCCCATGTGCACCGGTGTGGGACAGTGTGTGGGACAGTGTGTGGGACTGTGCCGGATGCTCTAGTAGCGGTTACTGTGGTGGTCAGGGGCGGGAGGCGCAGGGCGTCTGTAGTCTGTCCTGCTGTCCCTTGTTCCCGTATAGTCTGGGACACACGTGGAAGGGCCGGACGGGGCCCCAGACCAAACAGCACCCCAGACAAACGGCTGAGGAAAGTGGACACAAAATGTCTGCTCTATAGTAGCCCAAGGCTTTTATCCGGTAGAGTTCAATAAAAAATACGCCTTTCTCTCTGGGAGCTTTAGTGATGAAAAAAAAAAAAAAAGTTTTTTATAGGACAGGAAAAACATGCGCTAATCAGTGATCTAGTACTCTGCAAGGGCATGATGACGACAGTTATGTAATCCTCATGATGGATGTGTCAGGGTTTGGCCCGGGGCTCCTTTGCATGTTCAAGTCCCAGAAGACAGTAGGAGTAAGCGGTGGAAAGCAGCCGCCATCAATAGACACGACTGACGGTAAGAGCTGGATCACCAACAACTACAGTCATCCGTCTTGGCCTCGTAGCAAGCTGACAGGGCCAGTCCAAGTACCAAACAATACAGCTAATTTACTGCTTGGTTATGGTAATTAGGGCCATATGTTAATTATGTAGTGCGACAACGCTGTTACCAACCTAATAAGCCAGCTTTCTCACTTTCACTTGGCCCGCTAGTCGACCCAGCAACCTTACCTTTGATTAAAACTCAAAACCATGGAATGAAAGAGAGATCTCTTTGTCAAGCCTGGTCCCACAGAAGGTGTAATGGAAAACTAGTATTTGAAATGGAAAGAAAAGTTGATCGTTTTCCAAAAGGTTGGTGAATGGTGGTCATTGTACTATGGACATGAAGGAGCTTCGCTGTATCGTTTTTCACATCGCTTTGTTTTAATAATGCCAAGACTGCATCCAAAATAGGCTACTTCATACTGTATGACCTTGACATTCCTATGACCTTCATATGACCTTGACATTCATATGACCTTCATAGGACTTAGACATTCATATGACCTTCATAGGACCTTGACATTCATATGACCTTCACATGACATCGGTTACCAGTGGAGGAAATATAAAGACAGGAGAAAAGGACAAACCAAAGAACGCATCTTCATTGCGTTCTTCCCGTCTGGGGTCGAGTGGTACCCTGTCGGGTATGAGCACTGCTGAACATACAGGTAGCGAGAGCCACCACGGCGGTGGCCTCCTCTCCTCCAGGCCTGTGTTGACATATCCTGCCTGGGGTGATGCTTGAAGCAGGGTCTGTCTCAGAGCCAGCCAGCTGAATGGTTGGAGGGCTTGTTTTTAGGCCCAGCTGTACTTGGCACTTTCTCAGTATTCTCTTAGTGTCTGGCACCGATTTATTTGTTTATTTGAGTCTCAACTGTTGAATGACAATTTGATTGGGTATTATTGACATACTGTTCATGCATCAATTCATCATTTCCTACTTTGGCAATGATTTTTCAGTGTCCTTTTGTGCGATTTGAAAATGGGTTTTCATGAGAATATGTATTCCATGGGATGATGCAGATGAATCAGCCTTTGGAGCCTTTTACTCCAGATATCACAACACACAGATGATAGAATCAATACAAAGAAAAGTACAAAATAGTCACTATGTTGTCTGTACAGGAGGAAAAGTGAGATATATTAGTCGTTCAGAACTGCCATGTATAGATTTGTTTATCCATGATTAGTTATCATGAACAGAATTACATTGTATAACGACAGGAAATACATCATTGACATAATGTAATGCATCTATGCAGTTATCTAACATGATGTGCATTTTGAATGAGATCTTTTCATGATGAGTCACATGTTTACCAAAGTAGTGACTAAGGTTAAATCGGATGACGGTTTTGAGAGAGTATTTACTGTAAGAGAGAGATCAGGGCTGGTTTTGGAGACCCTATAGGAGGGGGGTGCTCTACGAAATCTGTGACTTTGATTGGTTTTATGATCACTGGCACATACTGTACTGTATCCAATGAGAATGTTTTTAGAGTCCAAAACATTCTTTTTTCTAGGCATTTGCCTACAGCCTATAGCAGACGCTGGCCCTGAGAGAGATAGACACATTTATCCAACTCAACTCTACTCAACATGAACAATATGTATATTATTACAGTATTGCAACACTGGATGTGTGAATCCAGTGGATGGGGAAAGCAGGGTGGTTGTGGTGGTGTGTTTGCCTCTAGCCAGACTCTCCTCTCCCTGCCAGACTCCATCATGAGAGGCAGTGAGCTGTGTGAAGTTGATTTGATCTTTCTTGGATACGACAGGACAGGACAAACAAAGGAGCCGTGCTACTGATGGAAGCTTTCCCGTGGGACGCTCTCTTCTAGAGACGTCCTGGTCTTCAGCTTCAGTGGGAATGACCGGGGAATGGTCTCTCTCTCTCTTCTCTTGACCAACGGAGGCTTTGGCTGTGCTCAGAATCGCATACTTCTACTTTTTACTACCAGTATTACAGCTGCCCCTAGAAAGTACATACTTTGCACGCATTTTGCATCCAATTGGGACATGCTACCTTATCATAACATTTTGTGCCTTCAAATTTGACCACATCGGTCGCTGTGCATGAAGCGACATTCATCCACAGCTGGGATTCATCGTAACGCCTCCGCCGCGACTCGCACATGTGACATCATTTCCGCTGAGCACAGGATTGTGGGTCAGAATAGTCAGAAAAGTGTGCTGCAAAATACGACCGGATGTAGTAGGGCATCCTGGTATTTTTACATCATACTGCATGGGGCATATTGGGACATACTACAGTACATCAGTTTTTGCAATGCTATATAGTGAGGAGGTACGCGATTCCGAGCGCAGTCTTTATTTATACTCATTCCAGGGCAGGCGCTCAGCAGAGCATGTCCGGGGTTTGCTTCCGCTGAGTCACACAGGTTATCAGGAAGTAGAATAGCTGAGGCAGGGGATTTGCAGTGCCAGTGGACTGATACAGCAGAACCAAACAAGGAGCTGATCAGCATAAAGTTTGCAACTCGACCCCCCCCCCCCCCCCCCCAATGATATGACAGCGCAGCAGAGAGAAACAGAGGTAAAGTGAGCCTGAGATAGATGGGGGGAGGGAGGGAGACAGTGGGTTTGGAGATTCAGGGCTGTACCTGAGGCGCGGATGTGAACCTCATTATTCACGGCAGCCCTTTGATGTTGGGACTCTGTGGATCTTGGGGGAGCAGGCGAAATACGTCTCTAATTAAAACAGCAGCAGTGAAGGAACCAGCCCGAGTCGCCCTGAAGAAACGGAGGCTTTGTAGAGTCACCGAACGCCCCGTATAGAGCAGAGAGCAGGCCACCCATAGATTAGGAAAACACGATATGGGATCTGCCCATCTGTCTTCAAAGCTTTCAAAAAATATTTTCACAATCATCTAACTGTGAACGTGCATGTGTGTGTGTGTGTGTGTGTACATTGTGTTTTGATATGTTATCTGACTTAAGAGCCTTATTTGTTCGAGCTCTTTGGTGGGTGCAGTTCTGTAGGTCTGAGAGAAGTGACAAATAGAGAAGTGTTGAAATGAGAGAGAGAGAGAGAGAGAGAGAGAGAGAGACGCCTGAGGGAGCCTTATGAGACAGGTCTCATCACATGATGGTTTTTATCTTATCTTCACTAAGACACCTTGTGGCCTCATGAATGCTCCCATTGGTCTTCGGTATTCATATTATCAATCATGTTACCGTGTGTATCAATCATAGCTACTATACTGATTGCAGAGATTATGTTGTATACGTTGTCAGGACATCTAGAAAGCTGTAATTGATTGCGGGCTTGAGGTACTGTATTTGTAATGTACCCTCATTTTAAGAAAGAGTGTGCTGTAACAGGTTGTTGTCTGGAAAGCAAGCGTGTTTGGTGTCCTGGTATTGATGGACGTCTTTTGCAGAGTCAGGTACAGCTGAGACAGGAAAGAGCTGTGTGATGAGCCGCGACGTCGCCGGTTCAAAGACTGCGTTCTTCACACAGAGCGGCTAATTTTAACTTTTGGATACAGGCAGGCTCACGAAGACGCTCTCTGCCTGGCAACAGCTCAATTATTTACCAGTGAGAAGAAGTTTCACCACAGGGGGAAGAAAAAAACCGACGACCTGACATCCGTGTTTTTCTTTATTCTGTTTCATTCAGACACACCACCTACCCACCCACACACAGACGCAGACCAAAGCCAAGCCCCATCACTGTCTAGAAGCACATACAGCAGGATTATTTATTTAACACATTTATGTCACTCCCAAGGCAAGTGCCAGCACATTCTTTTTTCAGATGGAGATGGCTGGCTGGTTGACAATTCATGGAATGAATTGAAGATGTGAAGAATCCAGCACAGCTTTTGAAGTAGCGCAAAGTGCCTTTAAACAGCAACAACAACAACAACAACAACAATGATGAAAACGTTCAAAGTGCTGGGCGTAAGGAAATGCTGACTTTTTCATGAGCCTGATCTCCCCCAGATAGCAAGCAGATCAGGGCCATATACAGGCCAGATCTGGCCCTTGTGGCTTAGTTCCGGCCCATATATGGCCCAGATCTGCTTGCTATCTGGGGGAGATCAGGCTCATGAAAAAGTCAGCATTTCCTTACGCCTTCTCTGCATTTTTAATGAAAAGTTCACGCAAAACCCAGAGTAATGTTTTGAGTTGATTTTGTACATTAAATTAATGAATGTCAGAATAAACATTGTCTAAAGATGGATGTCCCGTCATATTTTACTAAGTGCTTCACATTGTACACATGCAACACTATCAGTGTTGCAATTCAGTTTCAGAATTACAGGTCACGCATCTCCTTAGGTTCAAAGGTCATTCCCTGTGTTTTGAGTCTGCTTCTCAAGATTGCCTGTCATGTGACTGCTAATCTTGAGACTCCAACAGGACTGGCCACAGATAAGCTGTGTGTGATCGGGGGCATGACCGCGGTGGAAATAGTAACTCACTGACTTTCACACACCACCGACAATCAGTGAACCCACTGCCCCCCCCCCCCCCCCTCCCACCCCCCGGTCAACAAGGCCTTCGTACAGTAGGCTGCTAAACCCTCGTACTGAGACACAGCAGGCAGCTCCCCTTGACTGATCATAACGGGTTTATGACTGCGTAGGTGGAGCAGAGGTAAATATTACAACATCAGGTAATCGGCAACGGGATTACTGCCTGGTGTGATAACGATATCAGTTAAAGGCTCCTGTAGCCTGGGATAATAGGAGTTGACAAGACGTTGTGTTTTCTTACACATTCTTATTTCCCCCTCATTCATACACTATTAGAAAGAGAATTAAATCTATAGACCTTATGGCATTTTGTTTTATGTGAACAGGTTGCATAAATAATATTATCTACAGAGACGACATTGTATTGGATTAAAGTCAAACGGCAAAATATGGTGTGTCTATGGACAAACCCGAACGCTGAAATCACTATCATGTTTTCCCAACATGATAGTGCAGGCTTAATAGTCACAGCCTGGTGATTTGTCATTGACTTGGTGTTACTTAAGCTCTTTGAAAACGTTATCTGGTATCTGCTCTGAACTGGAGCGATGTGAAGATAGCTTGAATGGGGTGCAAGGCTGGCCTATCTCTGACAAGCAACAGTGTGGGTGCAGATAGATAGATAGATAGATAGACAGACAGACAGACAGACAGACAGACAGACAGACAGACAGACAGACAGACAGACGGTGTAGAGGTGGTGTTGCACATTTTATGTGTACTTTTTTGTGTACATTGAATACTAGCGATCAGAAATATTTGAGCATAAATATGGCAGTGGGTCAGAAATGGGTGAAAGGGGAGAGAATCTTGAGTGTTGCAATATAGATAGATAGACAGACAGACAGACAGACAGACAGACAGACAGACAGACAGACAGACGGACGGTGTAGAGGTGGTGTTGGAGGCTGGGTGGAGACCGGTATCTGTGGGTGATGGACGCAGGGGGAGGACTGGAGGCTCTTTGTCTCTGTCTGGACTGAGTGGGAAAGACAAACAGCACGGGGGAAGGCGACGTGGTCACAGGGCCGGTGCTGCGGGTCGTTTGGGTTCGCTGTGGGGATGGAAGCTGTGACATCATCACCATCCTGGCTATAGCGATGGCGGTCTAAAACAAGAACTGGGTGGATGTTGAAACAAACATGCCACCAAAGACAGTGGCTACAAACAGACCATCACAAAACGTCAAGACAGTAATGTTGCGCAATCATTTGGAAGCATACAGTAGTTCAGTGCGAATGGCGATCGCGACATTGTGGAAAATCTGGATGTGACCCACAGTGAGATCATGGATAAAATCCTTCCTATCGTCCTTATCACAGCGTCTGTGTCTGGGAATGATGTTGTTTTTCCAGAGTGGGTTGAGATACGGGGCAGGGCATGGCGGCCGGGAGAGACCACAGCAGACACCATGACCGTCTGTCACCACGGGAACTGTGGAGCACCCCCACTCCCCTCATCCCATGACAACTCTCTGCTGTGTGTGTGTGTGACATGGTCAGGGTCCGGAATCATCTTGTCACTGTGTGGCAGCTACTCTGAGGTACTCCCGCCATCGCCTCCACCCTGTTTTTCTGAGAAGAGATAGTCAGCTTGATAATAAGGAAATGATCCAGCAGTGATCATGGTGTTCTCTCAGTGTTACTTTGAATCACTCTTTTGAGTTCAAAAAGAAGAATGCCTGTTCCATTTTCAAGGATATCAGTATCAGATATTACATGACTCTTACTGAGACATGTGTTGCCCCTCAACTCTCCTCGGAAGCTGAACACAGTACAAAGCAAGTTAACTATCTGGTGAGAGGCTATACAGTCTGCTAGCAAGAAACTTTTCCAGTGAAAATAGTACACCCAAAATACATTGGATGAATTATTCACTTCTTGGCTATACCCCAGTCTTACGTTTTGATTGTGACTGGAGGTGGTTGCAGGGTATTGCTTAGGTGGCAGAGTAGGCGTGACATGAGTTCAAGTTTTAATGTGTTTACTGCCAAGGAAGATGGGCTGGTATGATGTGTAAGCTGTCTTCAGGCTCTCAGAAGTAATGATAATAATTTATCTGGAGGGAAGGAAGCATAACTAATAAGGATGGCACTCAGTTTAAGATGGAGACAGAATGAAGACAGTCAACTCATTGTATTGGTGCATGACATAGATGTCTGCCATTCCTTGAACATTCATTAGTTTGTCCAATGCTTAGACATTCAGATAAATTTCACACACCCACGCCCACACACCACACACACACACACGGGCACAGACACACACACACACTTGGAACATACTGGAACGCACACTCAGCTTCATACTTGCAGGTAGGGCGTTGCCCCCCTCAGCTGTGTTGAAAGGTGAGTAGCGTTGTGAAAACACCACGTGACTGGAGTCACAGCCGTGGCGCTGTCATGTTGTGTAATGCTGGAACACGATATGGCGCAACAGCTCTGACACAGTTAGAGGAGGTCAAAAAAGTTAACCCGTTCAGAGCTCTCTGCAACCCATAGCACGAGAGTGCACTAAATCATTCAGGCTATTCCAGCTTTTTGGAAGCTTCGAAAACATAAATTCTAATCTCCAGCTGCAGCTTTGAGCCAATGCCATGGATTAACGGCATGCTTTCAAAATGCATATGTACAGTAAACAGACACTTCCGGGCTCCTGGAGGACAGTACTCACAGTCATGCAACAACAGACGAACAGGACTTCCTGTGCGGTGGCGGTTGAACTGAAGTGTCTCTCTGTGTGTGTGTGTGTGTGTGTGTGTGTGTGTGTGTATGTGTGTGTGCGTGTGTGTGTGTTGGGGGGGGGTGTCTTGGCAGCGCCGGCACAGAAAGGAAGGCGCTCTGTGAACTGGCATGCTGACACCTTCACGCCACTACCATGCAGTTCACAAGGTGCCCTGGTGCAGTGTCATAACTCATCCTTCCCACTTAGTGCAACACTTTCTCTGTCACGCTCAGGGTTGCCAGAGTCAGACAGCAACCCCCCCCCCCCCGCAATCTGTCTCTTCCAGTGGACCAATGCCAGTCATTTGAAGTTTCATCGATTTCAGCAGTGTTGTGGACTCTGGGTCTGAATACTATAGAGAGAGTTTTGGGCTTCTATTGTGATTGCATAACATTAAATAGCCTATTAGACCGAGGTATTTAGCTGTGTGCTGCTAACGGTGCTCAGAGGCTGTCTATAGGCCATGGTGCCCTGGCCTTCAATTTCAATGGTTACAGAAGCACACGAACAGGAAGCAACTGAGGGGGGGGGGGGATGTTAACACACAGCATCACTGCCCAACAGTATCAACCTCCCACCACCGCATCCCCTGCTGTCATTGGCCGGCGCCAGGCAGTGTCGTTAGCGGAACGTTAGTCATGCTGCGGTTTGGTAACCAGAGTGTGAGCTTGTTCCCCTTCCCCACAGTGTTAAGTGGTAGAAGCAGCGTCACGTGGTGCAGAGCAGGGCACATGTTTCCTGTTATGTTCAGGCCTAGTCTACGCACCCGGCCAAGTGAGCTCTGACTAACTTGGATGGAATTCCATTGCAGCATAATGTCTCTACACATTTTATGTGTACTTTTTTGTGTACATTGAATACTAGGGATCAGAAATATTTGAGCATAAGTATGGCAGTGGGTCAGAAATGGGTGAAAGTTGAGAGAATGTTGAGTGTTGCAATATAAAAAAAAAACCCTCGTATTCATTTATACAGGAGATGGAGATTGCAAATGGCCCCTCTGTCCAAATTAAGAAATATGAAGTTGAAATGCTACGGTGAGAGTTTAAATGCTACAGTGGGAAGGTATGTCAGAAGGATGCAGACTACATGATGGGATGAGTGCACAGACCAGGGGTGGAGAAAAGCATTAAACAAGATGGACGTCCTCTGTGGGTGTCCATTCAGGCACTCAAGGCGATTTGATTGGAGTGTTCTTTGAAGGCGTCCATTACTTATTGGCAAAATTGTTTGCGGGCCAATAAAACACATTGGCTGTCACTTCACTGTAGTGTTCTCCATGATGTCACGTCTCACACATTTAAATTCAGATTCTGTAGAAAAACAGCTGTATTCTCCCTTCAAGAGTTGAATGTGTTTCTACATTCAAAAGGCTCAATCAGGCTATCGTCTTGATGATCATTCAGTGCTACCTACTGGTCTTTAAACATCATCAACAACAACAACAACAACAACACAACTACCAGACAAGACCACAGCTGAGACCATGGCTTCAGTGTTCCTGAGTGGTTAGCAGCGTGAAAAAAGAAGAAGAAGAAGAAGAAGAAAAAAAAAGAGATGCTATAATTTGACGTGTCACCTTGGAGATGGCAGTTGACAGCTGTTCCATGCACAAGCGGGGTTTAATTGGCAAGGAAATTAGCCCGACCTTGACTGTGGCGGTGTGGCCGCAGAGAGCTGCAGCCCGCCTCTCCAAATGACATTGTTATCACTTCCGTCGGCGGCGGCGAGCAGAGCACACTCTTTGAACATTAATTATGTGGCGGAATGTGCTTGGTACGGCACACACACATCCACACATACACACACACACACACACACACACACACACACAATGAATACTTATGTAAGCCCTCGTTTTAGTCTCCATGGCAACCAGCAGCATTCTAGCACACGCCTCCCCCCCCTCCCTCCGCCCACCTCTCCTGAAGTGGGCTGTTTCCATGGCAACGGTGTGTGTGTGTGTGTGTGTGTGGGGATGGGAGGGGAGGTGGAGTGGCCACCTTTGATGATGGCTCCCATGAAATGACAACCGCTGATAACTGCAGCTCCACTGAGCCTGGAGGAAGGAGAGACAGAGAGAGAGAGAGAGAGAACGAACAATCAGTGTGCTGAAACTGAGTCACATAACCGGTGACCACCCCTGGCACATCCAGTCCGTCCGTCCAGCAGGTCTGTGCCCACCTGCTGCTGCTGTAGACGGGAGCACCGTGCACCTAGATTGGGAACACCGTGGCGTTCGGGTCTGTCTGTGCCCCCCACCCCCCCGCATCAGTTTACTGTGGTGATATGTGTCAAAAGGAGTCACAGAGTCCTTGGTTATACTCTCTATGGGGTTTCACTTCACCAGGCATAGAAAAAAGCTCTACTTTCAGATACACTGTGTACCGTCGCCAACGGGTAATCAGCCCGCCAACGGGGGCTCTCCGATCCAGGTCACCTGCCCCCTGCCTCTGACAGCACTGTCCTGCTTTTGGTGTCAGCGCCTGAGACCCAGTTTCCACTGCTCTTCTCTTTTCGACACTCTCTCTCTCTCTCCCTCCTCCACACCTCGTTGTGAACCGGGAGGAGGCCCTGCTTTACCCAGTTTTGAGTAATCCGGTTGCTTCAGCACTGAGCAGTTTGTGGTTTATGGCAGATAGTTACTTTTTTTTTTCTTCAGCGCTGTTGTGCAACTTCCTATAATAACCGGATACGGTTGTTGGCAATCCTAACTGAACCTCGCTCGCTCTGTCTCTGGCCATCTAGCGTAGCTGCACTCCTCGAAGCTCCGTAGAGAAGAGCTATAAAAGCGCGGTGGTATACGGCAGACAGCTCAAACTCCTGTCGCATACACGCGTTGGCCCTGTCTCTGGCGCTAGCGTGTGTTTTGCGGGCGCGCCAGCGTGGATGAGGTGAAAGCCTAACCTGGGTATGTGTTTCCTGTGGGCTAATGCAGGCTGCATGCTCCTGCTGGCCGGAGGAGAAGAGCTCTGGCTCCAATAAGCAGATCAAAGAGTCCAGACACGTAATCCCCCATGAGTCAAGTCAACCAGCTGTGGGGGGGAGGAGCAGGGAGCGCCGGGCGGGGGGAGGAACAGGGAGCGCCGGGCGGGGGGAGCACATCTAGCTCCTCGTTTCATCAGGGTGCCTTATCTGTTACACACTAACTCACATCTGAGGTTTGTGTGTGTGTGTGTGTGTGTGTGTGTGCATACAGTATGTGTATGTCTGTGTATCTGTGTGTGTGTGTGTGTGTGTGTGTGTGTGTGTGTGTGTGTGTGTGTGTGTGTGTGTGTGTGTGTGTGTGTGTGTGTGTGTGTGTGTGTGTGTGAATGCATCCACTCCTCCAGTGCTATGGTTTGATCTGCTTGTATGGTGACTTTGAAGTGAAAGGGTTTTTTCGCTCTGACTGAACCAGAAATCACCTCGTCTGAGTGCACTGTAATTCCCCCTGGCTTGATGAGCCAAAGGGCAGCTCTGTCACGACACGCCTCCCGCTCAACCACAGTGCTGAGGTTCCGTATACGTTGGTTTCACAAAGCAGGCTGGTGGAGAGATTTCTTATGCTTCTGAAACTGAGACATTCTGTCACTCTCACAACAAGCCAAATAATCTAACCACACAGGCTAGAGTTTACCTGGTTTCTAAGACAGGCCCAGAGAAAGAAAGAAAGAAAGAAAGAAAGAAAGAAAGAAAGAAAGAAAGAAAGAAAGAAAGAAAGAAAGAAAGAAAGAAAGAAAGAAAGAAAGAAAGAAAGAAAGACGGTCCCAATGAGATGTACTTATTGAGAGATTCAAGGAGAGACTCTGAGGTTGCTAAGTAACATGGCCTGAAGACAGTCGTTCAGCATCCCTACATGAGTGTGACAGGTCTGCCTCATGAGTGTGACAGGTCTGCCTCATGAGTGTGACAGGTCTGCCTCATGAGTGTGACAGGTCTGCCTCATGAGTGTGACAGGTCTGCCTCATGAGTGTGACAGGTCTGCCCGGCGTCTGAGTGTGACAGGTCTGCCTCATGAGTGTGACAGGTCTGCCTCATGAGTGTGACAGGTCTGCCTCATGAGTGTGACAGGTCTGCCTCATGAGTGTGACAGGTCTGCCCGGCGTCTGAGTGTGACAGGTCCGCCCGGCATTTCTCTGCAGATACTGGATGACATCTAGCATCTCTTTGCCTCCTCCCTCTCTCTGCGCTGAGATCATCACAACTCTAGAAACCAAAATGAAACATCCTGGAGCACAAAAAAACTCCCAAAAAAAGTCCGGTAACATGTCTGAGCCAGCAGTAGCGGCGAGACGACGAACCCACTCACTGTGACGAGTCAGTCCAACTGTCCTGTGACCTCATCACTCATCGTTTCCAGTGCTCTGTTTTGTTACACTTCAAGAAGGTGTTTCCTCCCAAGTTTGCACTAAACAGTCAGGGTGTTTGGGTACTTTCCCAACCCTCAGCTGCAGATTGTCTTCTATTAGCTCGTTCATCATCTACAATGTTCAGTACATATATCTCAGTACAGTACATATATCTTAGATGTAAGTTGAAGTTGTAAAAGTCACACTAGTAACAACCACCTCCTTTTCAGCTGAATAATCATCATCAATTTGCCCTTTTGTCAAAGTCTTTTCAAGCCGATGAAATTGATGCCTGTTTGCCAAAAGAGGGGCCTCATGCTTTGAAAACCGAGTCATCCACTGAGTGGAAAATCTTTTGTTGCTGAAGTCTCTCTCTGCACAGAGAGAGCACAGATGATTTATTTAAGATGCCGCAGGCATCGCAGCCAAACCCGCCCATCACAGACCAGCACCAATAAAGGCGGATAGTTGCATCATAGTCTTTTCATGCCCACATCCACAAACAATGTGGGAAGGACATTGAGCAGGCTGCTACCTGTCCCTGTCCTGCTTTGAATGTTTGAATGAGGTTTTGTTAATATTCTTAGCTGCTATGATCACTTTCATAGGATCAGTGTCTGGAACTCGATACAACATGGCGTTTTAAAGGGCGGATGTGTTTCTTGGAATACTATCCCCACCTCCGATACACACACACACACACACACACACACACACACACACACACACACACACACACACACACACACACACACACACACACACACACACACAAGAATAAGAGAGGGCACGACAGCTGGACAGTATCACTTCCCTTTGTCAAACTTGACTCTTGGCCTTGAGAGTCCTGACAGGTGGGTGTGAATAGGGGATGATAAAGACGCAATTAGCCACTGTGTCTGAGCTGAGTGAGGGGAAAAAACAGCTATAGGATTTCAGGATTTCACCAGTGAAGTGTCCAATCTCCAGGAGTTCACTGCGTTAGGGCTGATTGCTCCATGTTCTATATGCTTCCACTATGAGAAATCAAGACACTGATGCAAAAATGTCCTTATTGCAGGTTCTCTGCTTTCCTACGTTTCGTTCACACTCTCTCTCTCTCTCTCTCTCTCTCTCTCTCTCTCTGTCTCTCTATCTCGCTCTCTCTCTCCTGATTCTCTTTTAGCTCCTCCGGCTGTCTGTATCTTCTCACTTTATGGCGTTACTTCAACAGTTAACGACCCAGAACACGTCCTTAGATGAATGGTAATGTGCTTGAATCGTTTGGTGTGGTAACTATTATAGGAAGTTGTCTGCAAAGTTGCCTGAGTATATATACAGCTCTGGGCTCACTGTTGAGGTATAAAGAGGTATTCTAGTGGAATCTGTGAATGCTACTGTACGTACGTATGTGTGGTAGCAGCGCTATTAACAACACTTACATCATGACGTGGATGTGTGACATAGAGAGGGAGAATCCAGCAATGCTAGGAAAGAGGACACTACTGATAAAAGTGGGACAGCTCCATGTACTGTAACTGTGCCAAACTATAAAATATAACGGTTAACTTCAAGTAATATGATAATTAATTCCTAGCTCTAACTACACGTCAGGCTGGAATATAATGGGTCTAGAAGGGTAGGCCTATGATGCAACCAAAGAGGTCTAATTCATTTTTTGGGAGGTGGGGACCAATAGCTGTTTCGGTTGATACAGGGGAAAATCAATTTTACAACATCCTCAGTCGAGCCAAGTCTCCAATTAATTCTGTAAAAGTTACTTTTTTTTTCCTTCTTCTTCTTATGCCGATTGAATTGCAGTGGGGCATACTGAGAATTCTGTCGTTGTCCTTGCCAAGGTCTGGCGTGAAGGAATCAATGACTTCACTGAAATATCATACTGTGTCATAAATTATAACACGTTTCATTGGCTGCAGCCTTGATCCGGTGGAGGTGAGGCAATTCCGTAGACTTCCCTGCCACGGACTCGCTGTCCACCCCCACTCTCCTCGGGATATTCAAATAATTGTCCTCCGATTTCTATGGGAGAGCCTGAATTTGAATAATGCATGGAGAGGAGAGCGATGCCTCAAGGCCTCGCGGGTCGTAAATCCTGCCGCCCGGGGGGGGGTGGTGGGGGGGTGGGGGGTGGGGTGGGTGCGGGGCTAGGACGGCAGGCTAGCGGTGTTGTTTATGAAACGCCCTTGGAGGAACCGGCCTAATCCCCGGCCAAACCGTAAGCCACCGGGACAGCGCTTAGATAACCCCCAAGCTGCAGAGTAATGAGAGTGATGAGGGGGAGATGGAGGGAGAGAGAGAGAGAGAGAGAGAGAGAGAGATCCGGGGGAGAATGCATCCACTTATTGGCTGTGCTCTGACTGCCAGGGCTGTTTGAGACAAAGCGGAGCCTGACGCAGCTCTGTAAGCCACTCAGGCTGATCAGTAGCAGCAGTTTTGTGCTGCCCCCCCCCCCCCCCCCCCCCACCCCCCCACACACACACGACTCCCACCCACGGCTGTAAATCAGCCGCTCCTATCGCGCCTGCTCCTCCGCCGCCCACCTCAACATGCAGCAGCATGTGTCTGTCTGCTACTGGGACATGTACTGTACATACAGTAGCCTGCTCTCCTCCCGAGGTGGAGGGATACAGCGACGGCACACGGCAGCGCACCGCGTCGCCTAGCGTGTGTCCCCGCTGCAGAGAAAGGCTTGAACTCTCGAGCTGTTTTGACACAAACGCACTGTGACAGAAACACTTTCCCACTGGGCTGCCATTCCCAGGTTCCCTCCCGACGCTCATTAGAAGCAGCAGAGCACCCCCCCCCCCTCACACACACACACACACACACACACACACACACACACACACACACTCCCCCTCAGCCTCAGTCATGGGGGATTTTCCAGAGATCAGGTGAGCTGTAGGCCTGAGTGACTGCAGTGTTATTGCCTGCAGAAGGCTTCCTGTAAATGAAGGCCTGCAGTCCCCCTCCCCCCTCCCCCCAGCCCAGCTTTCCCTGGCTGGGCACCCCATAAAGCCTGAGTGACGGAGCGGGTAATAAAGGCTCTGAACGCAATGAGTCAGCACTTTAGCCTCCATTTAATTTCAGCTGAACGCCATGCTGAACCCAACCCCCCCCCCCCCCCCCAGACTCCCTCCCTTTCACCGCACTCTCTACTGTCTCCCAACACCCCCCCCCCTCTCACTTCTCTCTGCAACATGCTTAACCCTTTCCTACCTCAGGCAGACTGCCCTGCCTCTCTCCTATAGGCGTTCAGGTCGCCATTCTTTTGTGGTGCCAACTGTTCAAAAGAAGCGCTGTCAAAATATGATCGTTCTGTCTCATCCGGGTAACGGCAATTAATATACGGAATGAGTTTTTGAGTTCTTCACAACAATTTTGTTGTTGTTGTTTTTTTTGTCGGCGACATCTTTTCTCTGCCTCAGAGGGAGAAGTGGGAAGTGGGGGGTAGAGAGAAGAGAGGGAGGAGGAGGAGAGAGAGAGTGAGAGAGAGAGAGAGTGAGAGAGTGAGAGAGAGAGAGAGAGAGAGAGAGAGAGAGAGAGAGAGAGAAATGTAGGCCAAGCATTCCTTTCTTAGGAGCTGTCTGTGCACAAGCAAACACTGCACAATTAGACCAGGATTTCCGGCATTCCACAGGGAGCGAGTTTCCTCTCCGCTCGCACGAATCTCGGGCCTGACCTCCGCAGCCCTTCGGGGCGGGGCGTCACAAACCAGCTCTCCAACGCGGCCTCCCTGAGTGTACGGCCTGCTCTGTTCCATCTGCACACACACGCACACACACACACACACACACACAGATCCGCCATCTCCCTCCATTAGCGCCGACCACAACAGGCCCGGGGGCTGTTCCTCCCTCTCCACATCTGGATACATCAACGGGTTAATGAACAGACAGTGTGGCTAACTTAATCACACCCATGCGGTTAAGTCTCTCTCTCTCTCTCTCTCTCTCTCTCTCTCTCTCACGTCTCTCTCTCTTCGTCCTCGCTGTACATGTAGCCTGCAGTGCGTTCGTGCACGGTATGTCCACAGCCTCTCAGTGGGACCATGTCTAATTATGGCCTGTTGTTGTGAGACCCCACTGTGCCCTTTCATTAGTTATTGTTTGGCAAAGAGGGATGACACTGTCCAGCCCCCCCCCCCCCCCAACCCCTCTGCCTGTGTGTCTCATGCAGCTGTAGTACAATAACAGTGTTTGAGTGTGAGAGCCCAGACAGGCTGTGGTTTAAATAAGCACCCCCAGGGCCATGTAATAACCCACCAGCAACCCCACCCCCAATCATAACCCCCCCAACACCACCCTCCATTCCTGCCTCCGGTCCTCCATTCCCAGTCACCCTGTGTGCTGGGGCCCAGCCCGTAACACACTCCCCTTCCTGCTCCCCACGTTAGTCCAGCCAAACAGCCACAGGAAAAATACAGAGCGTAGAAGTGTGATTCACAGCTCTGATATAGAATACCACCTCCTCCCTTCCCTCTGTCCCACAGCTGGCTTCCTGGAATAAAGCGTGTGTGGTGGGGCTTAAGAGTTGTGGGGGATTGTGTGTGTGTGTGTGTGGGGGGGGGGGGGTGAAGCACAGTTACTCAGGCTAGAAACATCTCACCATGAGAATCGTGTTTATGAGAACCATAAGCATGGGTGGTTTGAGGTACAGACAGGGTTTGACGTAATATGGGTGGAGAGGTTTGCTGAACTCTTGCTGAGGTCACGGCGTTCACTAGCAGAAGGTCACATCCTGTCATGGGGTTGGAGGTGAGTAGCTGAGGAGGGGCTTTTCCTCTAAGGTTTAACACTTAGATCACTTCTCTAAAACCATGTGACTGGCCTGCAGTATGTCCAGTGCTTTCAGTTTCCTGTGATGAGGCAATGTAAGAAGATTAAAGGTATTCACTGGTGAACGCTCTCGCAAACGAGTGTGAGCGTGTGAGGGTTTTAAACCGCTTTCAACGCTAATTTAACACCATCACGGCCAACTGTGACACGAATTACATCTAATCTCGAGTTGAATGGGTTAAAACAGTCTGTGGCAGGTTTTTTTTGTGTCGGAGGAGCAGAGCGCCCTTAACCTACTTTAAAGAGTGTGTCAAGTCATATGTCTCCATGGCCTTTCCTGTCTGCACAATGGACTCTGGAGTGGAGGAGAAGAATGGCTGCCGGACCCACTTCCCTCCTGTGCATGCAGCCTAATTTAGGAAAGCGTGTCAATGTGAACCACGGTCACACTGCGAGGCTCAGAATACCCATTGTTCCCCTGGTGGACTCAAGCTACTGGAGAGGGTGGAAGGGGGGGGGGGGGGCTCACAGGACAGAATAGCCTGCACCCTGTGCCGACATTCACACCTAGTACACATACGGTAATTGACATTTGCATTGCATGTGGCTATTTTATATACATGTACTTGTACACTAGATATTCTGATCCTCTGGGTAAGTGGAACTAGATAGAATAATTCACGTGCTGGATGGCTTGCGGATAGAGACTTCCTGAGTTTCTCCATGTTCACCATGTGAGTGCGGTATCTTTTCCCTGGCCATAGCAGGGAGAACAGTCTCTTGCCTGGGTGGCTGGGGTCTTTCAGAATCCTGTTGGCTTGGTCTTGTATCCGTACCACTCTCTGTAGGGTCTTGTGATCCTGAGCGCTGCTGTTCCCGTACCAGCTGGTGATATTCCCAGTCAGGATGTGCTCGATCATCCTTCAGTAGAAGCTCTGTCGAATGTGGTGGGATGCTCTGAATTTCTGAGGTAATACAGTCTCTGACATGCTTTCCTTGCCACAGTGTTTATGTGTGTTGACCATGTCAGGTCCTTGGTGATCTGGATGCCAAGGTACTTGAAGCTGTCCACTCTCTCTACAGGGGTCCTGTTGATGATTAGAGGGGTGGAGTTCCTCTCCTTTTGATGGTCTGCTTGGCTACATTCTCCTCTGTAGCCTTCCCGATTATTTCAGTTAATTCCTCAGTGAGTACATCAACGCACCTCCCATGTCACCGGACATTATTTGCATAGTTTATTTATGTATCCAGCAAGGCTCCGAACCGGTTCAAGGAACGGAAACGAAAACCGAAAACGAAAGGTATTTTATGAGGAACAGAAACAGGAACAAAAACGAAATGGCCTTTAATAGTTCCAGAACAGAAACGTTAATTTGAAATCTTTAAAACCGGTTAATAACGTTATTTTTTCGTTCTTTGTAGTAGGCCTTTATAACTTAAAATAATTTTTTAAAAAGAAGAAAAGAAAAAAAAGCTGAGCCTTTTATGGCCGAATAGGCTAAATTAAATGTATTAAATTTGTAGCCTACATCTTGTCCTGTTTTTGTAATGTAGCCTAGGCCCCTAAATCTGTTATTTCACAGTCGGGATCTTAAATGCTTGCTTAGCGAAATGAAGAGATTTAGATATTACAACAATACACCATAGCCTAGTTCAGACGTTTATGGTATGGTTAGAGATTATTATCGTGTGAATACAGTCGTAGCCTATACCATATAGGCCTAGTGCCGTCTGAATAGGCCACGAGTAGGCCTAACAAAGTGCTCCGTTGAATGGCTATAACTTCCAGTCAGGTAAGGGCTTTTTATCGGCCTAGTGATCAAGAGATAGGCCTATTAAATGTTTTGCACTAAATTATATTTACTGTCGTATAGGCATACAAGCAGCAGCAGTCTGGTGGATGTCTCTGAAATGTGTATCGCCACAAGATAATATTTTTGTTTGCTATCTAAACTCAACTCAAATTTTATTTATAGAGCACATTTAAAAACGACTGTGGTCGAGCCAATGTGCTGTACAGGTAGGTGGTAAGACATAAGTTAATACATAATAAATAAATAACATAAAACATTATAAAACGAAATAAAAACAAACAATAGGCCTACAGGCGCAGAATAAAATATCTTGCAGCAACAGTACAAGACAATATTTTTTTTAAAGGATGATGAGCTATGATGATGACAGTATGATAGACCTGCACATAGTTTACGGTGTGGATTAAGGGCATATGGGAATAGGACTAATGTTGAGTATTTCTTATAAGATAATCAACAAGGCTACACTACAGCACACATCAAGGCTAATATTGTTGGCAATATGGACACCACAACCCTAGACTTGTTTATTATACCTTACAAGAAATACTGTAGGCCTATAGAGTCTTAATTGGCTAACACCCCCGGAATGGTGAACGGAACGTTATTTTTTGTTCTTAACCGGTTCAGGAACGCTATGTTGGTGGTAGAACACGAGAACGGAAACGTTAAATATACTGGTTCTGCTCAGAGAGAACCGATTGAAAAATAATTTCATTTTTGAGCCCTGGTATCCAGGCCATAGAAAGATGGCGGAGTGATCACTGTTTCCTATCGTTGCCGCGGTTTCGGCCCTGTATGCCCCTGAATAGCATTGGTCGTGCGTTCTTTCTTTAGGTTCGCCTAGTTAATATCACCAGCTACAATTAGCGCACCATTTGGGTAGCTGTTCAGTGCTTCGCGTAGTAGGAGGGCTGACAACGTTTTCGCCTGTGGTGGAATATATGTGGCCCCAATTATAACTGAGGTAAACTAACATGGGAGAAAGTGTGGCTCACATTTTATTGCAAGGAATTCCAAGTCGGGCAAGCAGTGGCGTTGCAGTGACATGATGTTGTTGTCTTAACACTATTCCTGGTTCACCAGCACACAGACTCCACTGCCCTTTGTGTTCTGTGGAGCCCTGTCCTAGGTGCCGAAGTCGTCTGCTCTTTCTGGGGTCGCCACACTTCCCAATCCCCCGACGAAAGCTGGGGTCACCAAACAGCGGCCAACAGCAGGCCTCCTCCCGTCTGGACAGGGCATCCGCGTTTGTGTTCCACCGTGGAATACGCTCTCTTGCGGTGGAGGTACTCGCTGTTGTGAGATCTCTCACACATTTGGTTGCTTAGATTTTGGTTGTTAAGTTCTCAAATATTTTAGTATCCCTTTAGTCCCATGTGTGGTTTCCCTTTGTTTGTACGAGCCGGTTGTGACAAATGGGGGCTCGTCCAGGATCTAGGTTGCTATTACTGATTGGTATAGAACCCTTATCATTTGTATTTGCTGCAGTTTTGGTTAGCACAGTCTATTTCAGTGCCTGGGTCTCTCCTCTGGGATGTGTTTTACCCACTTTAGATTTTTCTGCTAACCTGCGGCTTGTGCTTAGTTCAATCAGATACGAGCTCCAGAGACCTAGTCTGCTCTGAGTGCTGCTGACAGCGAAGACTATTCCAATGTTAAAGCCGCTGTCCTGCATGTGTACAAGTTGGTCCCAGAGGCTTATCGCCCACGATTTAGAGCTTTAAAACAGGGTGACAAACAATCCCATGTTGACTTTGCCCGTGAATTGACTATGCAGTTTGATCGATGATGTTCTACCTCAGTTGTTGCCACTTACGAAGAGAGAGGGAGAGTTCATTTGGCGTTAGTCATGTCAGATCTGAAGCAAGGGATGAGCATCCATCTTTTAGATCTGACGTTGCAGGCTCACAAGGGATGGGTGACTTCCACGGAGTCTGTGACTACTATCAAGGTAGGGGACATTGGAAAGGCAAGTGTCCTGTCTTTAAGTCTAAGGCTATGCCTCATTCTAGTTCTAAGGGAAGACCCACTGCTTTAGCAGTTTCAGCCAATACTTTGTCCACCACCTTTCTGTCTCCAGTTGAGAAACCTCTGGCTGATTCAGATCATTACGAATGGTTTTGTGTAGGAAGTAGAGAAAAGGTACTGGTTAAGATATTGTCTCACTGGTGCTTCCAAATCTTTTGTCCTGCAATCTGTGTTGCCATTTTCTCAGGTGACAGATACAGATGACAGTGTCCTGATCTGGGGATAGGACTAAACACTCTGTCAGTTCCATTACATAGGTTGACCTCACTTCAGACCTGGTGCAGGGTGAAGTTGTTAATTAATGCCTTCATTGCCTGCTACGGGTGTGGCTGCCACATATGATGGAGAATGCGGGCATCAATCCCATTACCTCTCACTTGGCATGCAATCCAACCAAAGGTAAGAAGTCTTCCTCCACTGTGTTTCCCGGGGAACAGACATCTCAGGAGTCACACAACACAGAACAGGGTTAATCAAAAACTGAATTATATCTGCCAGGGTATGGCTCCCACCGTCTCGGTAGCTCACGTTGTCTCTCCTCCTGTCCCTTTTGATCTCTATTTCAGCATGGCCGCTGATTGCCTGACTGGTGACAGCCGCGCCGGCTGTCAGCTGACAGGGGAGCGAGGAGAAGGTCTAGATGACTGGGAGCGCTGTCCAAAGTGCTGAAGTGATCTCTTCTCTCTGGGGTTGCCACAACGCACAAGTCACTAATGTACACAGATTAAGAATGGAAGTAGGCTAGCATGAGATCATGCATGCTCTGGCTCATTAGGTACATTTAATGTAGTCTGCCTGCACAGCCATCTGTTCCATGCGGCTGCTGCCAGATATGATGTGATGCCATGCTTTTTCCTGTTTACCATTTTAAAGAGTGTTTTTATAAGGGAGGTTGGGCTCAAGTGTTAGATTTCACTTTGCTAATTAGTCTCTGAGTGGCATATTATGCCAGATCACAATGCCATGCTTTTTGCTGTTGTTAGATGCAGGGGATAATATTGGAGCTGGGATTTTTTTTAATGTTATATAAAATATTAAAATCACTGCTCCAATATTATCCCCTGCATCTGACCTTGAACGAGTTAATTACTATATGCATAACCCCAACCCTTGAGAGGGAGATTACCTTCCAAAGTTATAAATCTTTTTCCTTTGGGTATTTTCATCAGTAGAATTTTGGAATGTAGGCGGCAGTACCAGTGTGTGTGAGAGAGAGGGAGAGAGAGAGAAAGAGAGAGACCAAGCCTCTCTGCAGATGCCAGCCTCTCCCCTCCTCTCTTTGCTCCCCCTGCCTGTCTCTCTGTCTCCTCTCTCTCTCTCTCTCTCTCTCTCTCTCTCCCTCTCTGCTTTCTTGTCTCTGGCTGGGAGGGCCTTGGGGATTAAATCTGTACTTCTCTGATCCACTTTTCCATGGAGCCAATAGCTCTGCAAGTGTGTTGTGTGGTTCAGTGGTGGAAAATCAGGGCCAATTCCAAACTAAATATATGACCCTTCTCTCAAGGTTGCAGTACTTCTTTTCTTTATTTCTTCATTACTGTACTCTCCCTATCCATTACACTACTCACTGTACACAGGAAGATATTTATGAATTGCTAAAGAGATATACTGTATAGATACTGTAGCCTATGCTGTACAGTTTTCTTTGCAAATGATGTTTAGCATTCCTACTGTATGAGAGCTGCTTCTGGCTTTTTACTTGTGAATTGCATGAGCTTGTTTTGCGTTTTCTCATTAGCGTTCTGCATTTGAACACACAAATCACAGAGGATTGCACAAGGGGATAATTGCCATCACTTTGCCTTTTAAGTGATTTCAAATTGCAGCCGTAAATGCTCTCATGGTAACAGTTAGACCAAGGCGGCTTGATAAATGCTGCAATGAAGGCTATTATTTCACCTAAAGGATAACAGGTTCAGAGCGTATTTAATATTCTGCCGGGCTTTTTGGGAGCTTTATGTCTGTAATTCCAGGGGGCACAAAGGTAGAGCTTTGAAACGTTACCGTCTTTAGGAGGAGATGAGGACAGGGAATGAAAGCCTTGGGGTGAGACGGGGCTGGGTGTGGGGTGGGGTGGGGGGGGGGGCTGAGACATTCCTTTGAAGTGGGCAGCTCAGATATTAAATAATTGAGCTGTAGGAGATTAAAGTTTCAGGAGCTAATTTGGCCCCCTCCAGCACCCTGTCACTCCGGGACAGGCGCAGTCTGCAGACGGCTGGTGAATAAGTGGGTGACTCACTTCCTGTGTGGCCGGGCTTGAGAAACCCTATATCTGCGGCACAATGAAACAGGAAGTTCAGCCAGGGCACGCTCCTCTGTCTCTGACTCACGGCTAGCATGACGCCATCTTTGCTCAGCGAGCTCTCAGGAATCCTGGCTGCCATGTGCTCTCAGAAACAATGAGGCCCTCATGAGGAGAACTCTCCTTCTTCCATATAAACACGCGCCGTCTGATGACAGCTGAGCAGCTTCGCGGAAATAGAACCCGTTTGCAGGCGTGAGGGAAATGTGCACGCCTGAGTGTGCATGTTTATGGTTTCTGAGCCCGGTTTCGCTTTCAGTCGCAATGACACGCTGATGGGGGGATCTGAATGATGAGGAGCCTCGTGGAGAAAGAGAGAGAAAGAGAGAGAGAGAGAGAGAGAGAGAGAGAAGAAAAACTTGTTATTTCTGCCTGGAGCGTCTCGGAGTTGACATTGTGAGCTCATTTTCAAACACCTTGCGGGATGACACTGCCAAAGTCGTGAAGTAATGGATATGAATGAGGGCTTTATAATAACATCCGCGTTGTCTTTGAGGACAAACAATGGCATTGAGAGCACCCAGACGCTGTGTGGAAGAGGTGTCAGGACTTTGTAAATGACCTCTCCGGGTTTCTCCCCCTCTCCCTCTCTCTGTGTGAGTTATTACGCTGTGGTGGAGGCGCCTCGGCCCCCAACAATGACTCAAACCGTTGAGGCCATAATGAAAAAGAACAGCTCCATCTACCTGGGGCTAGATTGGCTGGATAAGGCAGGGCTGTGTGGGGGCCTGTACATTCGTTTCTCTCGAGGTCTTTAACCTGGAAAAGGTGTCAAGATGAATCAGACAAAAGAGCCAAGGAGGACCCCATTGTGTCCACAGCAGTGAGATATGAGGCTGAAATGTGGTGGTCCTTATACCCTCGCCCCATAGACAGGGTTACTGTCAGTTCCCCTGTCCCATGACTGCAGTGTACTGATCCTCTTAGGACATCTCAACATTACTAATCATGCAAAACATTTCTACATTTTTTTTACATGAGTGACATGGTGTTGGTTGGAAGCTCATTTGAATGCGTGTGTGTGGGATACAGCCCAAGGCTGCTCGTCATGTGTGGGATGTTGTTTTTTTTCTTCACCTTGCAAGGGACGATTTGTTTTGAGTGTTTTTTAAGATTCAGGGCTGGGGCCGTGGCTGACCGATGTTGCTATGCTGGAACGGGGGGGGGGGGGGGGGGGCTAAACAGGCCCCCTCCATCCCAAACACCAGGTCGTCATGCAGGCCCACGAGGGCCAGCGAAGCCAAACCTCCGGTGGTTGTGCTCTGTTTATGCAGGAGGGCTGTGTTTAGGGACTGGACAGGCTGTTTACAGTACGCCGAGGCAGCAGGGCTCTCTTAACACCCGGAGAACAGTCAACAAAGACGCTGACAGGAACAGAGGCCATAGCGCAGAGTAACCATCCACGCATCCACTACCTTACCACACATCCACTACCTTACCACACATCCCCTACCTTACCACACATCCACTACCTTACCACACATCCACTACCTTACCACACATTCACTACCACACATCCACTACCTTACCACACATCCACTACCTTACCACACATCCACTACCTTACCACACATCCACTACCTTACCACACATTCACTACCACACATCCACTACCTTACCACACATTCACTACCTTACCACACATCCACTACCTTACCACACATCCACTACCTTACCACACATTCACTACCACACATCCACTACCTTACCACACATTCACTACCACACATTCACTACCTTACCAAACATCCACTACCTTACCACACATCCACTACCTTACCACACATCCACTACCTTACCACACATCCACTACCTTACCACACATTCACTACCTTACCACGCATCCACTACCTTACCACACATCCACTACCTTACCACACATCCACTACCTTACCACACATCCACTACCTTACCACACATCCACTACCTTACCACACATTCACTACCACACATTCACTACCTTACCACACATCCACTACCTTACCACACATCCACTACCTTACCACACATCCACTACCTTACCACACATTCACTACCACACATCCACTACCTTACCACACATTCACTACCACACATCCACTACCTTACCACACATCCACTACCTTACCACACATTCACTACCACACATCCACTACCTTACCACACATCCCCTACCTTACCCCACATCCACTACCTTACCACACATCCACTACCTTACCACACATCCACTACCTTACCACACATTCACTACCACACATCCACTACCTTACCACACATCCACTACCTTACCCCACATCCACTACCTTACCACACATCCACTACCTTACCACACATCCACTACCTTACCACACATCCACTACCTTACCACACATCCACTACCTTACCACACATTCACTACCACACATCCACTACCTTACCACACATCCACTACCTTGCCACACATTCACTACCACACATCCACTACCTTACCACACATCCCCTACCTTACCACACATCCACTACCTTACCACACATCCCCTACCTTACCCCACATCCACTACCTTACCACACATCCACTACCTTACCACACATCCACTACCTTACCACACATTCACTACCTTACCACACATTCACTACCACACATCCACTACCTTACCACACATTCACTACCACACATCCACTACCTTACCACACATCCACTACCTTGCCACACATTCACTACCACACATCCACTACCTTACCACACATCCCCTACCTTACCACACATCCACTACCTTACCACACATCCACTACCTTACCACACATCCACTACCTTACCACACATCCACTACCTTACCACACATCCACTACCTTACCACACATCCACTACCTTACCACACATCCACTACCTTACCACACATCCACTACCTTACCACACATTCACTACCACACATCCACTACCTTACCACACATCCACTACCTTGCCACACATTCACTACCACACATCCACTACCTTACCACACATCCCCTACCTTACCACACATTCACTACCTTACCACACATCCCCTACCTTACCACACATCCACTACCTTACCACACATCCGCTACCTTATCACACATCCACTACCACACATCCCCTTCCTTACCACACATTCACTACCACACATCCACTACCTTACCACACATCCACTACTTTACCACACATTCACTACCACACATCCACTACCTTACCACACATCCGCTACCTTATCACACATCCACTACCACACATCCACTACCTTACCACACATCCACTACCTTACCACACATCCACACCCACTATCACCTGGAGGGAATTACACACGATGTACTTTAGGACCCAAGACTGCTAAACGTGGAAATATCTGCCCCATGCATTCGATGTGATGCTGTGAGGTTGCTACCATATAAATATAACCTGCTCCAGCTGTGCTCATCCTTCTGTGAACAAAAATAGAACGACACAGGCAACTGTTTCCCTCCGAATGTCTGAGCTTTAACAAAAGACAGACACAAACTTTCCAGGGCTACACTTGGTTTATTAATGCGTGGCCTCGACTGTATTCAAAATACAAACGGTGAAACGTCCAGGATCAAGCGGTTTCTCCCAGCGACCGGGGGGGAAGTTGTGCATCAGCTCCCAGTAAACATATAATATTATGACCAAAATAATGACGACAAAGGCTACCAGCAGCTCAGTTCTCCTCACAAGAGAGGCGCGGCTCCTCACCCCTCCTCCTCCTCCTCCTCCTCATCATCATCGTCATAATCCAACCTGAAAGGTTTACTAAACCTCACAAAAAAAAACAGCCAGGAGGCCTTGGTATGTGTTTACCAAGACACTTAAAACCACTTCTCTTTCTTTACCCCTCTCTCTCTCTCTCTCTCTCTCTCTCTCTCTCTCTCTCCTTTTCTCTTTCTTCAGACCAGATCATTTATCTACTGCCCCAGGGGGCAGATTCTAGAATTAGCCCTAAACATGAAAGAGAGCTGTAGGTGGAGTGGAGTAAAGGGGAGCAAACAGGAGCTGGGAGTTCCCGCTAGCTAAACAAAAGGCCGTGCTGCAGGGCTGTGGCTCGCCCCCCCACCCCCACCACGCCCCCTCCTCCCCGGCGCTGTGGTCAGGCGTGCCGGGGCATCTCCCCCGGCTGTGTTTGTCTGCGGGGGCCCTCTACGCTCCGCCGTGTACGTAGCTGCGGGGGGGGGGGGTTGTCTGCTCACCGTTGGAGCAGGTGGGTAGACTGGGGTGTGGCGAGAGGTGGGAGGAGGGGAGGGGAGGGGAGGGAGGGAGGGAGGGAGGGGGGAGGGAGGGGGGTGAGCAGGTGGTGCGGTGCCAGTAGTGACTCTCCCCCCGCGCCGGTCCTGGGGGCCCTGGGGCCGTGCTGCGGCTGATGCAATCACACAGGTATGGGCAGGCGAAGACCCGGCTCAGTCACCTGTTCACTGGGGGAGGGGGGTAAGAGACCTTCACTCCAGACATTCTCTCTCTCTCTCTCTCTCTCTCTCTATCTCTCTCTCTCTCTATCTCTCTCTCTCTTTGTCTTTGTTGTTTCATTAGTATGGGCTCTGTGTTTCATTTATTTTTCTCGTCTTTTTGCCCTCATGCTTATTGTTCTTCATTTGTTGGAGGATATGAACGTATCACAGAGACAAAGGAACCGCTTGATCCATGCTGACATACTGACTACATTTTGACTGCATTAGTTTCATTATGCTATCATAATGATAGAATAACATAGAGGTAGCAATAATTCATTCTTAGCCCCGTATGAGGATGAAAAAAACATTAGTGATAGCGAAGTCCTCTCAGGAGTGGCTCAAATCAGATTACGCTTAAGTCAATTTCGACATGTTCATTCTTACACTGTGGAGGGCCTGCCGAGCATCTCTAAGTGTGACTTCTCTGCATGAACACGCGGATCCGTGTGAATCTGCCTCCGATATTATCTTCTCCTTCTCATGGCAACCGTTTAGAGCGCTGTGCCAAATATAACCCTCTCCTCCTTATCGAGGCTAGATATTCCCCTGAGAGTTTCAGGACAGAGTCCCTCATTCCCGCCCGGCGACAGACTGGTGACATCTAAAGCCCCCTCTCCTCTCACCTCAGATGACTTAGTGGCTCAATCATAAGTATCAGCACGCGAAGATCATTTTGCACACGATCTGTTTTCATTTTGTATATTCAAGCATCTGTGCATCTGTTTTCATTTTGTATATTCAAGATCTGAGTGCCTTTTGTTCTACGCTGTGTGTCGTCCTCATTCTTAAAATCAGTCTAGATTATTGGTTTCCTTCCTGGTCAGTCTTTGAGGCGTGCCACTGTCCCAGATACCATGAGAACTGGAGAAGGGGCCGAGAGGAGAGGCGATGTAGGGCACAGCCACTGCAGGGGCGGGCATCGCCGGGAGGGACACAGCCAGCCAGAGAGCGACGCAAAACTACTTCCTGCCACTTATGGAACTCATTTTCAACAGTGATGCATTTTCCAGCCCAAATAAATTGGCCATGGCATATATAAATAACACTGTGGATATGTTATTAACCGGATATGACTATATATAACTTGAAGGAAATGGTTCCTGGCAATATGCCGCCCTGATAAGCAGTCAGCACTTCCTTCCTTCCTTCCTTCCTTCCTTCCTTCCTTCCTTCCTTCCTTCCTTCCTTCCTTCCTTCCTTCCTTCCTTCCTTCCTTCCTTCCTTCCTTCCTTCCTTCCTTCCTTCCATCCATCCATCCTTCCTTCCTTCCTTCCTTCCTTCCTTCCTTCCTTCCTTCCTTCCTTCCTTCCTTCCTTCCTTCCTTCCTTCCTTCCTTCCTTCCTTCCATCCATCCATCCTTCCTTCCTTCCTTCCTTCCTTCCTTCCTTCCTTCGGCTGAGGTATCGGCTACGGTGTTTTTTTGTCAGAGCATCTCTGATGTCGACATTTTGAATGTGGCTACATCCATTTGTGAACAAATCGTTTTTTCAATCACATTTGACTTTCCTTTTTTTATGATAGAGAGATTCAAATCTGGGGAGGGTGGGGGAGATGGGGGGAGGGTAGGGGAAGATGGGGGAGGGTGTGGGAGATGGGGGGAGGGTAGGGGAAGATGGGGGAGGGTGGGGGAGATGGGGGGAGGGTAGGGGAAGATGAGGGAGGGTGGGGGAGATGGGGGGAGGGTAGGGGAAGATGGGGGAGGGTGGGGGAGATGGGGGAGGGTGGGGGAGATGAGGGGAGTGTGGGGGAGATGGGGGGATATGGGGGCAGGCTGGGGGAGATGGGGGGAGGGTGGGGGAGATGGGGGAGGGTAGGGGAGATGGGGGGAGGGTGGGGGAGATGGGGGGAGGGTAGGGGAGATGGGGGGAGGGTAGGGGAAGATGGGGGAGGGTGGGGGAGATGGGGGAGGGTGGGGGAGATGAGGGGAGTGTGGGGGAGATGGGGGGATATGGGGGCAGGCTGGGGGAGATGGGGGAGATGGGGGGAGGGTGGGGGAGATGGGGGAGGGTAGGGGAGATGGGGGGAGGGTGGGGGAGATGGGGGGAGGGAACGCCCTGTCATAGGCCATCGGGCTC